>NC_135855.1:35095765-35425422 GCF_031162955.1 Sander vitreus
CACCATGTCATGACTTGTGTTTGTCCTTAAGTTTATTTTAAATTAAATGACCACAGGTCATAAACCTGAAATACAACAAACAAATAATGACAATATATTATTCAAATATACCATGTAACCATATTATTCAAATAATATAATATAATAATAATAATAATGTAAATAATGAAACACCATCAAAATGTGGCAAATCTGGCTTAAAACAACATTGACTACATCACCCAGAATGCTTAGCGCCAGAGGAGCATGCACACAATGACTCTGCCATCACTGGTTGCTATGGACGCTGTCACAGGACACAGACATAGACAGTATATAAGAATGGACCAACAGATCCCGTTGCTCTGGACGGAGACCAATGAAGGCCATTAGAAGCACTTTTCCGGTGATGGCTGAGCGTTACTGCACAGCCTCCAATTTAGAGAGACGACGTAAATGTGCCGTGAGCAACGTGTCTGAAAGTTGTAAGTCTTCTGGTAGCTGTGCCAAGAGAAATCTCAGTCATTCCGAATATTGCAGAGACGGAGAGCGTAGGTATATGTAAGGAGATAACATAGGCACAGGCTAATTATTGCTAACTAAAATGCTAGTTAACATTAGTAATTACACTTAAACAGCTAATGTGAGACAAAACTGCCTGCGCGCTTCTCCTGTACTATACGGTAATTCCTCTACTATGCGACAGTAAGTCGCGTGGTTATGACACAATCGTTAGCCTATTTTTACAAAAATGTCTGCTACGGAGCCATAACGTGAGGTACAAGGTAATGGAGCCTTTTATACATTGTCGTGTTTTTTTAGAAATAAACAATGGACAAATAGAGTCTTTAAACGCTTCAGATGTAAAGTTATTCGCTGTCAAAATGGCCCCAAAATGAATGGCAGTCAATGGAATGCTAACGGGAGGTGATGGCTTATTAGCATCAAAATGGCGCCATAGGAGGTTCGCGGTCCGAGGAGAAGCTTACCCCCTTGGACACAGATCCCATGCCACCATGTGCCTCGTACAAAGGATTAACACACGCACAAACACAACATAACGTGGCGCTCCACCATGGATCACCGAACCAAACCACCGCCATCACCACCGCCACCAGAAACCAGCAGAGTGCTCCGAACAATCAGCACAACGCAAACGGCTAAAGATAGCCTAATGATATACAGCATCCGGATCGCTGAGCAACCGCACCTTCCGAGCTACAAATTACTCTCGGCCAACTAACACAGACACAGTGAGGTAAACGTTCATTGCTCAAACATATAAGTGACTTAAATATTATTACTAGACTGCGTGAGTAGTTAGCAGTTACATACCAATGGGCTGTGTGCTCCTGATGATGATCTGGGTGAAATGATTACCAGGTGCCATAATTAAAGTTTCTAATGAAGCTGCGCATGCGCACATAACGTAACACATCTGAGCATATATGAAGCTTAAAGAAATTACTCGTTCCCATTGTAACTGAACACATCAGACCCATTTGCTTCTCTCTCTTTTTTTGTCTCCTTTTTTCTTTATCCTCTTTTCATGAGTGAGTTAAAGGTCTCAACATTCATAGATGTACCATTAGCACTGTCTGATATTTAGTGTTCACTAGCAGTAAATGGCAGTATAAGTGTTTATAAATGGATGCCTGGTTTAAAATATTCATTTTTAAAATAAAATAATTCCTTTTTAGTCCCACAGTGGTAAAAATTGTAATATCAGCAAAGTGGATAGTATAATAAGAGGAATCAGTAAAAAATAAATAAAAAAAGCAAGAAATGAAAATAAATACAGTAAAAAGCAGAAAACCGTAGAGGCAAAAAATATATATATTTCAATAAACAGACTGAAAAGTTGAATACAGTATTCACAGAAATATTGATATTGCACAATTAAGTAAACATAAAAATTGCACATTTGTGAGTTGTCACTTTTTGTGTGCAGTGTACTTGTTGGTTGATTGTAAAGTCTGACAGCAGCAAAAACAGGTAGGACCTGGTTTACCTCTCATTCAAACACCAGAGGAGAAGCAACCTGTGATTATACAACAAGGAGCTAGACATTTTGAACATGTTCAAACTAGCATGACAGCACACCCAAAGCCATTTGAGCAAACCTGGCGCATCAATTAAAATATCACTCCGCCATATTTTTTCCAGTGGAAAACACAAAAGCTCTCCAACTAGTATATAAAGTGATTCATTGGATTAAACGACTTATTTGTTACAACGCTCTGAAGTTAACTTTCACTGCATATGTTTGGATCAGCTGTGCGCAGAGATTTCACACACAGACAATGAAAGCAGTTTGTAAAGGTTTTAATGAACAAAATGGTACTCAGAGATACAGTGTGGATTTTGTCTGAGCGGGGAATCTCTTGGCTGGTCCGAGTACCGAGGCGAGCCGAGGGGGAAGGATCCAGGTCGTACAAGACTCGAGGCGGACAGGCAGGGAAGAGTTCACAGAAGTTTCCACAGGTGGAGGATAAGGCTGGACGGTGAGGCTGGAAGCTTGTAGGCACAGCGGAGGAGGCAGCAGGTCTGAGCGGTCACTGGACAGAAACACAGGATAAGTATGAGCTCAGGAGAACAAAGACAAAAGCTAGCGTGCACAAGACAACATGGACACAACTTGAATAAACTGAGACCTCAGAGCCAAGTTACCACATGGGTGTAGATAACGAACTGGCGCCGAAGAGGTGATCAGCCCGGGTTTAAGTATTGCTGGAATGAATCTTGTAGATGAGCTGCAGCTGTGAGGAACGGCTGTGCAGTGTTGATTCGGGGGTTTTCCGTTTCAGAAAGAGAGGTAACTTAACCTCAGAGAATACTAAATGTATTTTCATTTCCACATTTTTTCACAGTCCATCAGATATGTAGATAGGCCTAACTTATCCGTCCTCATATCACTAACATCCACCATCGTGGACAGGCTTTAACATCCCAGCAGATTCTTTGTGTCGCATTACGTTTTTTGCAAACGGCATTTTTCTTTATTGGTGATGCGGATCATACTGTAATAGTAAAGCCACTGTAGCCGTCAGAAAAGTGTGACTCGCTCTGAAACGTTTTTTGTAGTTGTTCCCTGGACACAAACCAGCCATTAAAAAGAAATAAATTATTATACATTATAGTTCTGTTAATGATCATGGTGCTGCAGCCTCAGAATGGGATATAGTAGTAGGCCTAGCTTACTTTTTCGCCCGCAGGATTGCACCCAAATGAAATTATAGGTGTAATACAATTCCAGTTTTCACCAGTAATATTATAAGTTAACTGTGATTAAATATGAAATGAATACACTGTTAATGCTTACGCATTGACTCGAGCAGCAATTTTCTCCCACACCAATTCTCCCTCTTTTGCAGCAGCAGCCGTTGTCTTGCTTTTTTAACGAAATGCATGTTCAAACTCGCTGTTTGTGCGCACAAGTATTTCCGCCGACCCGTTTGATTGTGGTTGTTACAATGGTGAATTGTAGAATCATGGCTCCATTCATACTGCCTTTTTATTGTGGTGGTGCACGCGCGTGAACATACTCGGAGTTGATTGAACCAACTCATATCAGCTGTAAAACTCAGAGTTTCCCATCTCAGGGTAAATCAACTCAGAGTTCAGGGTTAGACTCAGAGTTTGTTAAACCTCCTTCCTGAAACGGACCCCAGGTGGAAAAACACAAATACACACAGACAAACGGAGAACAAAAACACCCAAAACAGCGCGGAGAGCGAGAGAGCTGCCCATAACATTTAGTAGGCTTCCCAGGACAGAGCTATCCTTTTTTAACCAGTCTGTCATATGCCAGCAATTATCTCAGTTATTGATACATGTATTGACTGCTGTTCAATTACATTTGCTATTTGATGGTTTATTTGCAACCTAGTCTCAATTTGCCAGACCATCCTCCATCCTCCACACGCTGTGGAGGAGGGTCTGGCTAGTCCACACAGCATTCCGGGATGGGAGAAAAACGTGCTCTGGTTTATTGGCATTTCTTTAAACCAATCACAATCGTAATGGGCGGCGCTAAGCTCCGCATGGAGCCGCTGCAAAATAGCCTTGGCAAGGAACTTGTTTTGGTGGAACGTGTGTATGTTGTTTTAGTTGTGCAAGAGAAAACTCAGAGTGGACAGATAGTCTAGCTAGCTGTCTGGATTTACCCTGCAGAGATCTGAGGAGAAGTTAACCATAGTCCTCATAAATCCACTGGAGTATAAAATTCCAACACAAAGAAAGCGGAAGGAAACGGTCATCGGCAAAAAGACATGCATCCGGCAGAGTAATGCATAACAATAACATTAGGCTTGTTCGAGATGAACTGCACCTCGCCTGTAAAGCGGATGAGAGCAGGCGGCAGCAGCCGGGGGCGGTGACAAAAATCCGCTCTCAAGTCGGACAGTTTCCAGCCGTTTCCAGCAGCCTTCAGGCTGAACAGGAAGTGACAGAAACACTGTGGTCTGATTCCGATTTAATAAAATGTTATCAGACCCATATATCAGCTCCTACACAGTCTCCAGTTGTTTTTATTATGACAGAGTAGCTGTCATGTCTACATGCGATCTGTTGCTGATTTTAATTAACAACACACTGTAGATGATCCATAATCTGAAAAGATTTAGTCTCGCTTTCTTCTAAACATAACTATTAGCCACACAACATGTGTTCTGTACAGAATAAGCTTTTAAATCAGACAGATCGCAATTCAAATCCCTCCAATTCAAAATCAATAAAAGGTTTATATAAAACGTCATATTGTTGGGTCCGCCTGGGTCTTCCTGAGTCGGTGGAGAGCAACTGCGGCGCCGGGCTCTAAAAACTGCTTACTTCATGATTGTTTCGCAGTGATTACAAATAACTAACCATCAAACACTTTATTGCAGCCTTCGATGGTGCGTATTGTTGTCCTCCAGTAAGTAAAGGTTCTTCCAGTGGTTGTGCAATAGGCTACAGAGAAATGATTGAACCATCCACCAAATTAAAATGAGTCACTCAGGGGAGAGAATCAGGAAGCATGATAATTTGGCATGACTTTTATGAGATATAAATAAAGCTTACTTCATGATTGTTTCGCAGTGATTACAAATAACTAACCATCAAACACTTCTCAGATGAATTTTGACTATTTTCAGACGAGGGGAGAACATTTCTCTTTGTTTGATTTCATTAAAAGTAAAGTTGAGCTTTGCTGTTGGCTTCAGAACTTATTTTTAAAAAGACAGAGAAAAAAAGAGAGAGATTCGCGCTACCCAGCAGCCGCACTGAACTGCCGGCTGTAGACGGGTCTCGTGTGAGTCTCGTGCCAGAGAGAGGGAGTTAGAGCGCCAGTGCCGAGAGAATTAAACACAACTTATTTTCCAACCCAGTCTCATGGCAGTTCATGAAATGGTCACGTTATTTAAGCTATTAATACGTGTTCACGGGGACGTTTTTGTTGTTTTTTTCGTGGTGGCCAGCACGAAAATGTAAACTAATGTATTTAAATGAGAAGCATATGTTGTGGTCACAGCACGACAGGGGCGCCGCCAGGAACTTTGGGCCCCATGACAAAAAATCTAATTGGGCCCCGCGCAGCTGTTGTCACCACATCTCTAGGACCTAACTGTCCCATCAAAAGCTTTACATAACTCTAATTAAAGGCTTGCAACTGTCTTGCTTCTTGTAGTTCAATACTAGTACTAGCACAATATTTACTGCTGGGGCCTGTTGCACAAAAGCAGAATGAAGAAATCCAGGATAACTGAAAAAGCGCAGCTTGACTTAGTGTGGTCCGCTCATCGCGGCTTAATCGGTTGCACGTTTGCCGAGCCAGGATGAGAAGGTGAAGCTGTGTCAAGCCAGGTGTAGATAGCTGGGATAAGTGCACGTCCACGACTTTCTTAAATAGACCATGGTATCGATCACAGATTTACTGATGCAGACATGGAGAAGACGCGTGCGGCATATGTTTAACCCGCTGAGCAGCAGCTTTTAATGGAAAATTACGAGGTGGTGAAACATTTAATATGCAAAAAGGGAAATAGGCTACGGCTCTTGTTATCAGACAGAGAAAAAAGCCCAACAGACGATAGTGGACCGACTGAATACGTAAGGATTTAAAAAGATGCACTTACTAGTCACTCCACATTTTTACAAAGTTGTGCACTCTGTTTTAATTGCTTTTAATATGCTTGTTTTATGTGTTGGTTGTATTGCTGTATCTGTTTTTATGTGCTAAATGTGCTGGCTTTTACTGTAAAGTGTCTTTGAGTAGCCTGTAAAGCACTACATAAATAAACATTTTTATTATTTAGCCTACTTTGCCTTAAAAAGTGAGCAGAGGGAAATAATGTTCCTTGGGAAATTTACCCTAAGGACTAGGCTTAATTTCAAACCCTTATTCATAATGCGAGAATATGTTTTACAACCATATCCACAAATCTCTATAAGCTATGTCTAATTTTAAATATCTTTCTACAATAAATGTTCATACAGAACAAACATGACTGGACAAAAAACTAGAAAATTAAGTGACTTCAAAAACACATTGTAAGCATATCTGTAAAACAATATAGCCTATTATTCAGGCGTTTTTTCTCACTCCCAGATGCGTGACAGCACCAAAATAAAAATATTAAGAAGCTTTGTGGCATTCCAACACATACCCACTCCCATCTCGTAAAATACGGACGTTTGGTCAGGTGCCATTGTCGTCGTTATTGACGCTAAAAGTCTCCTTTAGAGTCCGCTGCACGGTGTGGGAGGATCCCCCTCCCTCCCCCCCGCCTCTCCACGTTGCACGGGGCAAATTTCACGGGGAGAGCAGCGGAGGGAAAAGCACCCTTTCCTCCGCATTGTCCCACTTTATCTCCGGTGCATGTGCAACCATTTCTTATCATGTAAAGAACTGCAATAGTAGGATTTAAATCAAACTTGTGACAGCAATAGTGACAAGTAATGCATGTTAATAAAAAATAAAGCAGAACACATTCAGAAGACAACGGAATAACTGTTAAACACGTTTATTTCGGATCAGAGCAGCAGCTGATTTAACACATGAGACTCCAGGATTAATTTTAGCCTGGCTGTTAGCCTGCTCAGGAGCAGGCTAGCTGCAAAGAATAAATCTCCATGGTTACTTGGCTCGGGTTTAATTCAACCTGCTTTTGTGCAACCAAATCAAAGCTAAATTCATCCAGGATAACTTGAATATCCCGGCTTAATCCCTTATCCTGGTTTTGTGCAACAGGCCCCTGGTGATTTGTACATGCATGCAAGTCTAGTATGCAGTTCACTAGTTGATGCAAGATTAAAAGCAACCATAAAAAAATGTGCTGAAGGCCATCTTTTACAGTCTCAATGTATTTTTATTGTATAATTTGACAAAATGGAAAAATTCTCTTAACAAAATTATTATTATTATTATTATTATTATTAATGAAAGGTTGCTGTTTTTTTTAATTTTATTTCATAATGATCATTATGTGAGAAAATAATTGTTATTAATGTGTTTGAATTTCTGTCATTATTAAATATTTCATTTTCTTTTTTGTAATGGTAAAAAGAGCAAGAGAGACAGAGAAATCCCCACAGACTCCCTGCAATGATGCTAACTGGCATGTCATTGAACACAATGTTGCTCACCTTCTTCACTGGGACAGGGATGGGCACAGTTAGGGGGAGACTGGGGGGGGGGGGCTGCTGCTAACTCATCTGTTGTTAAGTCTGCTAAAAGGGGCAGGGACAATGATTTAATATGAATATCTTGCTAAACGTTTCCCTGCACTGATTAAATGGTGATTAAATGTAGGCTAACACTAGTCTGTAGCTAGCTATCTTATTTCACTATGGGCATTAAGCCAACAGGTTAATACCACTCACAGACTATAGGCTACCCACCTTTTTTTGGTGAAAAACTGGGTTACAGTTTGACACCCTTTCCTGTCTTTCCTCTCTCTCTTATCTCTCTTGCACTAAGGCAGGACCAAACCATTTGATGCAGATACAGGGGTGTGGTCAGTCAATATGGATGTTTTGTTAGGCTATGGTTCAGACCCAGCACACAGAGAAACAAACACAGACTCAGAGTTACGATAAACAAAAAATAATTTTAATGAAAGTTCGGTTCATTAAACAAAACTCTGCTGAGCTGCACTTTAATCTTTTAGCATTGCTTTGAGGCTTTGCAGTATTTGGATATAATGATATTGCCTGTTCTGCCCTCTATCATTGTACCCAAGTGAGATTTCAACAGGCTGAACATAGTTACAAGTGTGTCTTGTAATATTGCAGCCTTCGATGGTGCGTATTGTTGTCCTCTAGTAAGTAAAGGTTCTTCCAGTGGTTGTGCAATAGGCTACAGAGAAATGATTGACCCATCCACCAAATTAAAATGAGTCACTCAGGGAGAGAATCAGGAAGCATGATAATTTGGCATGAATCTGAATATACAGATTCAATAGAATTAATCAAAGGGGTGAATTTTATATCAGCTGATGAAGACATATTCCTGCCCTCCCACATACATTCCAGACTGAAGGTTGTCACGACATTGTGTAAAGATATTGTTGTCGTGTCTGTCTGTAAGAAGAAACCTATCAGCAAAATGTGAGGCAGACATATTCGGGACCTCCTACATAGTTGGCGATCTCAAGGTTGAAGCCAAAGTTACACCCCTTCTGTCAGACAAAGCAGGTGAACTGAATATGACTTTGCAGCTTCCTCGTCCCCACTGGACTGAGAGTCAAATGCTTAGAAAAGTCTCCTAACTGCTGAGTGGCAGCAGCCAGAGTCTGAAAAAGGTTAGGAGAATAATTGTGGAATTTGTTTCAACACAACTAAACTTGATATAACTGATATGAGGAACACATCAGCTGATGCTGTTGCACAACAACACTGGTTCACTGGTTCATGGGATGTCACTTTTACTGGTAAAACTTTACTTCTTTTGGCCATTTAGGGTTTTTTAGTCTAGGTCCTGGGTAAGATTTGTATGCACTTCATTTAGCGGAGAATTGTTAACTGTTAACTAACTGTTATAGATCTATTATGACCCCATTGAACAACGTGGGATGTGTGCCAAAGTCTCTACCTGAGACGAAAGTCCTGAAAATGACCACAACAGGTGACACTGTAACGCTGTTATGTAAATGGTCTCATCTCATTCATGCAAAGGCATGATAACATGGAACATTTTACTTCTCTTTATGCCAAGCAAACCAATTTGGTAACGACCATTTATGCAATATTGTGTTTAGCAACAGTAAAGTCTAAACTGCAATACATGCCTTATTCTCAGACTTTGTTCATGCCTCCAGCAGTGACATCTTGGATTTTATTTGGCCCATGCTACAGTACAGTAGAAATAGTAGAGGTCCTGGGTAAGATTTGTATGCACTTCATATAGCGGAGAATATCTCAACTCAGTCTCAGTCTCTACCTGGGACGAAAGTCCAGAAAATGACCACAACAGGTGACACTGTTATGACACTACGGGTGAATGGGACTTTTCTTCCCTTTATAGATATCCTCATACATTTCTACCAGATTAATCTTCATATTAAGAGAAATACTTTTTGTATCGCACTGTCTAAAAAAATAGTAATCCAGTAGAAATGCTATTATGGATATCCAAAATGTAATTACAGATGGGAATGTGGTTTTATTAAATGTTAAAACTGCTTGCCATAGCAGCCTTGTTAGTGATAAGATAAGAGGGAGGGAGGTATGTAAATGATCAGGTGAGCCCTGGAGTTGTATGACGTTTCAGGGGAAGAAATGTAAAACTGTCATTTAGGAGAACAAAGCACATTGTTTGTTACACAAAGTAACCTTTATTGCTACAAGAAAGTTTCACTAAAAGGACTAAGCAAGCACACACATACACATAAATAAATAATAAAACAAATGATACATTTTTTTTAAAAGCTAAAAATGATTAAATGATTAATTTTTTAACACCTTTTGTAAGAACACCTGTGCATAATGTGCTGTTGACCTGGCTAGACTGTGGCAGCCATCATAGTATAATAAGTTTGTACCAAAATGACACACCCTCCTGCACCTGACCTAACAGTGCAGTTTGTATATAGCGGCTATTAACACTTCTGCTTTCCATTACGGCAAAGTAAACCTCCTGTGAAGTCAAAATTTCAAGTGAGATTTCTCACCGCTGGAGGGCAGTGACTGAAACCAGAATATCAACCACATCAAAAGGAGAAACTCCCTTTTTGTCCTCTATGTATTGTCAGTATACAGAGCATAAACTGGTACAAGGAGATCTCTGAAGCAGTGGAATGAATTTGACCATTTGGAAAATTACACCAGAGGAAAATCCAAACAAAGTTTCTAGACGAACTTTAATCCTTTTACGGTTCTGGACGTGTTGTGGATTTATACCTGAAAACCACCTGCATTAAGGTAATTCATCAGCACTGCCTGCCAGGAAAAGAGTGGCTCCCCTTGACTGTTCAGAATAAGGTACAGTTTATCTTGAACCTACAAACCTAGACAAACTTTACATAAAATAGTTCCCTTCCTTGTCTTAGATGTCAAATTCTTTGTTTCCCTGCAGTAGTACTTTTCAAATAAAGTTGAAAGTTAATTAGGAATGAGAAGTGTGATGGCCATGTCATAAAATATAATAATAATAAATATATTTGAAAAAGCTACTGTAAATGAAATTACATTTTGCAATACGATTCAATTCATTAACATTTTGCAAGATTTTAAGTTAAAGTCTGTTTGGTTTTGAGACGTATGCATTTTGATTAAGTCACGGCACAGAGAAAAGGCATTGCAATTGTTATAATTATTTTGAAGGAGTCCCATTATGCTTTTCCTTATTTTCTGTCATATAGGCCTGAATAATATTACAATGTCGGATGATCACATTAAATATGTGTCGAAGTAAACCTATGTAAAAGTAATCCCAGTGAGCAAAAAACTCAGATTTCAGACCGTTCTGAAGACTCCTCTTCCAACTGTTTTCGGTTCGTCATTTCGTGCTGGATTTCTTTATATTGTCATTACATATATTCAGTGGTGGAAGAAGAATTCAGGTCCTTTACTTAAGTAAAAGTAGTAATACCACACTGTAAAAATAATGCTACAAGTAAAAGTCCTGCATTGAAAATGTTACTCAATGCAGAAAATATTTCACATTTTAGAAACTGGAAATGGTCAATCAAGTGTTTAATCAGCTAATCATTTCAGCTGTACTTGTAGGCCGTTATATTGTTGGGTTGTTTAATTTATAAAGGAATTGTATTTTATAAACTACATTTGTTTTGTGTTCAAAAATCTTAATTTGTAAAGTAACTAGTAACTAAATCTGTCAGATGAATGTAGTGGAGTGAAAAGTACAATATTTCTCTCTGAAATGTAGTAGAGTAGAAGTAGAAAGTGGCATGAAAAGAAGACTCAAGTAAAGTACAAGTACCTCAAATTTGTACTTAAGTTCATGTACTTAGTTACATTCCACCACTGCATATATTTATATATTATATTTCACTTACATACATTGACATGCTGATGTCAGGAAAAGCTGTAATCGTGGTTCCAAACGTTCATTTCTCCCCAATTTCATATCACATTCCTGCTGGAAAATGTCTGGTTGTGTAGTTTTTTGGTTAAGAAGCCTTTATTGGTGATTTTTCATGGTAGATCGGTCAATACAGAGACAACCAGAGCAGAGCACGGATTCGGAGATAAGGAAACGCTGACTGAACAGAGTGTTCGGGGGACTTGAAGAGATAGGTGCTACAACACAGCGTCTGGTTAATACAGGTTTAGCAGCCATTGGCAGTATGAGTATCAAAGGGTTTTTTTCAACGTTAAAGAATGTAAAGGTGTTCTAGCAGGAACCCAAAATACAAGTATGAACCTAAAAATGAGCATAATAGGTCTCCTTTAATAAATCATAATATGATATCAATTAATAATTTACATTAAATAATTATAGTTGGAATTTGGCTGTGCTACTTTCGCTTATTTTGATTGAAAATGATCCTAACCTTTCCAAAAATCATGCCCTATTTAGTAGTTACTCCCTGCCATTTAATGTGAGTTTTAAAATTCTGAAATGCATGCATGATATATTGCCATAAACATTCTCACAATATAATGAAATTGTGTCCATGCCATGTAAACTGCTTTTTGATAAAAAATCTCCCAATGTGATGTGACACATTTAATAGAGCCAAAAATGCATGCAAACCCATATCCGTCAGAGATTAGGGTGTCAACTATATTGTGAATAGTGACAAAGAGGTGGTGTGATCTTGGGCGTGCCATTTGTGTGGTTTGGTAAGAACCTTGATATCAAGTTTCTTGTCGTTGCACTAAACTATGGTGTGACATGAGTAAAGACGACTGGCTTTCTTCTGTTGTGTAACTGGACTTACTGAATGTTTTTTTTTTTCTTCAAGGTGCCATTTTATCCACCAGCCAACAGATACCTTCACCTCCTGTGAGAGTTTGTTTGCTGGGTAAAAAAAGGCAGCAGTTTTTCCACAGCTATGAGGTATCTATGTCTCTCATCTTCTAGGGTTTTCTTTTTATATTTGGTGATGTCATTCTTGCCAATTAATAAACAAATATTGAATAATAGCATGTGTAAATATAAGCACGACAATTGAGGAAAAAAATCCAATTAAAAACATTTTAATTAAAAGGATGCGTTTCCCTGTGGTAAGATGTACAATTACGAGGTCGGTGGACTACCCAGAGTGACCGGGGACATTGATTAGAAAAATGCTCCAGAAACAAAGTATTTAAATGCTCTTTATGTATCGATGTGATACCACTAGCTGGTGTAAAAACTGTAGAACTGCCGTCCTACAAAACATGAAAGGATTCAACCCGTTCTCACTCCCAACTCGTAAAAAGACGCTTGGTCAGTGGCTCTCAGCGTCCGATTCGATGCAAAAAGCACCCTTCAGCATCTGTATGTAACGCACCGGGCAGAGCAGCAGCTCCGCGGCGCTTTAAGATGACATTGTATTAAGAGCGGCAACGGTAGCGAGTAGTATGAAAGACCGAAATGCCGTAGAGGGAGCTTGGTTGGAGTGGTAGATGGGTCAAACAACAAAGGACTTTTCATCCCAGAGATCGAGGTTCGTGTCCCATTGTTGTCCTGCGTGTAATGTGAAACGTACCTCTTGTAAGCCCACCCACAATATTTTTCTAAACCCAACTGTCACGACCCATAACGTCAAAAGTGACGCCAATTGTTCCGACCCAGCGCGTTTAGATAAAGCGCGTTTAGACTAGGGTGATCAGATTTCCCGGATCTAAAACCGGAACACTTTGCGCGTGAACGTAGTGCTCGTGAACGCACACGCTTTTTAACGAACATGTGCCAGCCCAGGTCAGACATAGACACAGACAGTAACTTCATTATTTTTTGATCGTAGGCTCCTCATCTGATAATTAGTGTTTTTTCCTGTAAAATTAACAAAATTGCAGCAGCAGCCTTTTTCAGTTTAGTGCGAGATTTATGTTTCTAAAAAAGATTTTTTGAAGTGTTATTTATTCCAATAACACCAAAATAATTCAAATGATTTATTGAAAATGTTGAGCATTAAAAACTTCACATCCTGCATTCTGGTGAATTTGTATGCACCCATTTCTACCTTTTTCTGAATCAATGTATGCTGCAAATATCTTTATGTAAAGAGAAACATAGATTACAATCCAAATATAAAAACATAATGGGAGATATTGCAGTAAGGCTCTCAGGCATTCTGTATTGCTTTCAATTATATATTCTCCTGTAGATCGACTTTTCTAATTATATCTGAGTCAGCACATATGTAGCCTAGGAATCATTTACTCCTCCCTCCTGTTTTGCATCTTTTGTTGGGGAAGTAACCTCCTTAAATGTGCATATGACAATTATTCACCCCAATGATACATGAATTTGTATTTCATTTATTAATAAACCCCTGGACTGTAATATTTCAGATGTGTTTGAGCAAGATTTCTGCTCATATCCAAAACTTTGTGCACATATACAAAATACAATATATCTGTGTTCTCTGTGATTCGGAGGAGTCGTGATATATTTTGAGAAAAGTAAAGTTTTTTTGAGAAAAATAAAGTTATAATAGGCTATTACAAGAATAAAGTCACTATATTTCAGAAAATGATCTACACCTGCACCATAGTCTGCTGTGCATTACGTGATTGCTCTGCTGATACGGTAGATCTCAGACCTTCTGACAGGTACAGAGCCCCGTTTGGGTCTCTGAATGAGACAAATAGTTTAGCTAGGGAAGTGGCTGAACGCTGCTACAGGGAAATACACGGAGCACAAACGGGACACATCTGCCGCAGCATGTCGACAGCTGAGCGGTATATAAACCGCTCAGCTATAAACCTGAAGCTGCCCTGCATTTTACAGCGAGAGTGGACACTAAGCGACGCACAGGTGTGCTTCAGAGCTCCGTGTGTTTGAGTCTGACCCATAGACTTGAAACGTCACGTCACAGGAACTTCAAACTAAATCATTAGTATTGCGCTCCTAAACTTTGTGTTAATGGCATCAATATACAAAGTTACATTCGGCGCTACTATTTGGGGCTGAAGCCCCGGCAAAATCGGCTCACGCCGCTCGTGGTGTAAACCGGGACATTTTAGCGTCCCGACGGGCTTTTGTCGGGACTCGGGACACAATTCAAAATCGTGACTGTCCCGGTCAAACCGGAACATCTGGTCACCCTAGTTTAGATGTGGTGCTAAAGGAGACGTTTAGCGTCAACAACGCCAAAGGAACATGCCCAAGCGTCTTATTTTACGCAATGGGAGTGACAATGTGTTGAAAGTTTACACTTAACGAGTTTTAAGGCAAATGTCTTTCACTTACAGTAAATTAAAGACCAGAGTTGCTCACACAACTTAAAGCTCTTGTTTTTGTTTGCTTGATTTTGCATCTTTTCAGCGGGCTCAGGGAAAAAAGGGTTGGAATCTTCTGCTGTCTTGTGTTGCTTGTTGTCAGCTTCACTGCCTTATATTTGAGGTGAGTAGACAAAGTCAGCATGAAGGCTTTTGAAGTGCTACAAGAGCACATACGAGCCAATCTAATGTATTGGCAAGAGTCATTTCAAAATGATTTTATTCCAGTGTCATTTTTTTTCAATACTAGATATGTAGCGAGCCTCGTCCCTGCGGACAGTCTGCTGGTGGCCAGTGAGGGAAATCTGAGCATCAATTTAGACGACACGCTCAACTTTGGGTAAGAAATCTGTACTGTACTCTCTAGTTTTGGCTGCAGGCTCAGAGATCAAGTCAGTTTATCTAAAGGCCATATTCAAAAACATCAGCAAGATTCACAGCCTGGTTTCACAGCCTCACAGTGAAAGACAGAAACAGCCTTAACAACATAGTCAAAACCTAATCTGAAATTATTGGTGTGACACAAAGAGATTTCAATTACCTTTGTAATCAACAAACGTTGGGTAAAGCAACGATTATTTTGTCTTCTTCAGATCATGTTCTTCACAGTGAATTTTCTCTGTTGCCATCAAGACGTCGTTATATTTTACATGCTTTTAAAACTAATCGCCACTAATTCTTTTATCCCTTCTGCAATTCGACTTGAGAGATTTTATATATATATATATATATATATATATATATATATATATATATATATATATATAGATATATATATATATATATAGAGAGAGAGAGAGAGAGAGAGAGAGGAAGCACAGCTGATCGTCAAGCACTGGCAGACCACTTGTAACACCTGCACAGGATCGGCACATCCGAATATCACACCTGCGGGACAGGTACAGGATGGCAACAACAAACGCAAAAACTGGCCAGTCTGGTGCAGTACATGAGGAGGAGATGCACTGCAGTACTTAATGCAGCTGGTGGCCACACCAGATACTGAGGGCTATTTTTGATTTTGACCCCCCCTTTGTTCAGGGACACATTATTCCATTTCTGTTAGTCACATGTCTGTGAAAATTGTTCAGTTTATGTCTTAGTTGTTAAATCTTTTAATGTTAATGCAAATGCATATTGCATATGTTAAGTTTGCTTAAAATATAAAAGTTAAAATATTTATAAAAGTTTTTTTTGTATCTACTCTCTAGGGCAGGGGTGGGCAATGAATTTTTCCAAGGGGTCACATGAGAAACAGGGACTGTTGTGAAGGGCCGGACCAATAGACTAAACTCAGTTCTGCTCAACACTCTTTAATAATAACTAGGGCTATCAAAATAACGCGTTAACTTCGATTAATTAATCTGAGGAAAAATAACGTTAAAAAAATTAATCCATTCCATATTGACTTTTGCATACAGACGAATGTCTGCGCTTCTCTCTGATGCTCTGAAACAGACGTTACAGGAAACAAACTCCGCTGCATGTGACGCTAGTTAACACTATACTCAACAGCAGCTAACGTTAGCCTACCGCTAGCTAGTTAACACTATACTCAACAGCAGCTAACGTTAGCCTACCGCTAGCTAGTTAACACTATACTCAACAGCAGCTAACGTTAGCCTACCGCTAGCTAGTAGCTGGATTAAACACGGTTAAAATGCTGACAGCTAACGCTAAACGGTGTAAAGTTTGACTGTTTTACTGTAGAGGATTCAACACCGGTATGTAACAATCTGCAGCTGCCGTCGGAGAAACAACACAGACGAAACTGGTAAACTACAGCCTCGTGGTGCATTTGAAGTTATTGTAAATGTCCTTTTCCCATCTGGTTGTTGTTGTTTTTGTCGTTCAACAGCAATTTACTAGTGAAATAAGTTATTGTTATACATTATTATTAAAACCATTTAAATTTTGACCATATGGCCTTAGCAATAAACAAGCCGTTCTTTAATGTCACCAACTGTTGTTTAGTACCCTTTGTGTTTTTTTCCCTTCTCTTTCTTAAAAAGTATCGGTTCAGGCACCGTTAATTATGTATGCGATTAATTTCGATTAATTAATCACAGAGTATGTAATTAGATTAATTTTTTAATCGATTGACAGCCCTAATAACACATTGCAGTTCTACTTTCTATTTGCGACTTGCAACCAGAGAAGAAGCTGCATACGTTGCACAAAAAAACAACAAAAAAACAAACACACGTAGTTAGAAATGTAGGTGAATCAAATTAGGATAATCAAATTTAAGTAGAAAAGAGAAATGTTCCAATTCTTTTTTTCAAACAATTACATTCCCAGTTACTTAAAATTACCCAATGAAAGGGGAACTGGGCAGAGGCCAGCTGTGGATGGGCAATCTAACTCAGGGTGTGTTCCAGGGATGCGTCAACTTACCCACCATATGTGCTCGCTGCAATCGATAGTCACTACAAATTGTGTCCCAGTGCTATTATCACTACAAACTGTGCAGGGACCCACACTAGTGTCCTAGCATCCACCACAATCTTGCTACTTGCTCCACTGAAAAGGAAACAAAGTAAAGACATAAAAACAGTTGGTCATATATAAAATACAAGCAGACCAATCAGGGAGAGTGCTGCCTGGTGGCACTTTAACAATGACGTATGCAATCAATCAAAATACTAAAAAACAAAACTAAGGAAAAACAGCAGCTACACCATATGCTTAGTAGAAATATATCACAGCACTCCAGGCAGGGGAACTTTGGGTAAACAGTAACAGAGAGGGTCACATGTAGCAATTGACAGGCAGAGAACATCAAAGGCAGCCATCATGGCACAGGTGCCTTAAATAAGCTCAGCTAATGAGTGGGGTTTGGTCTGGGTGGAGCTAATTGGATACTAGGGAGGTGTGTTCAAGAGCAGACAGTGCAGAGCTCAATACCTAAAGTTCTGCACACATGCAAACCCCACTACACATTCATGATGTGAACTTATTTACGTTTGATTGCTAACTTCCCATTGACCTCACGCGGTCCGGATGTGGCCCCGGGGCCGTATGCCCAGGTCTGCTCTAGGGTGTAGTCCTATGGCCAGGAAATCAACTTGGGTCCATTTAGAATGTTTATGTTTACATCTGTGAAAAGGTCTTATAGACACTTTAATAAAAAACCGACACAAGTCACAGAAAGAAAAGAAATCCTGTGAGAGCTTGTAAAAAAAATCTGAACTTGTAAATTGAAATTTGCTTGTAGAACAGGGTCACACGGGTGTGTCTTCTGAATGTGAAGTCACAGGAAAAATATTTACAAACGTGTAGATTGATAATTACATGAACACAATTTTTTTTTACCCTTATCCATCACAACCACAACTCAGTGATTACAACCTCTCAAATCTGTCACTGCAACTTCACGTAGGTGCTCTCTCGTATCAAAAAGTGGCGAATCTGCGCGCCTTGACTTTTGCAACACATGAGTGACAACTCTGTCCGGCTTATTTATGTAGCATGGTGGAATTAGCAAGCTAGCGTTAGCTAACTCACCAGCCAACCAGCTGGCTTCTAAATTATCTATCTAACTATCTATTCTGAATTATCAGAATTAATAACTCTTCGTATGGCTGTTTAACATAACGTTTGTTTTATTCTTCCATTTCAGGGCCAGACAGGGGGTTGAAACACGCACATCTTGGAAAGCTCCTATCATCTGGGAGGGGATGTTTGACCCCAAACTTTACGACCAAGAGCACATCCAAAAAAAATCATCTGTGGCCCTCACTGTGTTTGCTGTGGGAAGGTTTGTTTCTCTGTAATCACTGTGAGGAGACCAGCGCTTAAACACCAGCAGTTCAGTCTGAATCTGGTAGCACTTTGCCAAAAGTTTTGGTATTATGTACTAGGGATGCTAATTCAGCTATTATTTTACTGACTAACAGCCGACCCTTGTTAACCGATCATTTATCGTTAACCAACAAGCAGGCAACTGAGTCCCAGTTCACACACATCCGGAGGCTCGAACATACTTTCCAAGTTCCGTGGACACAAGTGGACTTATACCGGTTGTGGCACATGCAGCTGTTTTTGCTGGAATCGCCTGTGCGCCCACATGACCGACACAAGTCCACAGCTGTCAGCGGAGCCCGAGCCCATCTCCACTGCATCCACCTGCAAGATTTTTAGCTGTGTGTCTGCCTGGCATACTACTGTGTGTAGGCAAAACATCATGCAAGACATTATGTATTATGTGTATGCAAAAATGTTTTTTTAATTTCTTGTTTGTTTTTGTTGCTTCATGGTTAAATGGTAATTAACATCCCTAACATTAACATTGACATCCCTATGAACGCTTTTTCCAAACCTGGGTGTAGATCAACAAACCTTCCCTGAATCTCCCTGAACGAGATACAATTAGATCACCTACAGCTGAATATCAAACTGTGTGTTTTAAATAAAAGAATCGGTCGAAATGAGCTTTCAACTATCAGACTATCAAAATCAAAAGCAGGATTGTCAATTCCCCCAGTATTTTTCTCCATCACCTACATGCACAGTCACAGCTTACAGGCTGGTAGCATGCAGCTAAAGACACAGTGTAACTGTAGTTTATCAGTAGCCTGAAACTTGACTATTCCAGACACCATGACAACTGCCAGAGTCAGAGACAATGGAGAAACAACGGAAATAGGAAATCCTCCTGCTTCCCTGATGTCGCTATTGTGGCAACATTGTTTCTTCTGCTTGAGTGAGATATGTAAGCCAACACTCATACGAGTCTCCATGTTGCCTTCTTCAACTTATGGCACTTTCAATTGTGCCTCATAAAGTCTGAGAAACTGAACCGGTTGTTGCAAAGTGCCTTCTGCCATCAGAGTCAGTTATAATGGCCAAGTAAGTGTAAACAGATACAGGGAATTTGACTCCGGCTTTCTGTTGCTCTCAAAGTTCACCTAAATAGCCTTCAGCCATATTGTGGCTCTTATTGTGACATTGTTGTCTAAATGTTTAAATCCAAAATTGAATCGAATCATGACCTTAAAAATCAAAAGTCAAATGGAATCGTGGATTTGGAGAAACGTGACACACCTATAGAGAAGGCATGATTAATTTTAAATTTTTGCTTCATGCTGCCTTCAGTTTGGTTCACAGCACGTCATCCCTCTTTTTGACGTTGTTTTCAACGACTTTATAACAATGTTGGTCTGCATTTCTATGTGAAAGCCATCATGCAAATGTACCTCACATGACAGCAGAACTGCAGGGTTAGAGTAATGGGGACAACTGAGCTTGGGTTCAGACTCAAAGTAATGACTCCAGTGTTAAAACTGACTAAAAGGTCTGCAGACATTAACACATATGTACAGTTGTCTCAAATAATGAAATATATAAACAATAGTATGAAAATGTTGGTTTTTTTTCCGCCCTCATCATAAGCTATGAGCAACATCAATTGTTTTTCTCTCTCTTTCTCTACCTAAGGTACTTGGATGCCTACCTGAAGACTTTCCTTACCTCTGCAGAACAACATTTCATGTTGGGCTTACAAGTGACATATTACGTGTTCACGGATCAACCAGACAAGGTACCACACTTCGAGCTTGGTCCTCAGCGAAGCCTGAAGGTTATCCAGGTGGAAAAGCACTCCAGGTGGCAGGACATCTCTATGATGCGCATGAAAACAATATCAGATACCATAGAATCAGAGATTTGTCACCACTGCAATTACGTCTTCTGCTTTGATGTGGATCAGGAGTTTAAGGGAAGATTTGGCTCAGAGGCTCTGGGGGATTCTGTAGCTCAGATACACGCATGGTATTACAAAACTCAAAAGCAAAGCTTCACCTATGACAGAAACCCCAAATCCAAAGCCTTCATGGAAAGCGGAGATTACTACTACCACGCTGCTCTCTTTGGAGGCCTGTGTGAACATGTGAAGAAATTGGCAGATTACTGCTTTCTGGGTATCATGGAGGACAAACTAAACGATGTGGAGGCTCTGTGGCACGATGAGAGTCATCTAAACAAGTACTTTTGGCTTCATAAACCAACCAGGTTGCTCTCCCCTGAGTACTGCTGGGACCAGGTTATTAGTGACCACAGGGACATAAACGTCATCCGCCTCATATGGGCACCAAAACACTATGACATACTTCGTACTAAGTAGGGCTGTCATAATTGGCCAAAAAATATGTTTGGTCAAATCAAAGTCTATTGCCATTATTTGAATTTGTCTGACGATTTTGCCGTTCCCGATTCTGTTTGTCTCGCCAGTTAAACACTTTCGTTGGCGTCTTTATGTAAATTACCCTACTTCTTCACCAGCCCTGGTACTTGGTAGAGTGGCTAGAAGAGCCACAAATTGGACAAACTTTAAGAATAAAGTGCAAAAGTGTTTACTCCAAGTTTTGTTTTAATGGTTGTCTTTGTCAAGAATGTCTGAAAGATTATGTTGACAAAAGATATGATGTAAAACCTGATATTTTTTTAAATATTTTTATTAAAGACAATTTTTGTAAAGCGCAAATACATTATTTTTGAGAGATTGAAGCATATGGTGCCTCACATTTGGAAGATGTGATTTTAGCAATACCTCCTATCACCAGCTTGGCAGTTACTGGAGAGAGAAAATCCAAATTTGGTCAAAGAGGGTGGAACCAGATGTACAGTAAGTGGGAACAGCAGACTGCAACTGATGGATGGCTTGTGAAGCTAAAACATCTTGATCGCCCCCTGGGGGCTGCCGTAAGTCCTGCCTGATCACGCTGATGTATGTCCAAATGTTCATTTTTTCTCATAAATTTGGTTAGTTTGATTAATTTGATGCTATAAAAGCAGGGTGAAACGTCATGATTGACAGCTGTGATTTACTCGCGATGGTTCGGGCAGATGCCTGATCTACTGTGCAGACTCTGGCTCCAAAATTATAAGATTGCAGTGCCCTTACCCGGGATACAAATTTGCATTTTCTAAGATGGCGAAGGAATGTCTCGCCCTACTGTGCCTCTGTTTGGCTAGTACTTGTTGCCTTCGTTGGTTGGTTTGGTTTGGTTCAGGCATGGGGAGTGAGATTGGTTAGGGTTAGGGAAAGAATACCAGCGTAAGCTAATTAGTAGTCTATATCCATTACTTTCCACTTACGGGATTGCTCCGTGTCCGTTACCTTCTGCTTTCTTTGTGTTGGAATTTTAAACTCCGGACGATTTATGAGGACTACGGTTAACTGCTCCTCAGATCTCTGCAGGGTAGCTAGATCTATCCTATCTGAGTTTTCTCTTAAAACAACTTTTGAACGTATACATGTTCCACCAAAACAAGTTCCTTCCCGTATGGCGTTATATATATATGTGCCTTATTCCTGAGCGAGTAACTGTATGTTTTGAGCACAGAGAACTATATTTTGCAAGCACATAAAATTAAATGCAAAATATAGTTCTCTGTGCTCAAACCATACAGTACAGTTACTCAGGAATGAGGCACATATATAGCGCCATATTCCCGAGGCTATTTTGCCTATTGACACTGTGGCTCTGTCAGGCGCTTAGTGCCGCCCAAGACAATTGTGATTGGTTTAAAGAAAATGCCAATAAACCAGAGCACGATTTTCTTTAATCCCGGAATGCTGTGTGGACTAGCCAGACCTTCCTCCACAGCGCTGTGGAGGAAGGTCTGGCAATGTGAGACTAGCTAATTAGAGGCAGACTAAGTCAGAGTAAGGCAGAGTAAGGCGGGACATTCCTTTGCCATTCATGCAAATTCTCACCAGGGATATTTTAGCGTTACTATTGCACTGTTTAATTAGTGGTTCAACCTTTTTACAGTCTACGGGTGAAACATGCCCTCAATCACTTCCCCTCAGCACCTGCCCTTGGGGGAATCCCCACCGCCAGTGTTGTTCCATTTGTCTGAAAAACTGAAGCGAACTTGGTGAGATCGACACTCAGAGGGCTGAGGGAGCAAGTGAACAAAGAGTACGTCCCATAGCCCTTAAATTGCATCCTAGACTCCAAGGAAATCATTGGAGGAGAGAGGAAACAGGGCAAATGTGTTTTAGGGGAAAGAGATGTCCTTTCCTCTGAAGCGTCACATGAATTTTTCAGCTGTATGCGCGGAGTTAGCAACTCCTTCAGCTGCACGGCTTCCGTGAAGGCTGCTCTCGTGTATCCTCGGTTATAGCTCCTCGATGATCCCTCCTCGATGCTTGCTGCTTGGGGCAGAAATAAGAGGTTTGAGACGGCCTTCACCAAGGAGGGACAGAACAACTTCTGGTTCAGCAGAGGACCGAGGAGTTGAGGAGCTATATCACCCACAATGCAGTGCAGTTATGCATTAGGTGCAAGAAAATACATCCATGGTTAGGTGGCAGTAATCAGGAAAACTCCGGTTGCTGACCACAAAAGAAATAAATTGAATTTTACATTTTGGCTTTTAAGAAAAGTTTCTTGTTTCTTAATAAAAACTCATTGATAGCTGAATATTTTACTGAAATATGCAATATGTATGTGTATGTAGACTAGTGTCAATACATATTTACTTAGATTTATGTACTTATGTGGTTTCTTTATTCCCATTCACATATGGAAGGAATTTGGTTTTTGCAAGATAATATAAAACCTGTAGCAATAATAGTTCTGAGCAACCATGATACCGATCACAAACTTTCAAAATCACAAACTCTTGCAGGTTCTAAGATTCATTGAAATGAGTCTGCAGGTGTTTCTGATGATTTGTAAAAAGCAGTGGACCTAATTATATTAATAATACATTTTATAAATAATATTTGTAGCCCATAGCAAAAAAAACGTGTTGCTACGTTCGGGGGTGAACGTGTCCCTGATTCTTTGTTTGATGAATTTTGTCAATAAAAAAAATTAAAAAAAACTTGAACCAGGGTAGGTGCGTTCCATTTTAATCCCCCGCTCCTGCCACAACCACTATCACTCTGCTCGCTGCGGCATCCGTGCGACGCACGCTGTTACGTGATATGAACGGCTGACTGCTGAGGGGAAGTGGAACTACTAATGACACGCAGCGTTGGGAGGCACTGGAGAGGCGTCGTCCATCTTTACCCCTACCTGTGATAAGTGTGACACGTGGAGGGAGATCTCTGCTGCAGTGGAGTCACTTTGGCCATTTAAAACAAAGTTTCTCAAGGGCCATTAAGCCTGTTAATGCCCTGGCGTGCTTTGCATTTAAACCTGAAAAAAAAAATCCTTCCTCACGCAGGTAAGTCATCATCAGCACCAGTGTCTCTGGCAGAAAAAAAAACCGAGGCTCCCTTAGACTGTTGTAATACGTTTGTTTATCTATAACCTCCAAAGGGACTTTTGTTTCGCCCTGTAAACGCACATTTTAATTCATTGTCATGAATGTCACGTCATTTCTTTTCCAACTTTTTGAATGTATAATTTTAAAACTAATTGGTCATGTGTTCTACTCATGAAAGCAATACAATCACAGCCCAAGTGTGATTTATTTTGGGTGTGCACCTCAAACAACTTGAGTTTCTCCTCTGTCATCCTCATGCCATGTTGGCTAAAAGGGACCTTGGGTAAAGAAAACTGGTGGGCTGTTGTGTAACTGGTTTCACTGCAGTATTGGTTTTTCGTTTTGTTCAAGGTGACGTTTAATTCACCAGGCAACCGATACCTTCACCTCCTGCGAGAGTTTGTTTCCTGGAAAATGCAGCGACGTTTAACCAAAACCCGGTGAACTGATCTTCTATATTTATTCATTTTCCTGTGGTAAGATGTACGAAACTAAGTCTGTGGACAGGGGTGCATTGATGCACAGGCTGGTCTAAGCTGCTGGACAGCCCAGGGACCCAGGTTGGCCAGACTAATGTGGTTTATTTAAATTTACTTGAGAGCAACAAAACGTGACCCCTGTTGGCCGATAAGACATATTCAAAACGTTAAGCAGTTGATTGGGTAGACCACATCTACCCGATCAGCAACAGCAAAATCATGTGGTGAGGTTTAAGAGGCCAATTTTGTTTTCAAATCCCTGCTAATGGAATGCGAACAACATCTGTTAACCGAGCAAAAACTAAAAGCACAACATCTAAGGACACCAAGATCACCTAAAGAAACAAAATGGGGTGTTCTGTCCTGCTGCAGATGTTGTTTCTGTTGGTTTAGAAAACTAAAAGCTGTCAATGCCTTTTTCTGTGGCATTGCTGTTTATAGTAAAGGCTATCTCAATGTGTGTGAGTGCACGCAAGCGTGCGTGTGGGCCATGTAATATTCCTAGCACACAAGCATGGCACAAAATTATTTATTTTTTTTCGGGTAAAGAGTGATGAATAAGAGGGGGCCCCACACAAAGATTAGTTTAGGGGTCCATGGCCATCTTAATCCACCCCTGTCTGTGGACTATCCAGAGTAGCTGGGTACATTGTTTCTGGACATGCAGCGTTTTTCCTATTTAAGTTTGAAATGCTCTGTATCTGTCGCTATAATACCACTAGGGATACTTTCTTCCGTGTTTTAAAAAAGAGAATAGCCCTTGTATGTTTTTAGAGTGTTTTTATTAAGTGAATTTAACTAAATCAAAGATGGGATTTGCTCACACAACTTGACATCACTTTGTTCTTTAGCCAACAGCTGCTTTTTTTCTTTCTTCCCCATACTGCTTGGCCATATAAGGGGGGGGCTTTATATAAGCTGAAGCTTCTGACCCTACCCTTTGGTTACGACCAATAAAAAAAATTCATTCATTTCTCTGCATGCTCAGTATAGCATCAAGCACTGTATGTCGTAATTTAATCATGTTGCATAGACTGAACTGAGGTGTGTTGGTTTGCTTTTGCAAATCGTTTCAGTGGGCTTAAGGAAATAAGTGCTGGAATCCTCTGCTTTCATGTGTTGATCATTGTCAGCTTCACTTCCTTATATTTACGGTGAGTAAACAAAGTCCTTAAAGCACATGCAGGCCAATTTGATTTATTGGCAAGAGTCACTTCAGTATGATTTTTATTCTGGTCTCATGATGTGTAATTTTTCTATACTAGGTATTTAGCGAGCCTCATCCCTGAGGACAACCTGCTGGGGACCAGTGAGGTGACCAGTGAAGGCAACATAAGACAGAGCATCAATTTAGATGACACACTTGACTATAGGTAAGATCTGTAGGGCAGGACCCAAATATTTGACTATCCAGATTATTGTTCCTTGGGTAGGTATTCATTACATTACATGTCATTTAGCTGGCGCATTTTATCCAAAGCGACTTCCAATTAAGTGCTTTCAACCTTGAAGGTACAAACTTCAGACAAGTAGTAAGTGCAAGTACATTAGCTTCAAATAAGCAAAACTACAAAGAGCTATATGAAAGTGCTGTAAAATTTTATATATATAATATTATTTTCATCCAACCAATTTGGATTTTGGGATTTGGATATATTTTTGTGGGGGGCACAGCACAGTGTTTCACAGAACAGTGTTTCCATTTCTTAACTTCATCTGCTGTTCTTAACAAAATTCCCTGCTCATCAGAGTGATGGCATGTGAAAAGAAACTGATCTTGTGCCTGATTGTTTAGGCATACATGTATATGTTCTGTGGTGCCTGCCAGAGGGGAGAAGTTGATACAGGTTGTTTCCAGGGTGAACAGGGTGGGTCTAAAGTTATGTTTCATGATTCCTTACAGTGGAGATGTTTCCTGAATGTATGTAGTTTCACCTGCCCTAATCTATATCCGTGACGTTCCACTTCCGAGATTGCTCCGGTGCCGCAGCAAATTCCGCCAGATTTCACCCTTTTCGGCCAGATGTCCATTACCTTCCGCTTTCTTTGTGTTGGCGTTCAAAGGTTGTTTTAGACCAAAACAAGTTCCTTCTCGAGGCTATTTTGCAGCAGCACCGTGGCTCTAACCGGTGCATGGCCCCGCCCATGACGATTGTGATTGGTTTAAAGAAATGCCAATAAACCGTAGCATGTTTTTCTCCCATCTAGGAATACTGTGGACTAGCCAGACCCTCCTCCGCAGCACTGTGGAGAAAAAGTCTGGCAAAGTGAGACTACACCTGCCCTAGTTTTCCCTGATAGCACTGTAAGGCGGTCCGCTCTGAGGAGTTGGAAGCCCAGCAGGTGTAGTGTACCTGGGGTGGGCTTCGAAGCCAGGTTTCAGTGAAGCACAGGGCAGAAGATCTGTAAAGCAGCAGTTCAAAATCTATAAATCTCCTCCTCATATGGCTGTTCAACATATTTGTTTTCATCTTCCATTTCAGGGCCAGACAGGGGGTTGAAACACGCACATCTTGGAAAGCTCCTATCATCTGGGAGGGGATGTTTGACCCCGTTCTTTATGACCAAAAGCACATCCAAAACCAGTCATCTGTGGCCCTCACCGTGTTTGCTGTGGGAAAGTATGTTTCTCCATGAATACTGACGGTGATAATATCAGCACTTTCACACTAGCAGTTCACTCTGAATCTGGTAGCACTTTGTTGAAAGATTTGGTGTTATGAACCCTTTTTCCAAACCCGGGTGAAAATCAAGAAACCCTAAATCTCTGTGAACAAAAGACATTTAGGTTGGTTACAGCTGAATATCAAACTGGTGCGGAGTGAGAAGAGAATAACATATAGGCTCAACCTAATGACACACACTATTTTACCTTAGATGGTAGAAGAGAAGCAATGGTTATTTTTCACATTTAAATTCACTCTTCCTTCAGCGGTGTCCACATGGCTCCAGCCCGACTGTCATTCCTCTTTTTGCCTATTTTCACATCACAGTGGGCAAAGACAATAGCTGTGTTTGAAACCGTTCTCCATCACAGAAATAGTGCACTAATATACTGTAGTGTGTTCACCATTTTGTGGTGGTGTTCGATTTCTCTGCGGTTAATTTCATTCAATAGATAGTCCACTATAAAATACCCAAAATGCATAGTTAATTTGAGTGTACATATGATGTACTCTACATTTTACTCCTGTAAACCACAATGCAACGTGTTCATGTTTTTCCAGAGGAGAAGCAGCACCTGCACCTGCGAAAACTGAAAAGGAAAAATGGAGCAGGCTTTAGTTTCTAGCCTCACAAAAACACAACAACCTTTTCAGTGAGTGTCTGAAATCTCGTTTGGTCGTTCCCTATATAGTTCACTTTTTAATTAACATTATATAGTGAGTGAGTGAATGAGGGAACTGTTTCGAACACAACTTTTGTTTTCTAAAACACTTGCACATCTACGTGAAAACCATAATGCAAACGTACCACACGTGACAGCAGGCCTGCAGTATTAGAGTAATGAGGACAACAGCGGGTGGGCACTACCTAATAGATCCAATGTTTAATCAGACTAAAAGGTCAGCAGACGTGAACACGTGTAACATTTGTCAAATTAGGAAAAAGAAATGGTATGAGAATGTTTTTTGTTCTATTTCTCTACCTAAGCTACCTGGATGCCTACCTGAAGACTTTCCTTACCTCTGCAGAACAACATTTCATGTTGGGCTTACAAGTGACATATTACGTGTTCACGGATCAACCAGACAAGGTACCACACTTCGAGCTTGGTCCTCAGCGAAGCCTGAAGGTTATCCAGGTGGAAAAGCACTCCAGGTGGCAGGACATCTCTATGATGCGCATGAAACCAATATCAGATACCATAGAATCAGAGATTCGTCACCACTGCAATTACGTCTTCTGCTTTGATGTGGATCAGGAGTTTAAGGGAAGATTTGGCTCAGAGGCTCTGGGGGATTCTGTAGCTTTGGTACATGCCTACTTTTACAAACTTCCAAAGGATCTGTGGACCTATGACAAAAACCCCAAGTCCAAAGCCTACATGGAATACGGAGATTACTACTACCACGCTGCTCTCTTTGGAGGCCTGTGTGAACATGTGAAGAATTTGGCAGATTACTGCTTTCTGGGTATCATGGAGGACAAACTAAACGATGTGGAGGCTCTGTGGCACGATGAGAGCCATCTAAACAAGTACTTTTGGCTTCACAAACCAACCAGGTTGCTCTCCCCCGAGTACTGCTGGGACCAGAATAATATTGACAGCGACATACACGTCGCTCGCCTAATATGGGCAGAAAAACATTATGACGCACTACGTGATCAGTAGACCGGCTACAAGATCCACAAATTGTGAGTAAAGTGCAATAGCCACCTGCCACTTTAACACTGGTTGGGTGATATGGTTGAAATCAGTGTTGCAATATCAAAAAACATGTTTATGATGTGAATATACTGTACAACAAGAACTGGAAAATGTTTGCCTAAACCTTAAAATAAAATTATAAAACTAAAGCATCCATCTATTGGCTATACCCATTTATACTTTAGAGGTTTACGGGAGGCTTTGGGCGTGGGGAAGGGTACACGGTCGTCAACTATTCAGACAAAACACTCACACTTTACTGTACAGGCAATTTAGAGTTGCCTATCGTACGGTCAATCACAAAACGGTGCTGAAAGAAAAGTGTGTTCTCTTCCTGCATCCAGTGACGTAGTTGGAGGCAAGGATGAACTACAGGCTATTTCTGCTTTTCTTCTTCCGGGTAGACGGGGCGTGCTCTAGATGCTACTCAAAAACAGAACTTCCTTGTTCTCTTTGCTTTTATTGTAAACTAGCTACACAACAGCGAAAATGGCATGGTTTCAATTCTGATCCAAAATGGAATGGGTTCTTCCCAGGATCCTGCTACACCCTTCCAGCAAGTTTCATTAAAATTGGGCCAGTAGTTTTTAATTTTCCTGACAGACCAATAAACGAAGTAACCACCGATTGACAATAGTGGTATGGATGGATTGCCATGCAATTTGGTTTAGACATTCATGTTGTAAATGCTATTAACAGTGTGCATGGAAATGTGTAAACTTGGTTAAAATCAATACATATTTGCAATTAAAGCCAAACATGCATTTCAACATTTGCTTTCTACCAATAGAACCTCAGAAAGAAATCCTGCTTTATTAGAAAAATATTGTCTAAGTATAAAAATTAAATGGTATGGTTCAGAAACCATAATACCAAGTCCAAATTTGCATTAAACAATTGTGAAGATGAGCAACACGATATTGGGAGTTCAACAGTGCACATTATCCAGAAAGTTGTTAGTCGTCGTGTCCCGACGACTAGCGTTAGAAGCTAGTTAGCGGTTTGCTATGAAACTGGTCACATTCGATTAGCATGAAAGCATATCCCAGAGAACGGTCGACTCGGTACACATATGTAATTAACCCCTAGGTTAATTTTCCGCCGGATTTGTCCTTTAATGCTGGGATGGACCGTAGACAGAAATAAAAGTGAATTTTCATCCAGATATAATATTCTTGATGTAGGAAATCCTACCATCCCCACTACCAAAATGTCCTAATATATTCATTGAGATGCTTCAGAACTACTAATGAGCCCCTGGTTTTGGTGTCTAGCGATGCGGCTACATACATGGTAGTGCATGTTCGAAAAACAACAAAAGTCTACAGTTCTTAAATGAGATTCCTGTATAAAGAGTGGTAGAAATTCTAAAATGTAGGTGAGATCTGAAATAAAGCTTCGTAGTGCACCTTTAAGAGTTGTCATTGTTACACTGAGCCTTTAATTAGATTGTGACTAAGCAAATATTGATAGACATTATCAACTTCCTCTCTAAATGCCCCTGTTGGAGCATAATACTCCAGTACTCTTTTGTGACAGCTGTTTTGTGTTTGCTGATTTGTTACTTTAGTTTTAGTCTGGCTGTGAATTTCCGGAGAGAAAAAACCCACGTGACCCATTCGTCCTATCAGCTGCCGGTTTTCATTTTCTGGGAAACAATACAGAGAAGCGCCGCCTGCTGCTATGGAGACACATTACGTTTCAGGCACGCGCAGAGCGTACGCTCAAGTCGGTGTCGCCTCAGTGTGTTTTGAGGCATTTTTTTGGACCTTGGGGACCCGACTGATCAGTCTGACTGCCTTTTCTGCCGACGGTCGACCGTCTGGTTTGTGTGTAACAGCTCTGTGTTGCTAATACAACATTCTATTAATTTAAAGGGGAACTATGCAGTTTAGCTTAATTTACCTTAACTGAACAGCTTTGGAGTCATTGGAATGGTTATATGACTTTTTTTTTCGAGTTGAATGGTGGTCGTCTCGCTTCCCCCTAGCGCCTGTGAGCGGAAAAACCACCCTTGCAACTTTCCTCAGCGTCGGGAAGTATCGTGTTGTCGGAGGAGGAACAGAGAAAGAGGAAACGGCAGACCGAGTGAGGAGTCAGACACAAGTAAACATAGGAGCTGCCAAATATCTATTCTGAAGCTGTAGGGGGGAGCTCAATAGAGAAACATGCGAGCAAAAAGTGAAGTAACTGGTTTACAGGGCTAACTGTTGATGTTATGTATTTTACTACTTTTACTCTTGTGAACTCAAATGTGTACAGTACACAAGGGACAAATTTGACTTTTGTAAATCCAGTTTTATTGGTTACTGTACTAAATACCTTTGGTTTAAATCTTGTTAATGGATTCTCATCGTTTTTTGAAATTTGAATCACTATCTTTGAATTTTGTTGCCCAATACTGTTTTTACAGTATCACAATGGCTTTAGTCTCGCTTGCCAGCATATAAAAATGCCACACACACTATTACAAATTTATAAATTATAATAAATTCAACTGTTCACACAGTAACGCAAGCCATTTAAATTAGCTGTATACATGTTTTAATGTAATTTTCTCTTACAAGTTTATTGCCGTTTGTATTTTGTCCATTGCAAATTGGTCCCAAAACGTCCCAGTTAGATAGTAAACGGCGTTAACACATTTCTAGCACGATCTAAACTTTCTTCAAAACTAGCGAGTAGCTTGCTAGTTCAAATATTGTTGTTTCCCGAAACCAGCGGAGTTTTGCAAGGCGAGGGACATCTGGCGGAAGATCCAGTGGCAACGGATGTTCCGGCGATTATCCGGTAAATGAATGGTCGTCGTTTCAGACTACAACGGCTTTAAGGAAGAAATGTTAAAGGCCAACTCTTAGCGTCAACCCTTATTGGAAGTATGTTTGGCTCGCTACATATTGCAGTTGCACACGTGAGGGTAAACGACTTGTCTTCAAATGTTTTCTCTGCCTGATGCTCTGAAATGAGACAGACATGAGTAAAGCATGCCAAGAGCCAGTCTGCCCAGCTCACCCCTGGCTGGCCCACCCTACCACTCAGCACGAACCACACAGCAGCCACCTGTGTCATTCAGCTGACCTCAGATCAGCTTGGACCTGTCTGACGGAAAGCCATGATGCATTATTCATAGACTGCCACCATCTGGCACATCAGCGCATCTTGCCATCTCAGGCTACTCACCCTGTCAAACATACAAGCAAGTAAAGGGCAATATATCAGCAGAATAGTCCTCTTGCCTTTGTGCCTATATAGTTTACAGGCCAAATGAAGAGGAATTTTAGTTTAAAGGTCTGTTAATATACACTACCAACTTTCCAAATATGTATTTGCCATGATTTCTATCTGATAGAGGTTTCTGAGAAAATGTGAGATTGTGAGGGGATTATATGCAGCGCATTCTAGTCGGGGGCAGAGCATGTAGGCCTACCTTTACAAAGTAAGACACAGGACACCACTTCCTCAAAAGTAATGCTATCTGTAGTTTGAATACACAGTTTGAATACACAGTGCAGCACTGCTTTCCAGTTTGAAGAGCCAGAATAAAAATACACTAAAGTGCAGTTTAGCCATGTACCCCATGAGAGTACTAGTGTCTACCTTTTTAATACACAACTACCTTCGCAGACTTTCCACCAATTCATTTGTATGTACAGTGTTGTAGTGATACAATGCAGGTTTTCTCAGCGCAAAATGAAAAGGTCATATTCCACAGCGTCGACAAGTTTCAAGCTTATTTCACCTCAGGACCCAATGCAGCATCTGTGATAGGTCTTGTTGGACGCGGTCTGTTGCACCTATAACCATACCCAATAGTGATGTCACAGAGTCCGCCACCACCATCACTGCAGCAAGGTGAAAAGTTAAGCCACTGGATGTCAGCAAAGACAACACTTTCAAGGGGTGTTATAGTCTTTAATAACCCCTCTGTGTCAAATGATCTGATTGTTATAAATAAAGGATTTGTGTTTCTACCTTGGGGCTCACTTATTCTTGTTATAAATTACTGAGCCCTGAAAGTCTCATTTTCTTAAAACTAGTTTAAAAATTGACAGTAGGATTAGATTATTTCAAAAACCAACTCTTATTTTTACAATTAATGGCTTATTTTCTACAAGACACATTTCTAAAATATTCTTGATACAGGTTGATTTGTATTGTAAACATGTTGAAATAATCTTACTACACTGGCACATTTTAAGAATATTAGACTTATAGGGCTCTATAATATACATAAATGGCTTGATAAGATGCACTGTATAGGCTGGGCCAAATACTGGATGGAACATACGGTCTTCACAAACTCTCCACACACTTAAAACTTAGGAAGACACCACATGGTGGTGCTCAAAGCACACAAAGCCCACAACCATAGGGGCAAGAAGCACATTGCACTTTCCAGACAAAGGAACATGTAATTACAAGAATACTGTAAAAACAACAGCACAAGTATTCAACAGAAAGAGATTTGCAAATAAAAGAATATCCACATCTTAAGCAGACAATACTTTTGTCAGATATATGACGTATTTTTGGTTTTATTCTCTTATCCTATGACTGATGACACATTGCTCCAACATGCACATTCAATCACAGTTGTTTAGCCATGAATATGCGTGCTGGCAATGTCAATTATAAATAGTTTTAGCTGTACAAGAAACCACCTGCTTGATTAACTGTAAACCATAAACTAGCTAAATCAGTCCCCTCTTTGAAATTGCTGCTGAAAACGTATTTTTTATTGAAAGGTTGTTTTTTTAAACTTCATGTTTATATGCAGATTGGTATACTGAGGGCTATTTGTTTTTTTTTTTAGATTTCTTTATTTAAAAGGGACAACACACATTAATAAACATGAGTACAAAGTCCAACATGTAAATGTGCCAGATTTAGCCATACAGGCTAATTTTCATCTGCAGTCCTTAGCAGGTTGATGGCTTAAAACAATAGATATGCTACAACAATACAACACATACACATAAAACAAGGAACGCATAGGCATAGACAAGTAAAATGACATAACCACTATTCCAGATCAGGACAACTGGCAGGTTGATGGCATGAGAAAAACATAACACAAGTATCATACACAGTAGATACAGGTAAAAGTGCATGGACACACATTAGAACGTATCAACAACACATAAGCACACACAGAGACACTCCTATAGCGACAAAGACAAACACATTATGCCTGTAATAAATGTAACATATGACATTTTAAACGCTTTTCTTATATGCTTTTAGTTATGTGTTTTGCATACGTATGTTTTTCCGTTTCTTTTTTTCCCTTGTAAAGCACTAATCTATGGTTTTGATAAGTGCTATATAAATAAACCAGCAGCAGTCGAACATTTGGGGACTGGAAGTCCTTTTTCCCACATGCTGCACTATAGTTGCAGGTTTTATCCACAGTTGTATCAGGTCTTTACAAATATTAAAATTATATTATATTATACATTAATATGGAGCTTCTGCTTGATGTTTGTGGCACATGCAACCAAATTTTAAACTCAGAGATTGGATGTTTTTTACTGAAATGCACCCTGGAAGTCGTAGCTGACCTTTTTAATCTTTTCGCTATTGATTCAATCAGAAAGTTTTGTGTCCATCCAAGCCTTGAAAAATGCTCGAACTCTCCGTCAACTTACAATGAACAGGACTTGTACTGTAGCTCCTGAAACCTGGGCGGCCAAATATCTCTTCCCACTGGGATACTCTAGTATTTTGGCATATGGTAAAGCCAAATCAAGTGCAGCTACTGTATGATATGAAAACATTTAAGTTTCAAATACTGAACAAAAGATAAGCATATTCCAAATGTGTGTTGCTTGAAGTACAGAACAAGCAGACTGAGTAATCAAGGCTAAATACATATGACTTCAGCTGCTGCTATGAGAATAACAGGAGAGGGAGGGTGTGTCTTGAAGAATCCATGGATCACAGAGCTGACAGTGTTTTCTTGTAAATTCTTTTAAAAGCACCAACACACATTAAATCCTCAGCTTAATTCCATTGTGAGGACTGTGTGTGTGTGTGTGTGTGTGTGTGTGTGTGTGTTCTTGTTTAACTATATTCATGGGGTCCAGAAACCGGGAATACAGTATACTTGCGGGGTCCGGACAGCTTTGTGGGGCCAAAATGCTGGACCCCACAACTTTAAAGGGCTGTTTGAGGGTTAAGACTTGGTTTTAGGATTAGGGTTAGAATTAGGTTATGGTTAGGGTGAGGGTAAGGGTTAGGGTAAGGGGCTAGGGAATGCATTGTGTCCCTACAAAGAATGTGTGTGTGTGTGTGTGTGTGTGTGTGTGTGTGTGTGTGTGTGTGTGTTTACAGTATTTGTGTGTCAGAGAGAGACATTTGTAGACACTAAACTGTTCCACAAGTGGCTTTTTAAAAGCAAGCTGTCCTGTAAAGACATATTTGTACACAGGGGAACAAATTATGTTCATATCCAATTTTCTGGGGATAAAAGAACAAAGAAACAAATTGATTACGTCATAAAGACTGATGTTAGGAAATACATTAGGCATAGATCAACATTTCAATTCTTTCAATTTACACTTTAACCAAATAACTGGCCCTCATTTCCTTTTGACATTGGCTTTCTGTTTTCGTTTTTTGAGGTCCCACATGCTGTACATGTAAAATGTAATATTTGCAAAATTAGCCTATATTTCTTTCCTTTCTTCTAGGCATGTCCCGATTGGATCGGGAAGTTGCAATTCGGAGCCGAAATGGGCATTTTTTAATGGATTGGGGATCGGCAGTCACCCCGATCTCCTTACGCTGCGGTTCCACTTTTGCGACACGACTGAAGTGTGGTGTCGTGACGCCTCCTCCTGAGCATTTTTGTAGTAGGACGTTTAGAACAAAGGACCCGCGAGAGACTTCCCCCATTCTCCCCTGTGCTCTACTTCTATTGGATAGTCACTTTCAATGGATTCTTGCATAAAGATGGGCATCGGGCAGCTTTTTGACGCGCAGCATTTTTTCAAATGCAGCACCGCCTTCCCAGGATGCTGAACTAATATCAATTCTGTTTGCTTGACGTCACCCATAGGAATAAAGGGGAGCGCGGCACGACAAAAATGTCGCACGGCCAGGTAGATCTGCAGGGTTACTCTCATCATTTACGTCAGTACATTCAGTAGAAGTTGATTTTATACGTAAGTTTTTTCAAAAATGCTAGCTGCACAAAGTTAAATGTATAAAGCTGAAGACATCTTTTAGGTACTTTATTTACTTAGTTATTTTTGTAAACAAAAAAAAAACGGTGTGCATTATAGTATTGGATCGGGACTTGGTATCGGCAGATATTCAATATTTTCAAAATCGAATTGTGATCTGGACATCCCTGCTTTCTTCTGACATTATCAAAACCCAGTGTAGAAAAGTACACCTGCTTCTAACATAACTGGCCTTGCACATTTGATGAAGGAGGCAAATATGGAAATGACTATAAAGCATTGCTATTGCACAAAATTAGGAAATATTGGATCTTTTACATGCCAAACATGAACTAATATCAATTCTGTTTGCCAAAACAGCATTCACAGACAAGAAATATATATCTTTTAAAGTGATGTACAGTATGTTTGGGGTCAATTTGACCCCAGAGAGAACTCCCTGTTGGAGCTGTTATGAACAAACTGTTGAAAAGCTCCAGTAATATAAATCCTAACAGACTTATTTGGGAGGGGTACTGCTGTGCACAAAAGTACTTGTCAACACCAATTACAGATGTAGATTTTGACAGCTGACCGCTGAGACCTCGAACAGAAGTAATGTGTCACTTTCTGTGGCAGACTTCTGAAACATGTCGCTGTGTCAAATTGATGTCTTCAGTTAAGTATGCTCTACTGTGTTATTGTATTTTTCTTATGAGGCTTATAATGTGAAACCTTGTCTTCAGACTGAACCCTGTGGCTTAGTATATCTCCAGATGCACACTTCTTTATGAAACCGGAGGTTGTGGTTTGAATATAGTGCGCTGACCTTAAGCCGAAAGATGAATAAGCAGAAGTGGGCCGCATTTTTCGAGACTAGGTGTTGTTAGACATCTCATGATAGTTCTGAAGTGAATGACATCTTTTATAATATTTGGGGTGCCTGTTGTTATGGGTGCACATATGTATAAATATTAAGTTCAGCAGTAACTGATCTATCTAATTGTAATGGTATTCAGATACAGAGTGTTAATGTGTTAATGTTGCTTTCTCAGTTTAGCTCACCCCTATAATCACCTGTAAAGGTGGTAGGGTCCAGTTGGGGGCGGCTGAGAGGTTAATGCTACGTTTACACGTGGCCGGCTATTTTCATGAACGGAAGTTTCAACCTCTCCGTTTTCAAAAATAACATTGTCCACAGCTGTCAGTTTTCAGAAAAGTGTTTGTTCACACGTACCCGTGTATATATGCCATCAATGCCGTGGTGGCAGTGTAAGGAGAAGCTCAAGCCCACGTTAGCCAATCAGAATCCCGAAAATAGCAACAACAGCAACAAATCACTTCCTCACTCTTCTCTTTCTCACTTCCTCGGCTGCCTAAACCTCCGTTTGTCTCAGTTTACATGCAAACGTGCAAACAAAGTTTTCCAAAATCTCCACTCTGGCCGGATGTTTTACATAGAATCGTTTTCAGAGGCGAATTCTCGGTTTAAGTGTAAACGAAGGGCACAAACGAAGGGAAATGTCTCCGTTTTTGAAAATAACCATGTACGTGTCAACGGGGTGTAAAAGTGCCTTCAGAAGAAGGGGAAGAGATAAAGGATTTGGCAGCTTGCTGTGAGTTTGCTGTTTTGTTTCTAATGGTTATTTTGCTTCAGTTTAATTTAGTTGTATTTCTGGGGTGTTCAGTTTGTGCCCTTTGTTTGAGAATGTTTTTCCGTTGTTCTGTTAATAAACACATCAGTTTTTGCATTTCACCAGTTTCCTGTCCAGCTTCCTCAAAACGCCCAACCACCTCATCGGCCTTGGCATGAGCTGGGTGGTTTGACATATGTCCTTTCAGTTGAAACTATTAACTTTTTGAATTATTATATTATTATTATGAGTTATATTCCTTGTTACTAAATGAACAGACATGCTGCTGGTCAGTCTGACATATGCCGGTCAAATGCACTCGGGCGCCGCATGATTTACATCGTGCAACATCAGCATCACACGTGCACACGCAGGGTTTCTGCTATATGCATGTTGCAGCGGCACACTGCCGCTCAATCAGCTGTTTATGAAATGTCATGAAGTCGTAATTATACACAGCTCTGCAGAGCCGTCTGCTCTACTGATCTCATGCGAACAGTCAGCCGCTCTCTCTCCCCTCTGAGGCTGAACAACTGGAACATGAAAACCGCACTCACGCGGGTCCTGTGAAATATGACAGCTACAGTTTATTGGAAAATAGCGTTGGGCACACTGACTTTGATGAATTTACTGTTTACCAGACCCCAGATGAGACAAGAAGGTAACGTTAGCGAACGCTGTGGCCCCTTTGCCTCTGACGCCCCGCTGGCCACTATAGGATAAAAAAAAAAAAGAGACGCTGTATTCCTCCGACACGCTGTATTAACGTTAGTGTTTAAAACGCTTTCCAGGTTAGTGGGGATGCATACCGCTCAAAACCAACATTACAAATGTAGTAATCTTACCTCAGCGTTTAGTTTTGTTGCTAAACTGTGTGGAAAATGAGCGATGACGTTAACTCATCTGTTTCAGGTAATGGCACACTAGGGTACCGTCTATTTACTGGATTGTTCAGAGGTAACCGTCGGTAGCTAACATTAGCGGATAAGCCTGTTGACAGCAATGGTATTGTTCATATTTATGCACAATGAAACATAAAGCAAACTTGCTAAAAAAAGGAACTACATGCTGTTTTCAGGTAACGTTACTGTTGACGTTCAAACAGGCCTGTGTGTGTGTTTGAAGAAATATCTTTATACTGCAAGGCTATATTTATTTTATTTTCCCTGTTTTCATACAGAAGTTTAGTTTGCTAAATATATCAAATTGTTTTAGTTGGATATTGGATGTGAAAAGAAGGAAATGGTTATTCCATAACGTTGCACTTTAGATGTGTGTTAATTTCCCACACCCGGAGTAATTTATATAATTCTATTTTATAGCAATCGATTATCTATTCAAAAAATGTTCAATGTTCTATGCAAAATGTAAAATTTTCTATTAAATATGAGATAGAAAATAAATATTTGTGTGTGCTGTAAAGTGGTTAGAAAATTTTTAATCGGAATCGGCTAAAATCGGTACCTGCTGGTCAAAAATTGTAATCGGTGCATCTCTACGCAATTCCGTCGGTGCCTAAAAAGTATTTAATTCGGTACTCAGCCCTAGTCTAAGCATGCAGAAAAACAGCCACCTGATGGAGAGGTCAATCACAGGTAAACGACCTGGCATCTGTTTCACTAAGCTATGCGGTAATCAAACTCCTCCACTGAATCAATGGTGTGAAGTGTTCGTACCCAGTAAGGTTGTTCATTTCTTCAACAGGCCATGTTTTTGGAAGCAGCAGTTTCAGGTTGGGGCATGCTGACATCATGCTGCTCTCGTGTTTTATGAGAGGTGACATCTATGTTGAAACCCAGCTATGAAAATATGGAGGTGAACTGGAAATACACATACACACCACGGCGAACATGAAGTCACTCGTAAGTGTATGTATATACACCTGCATGCGTCTCTGCTAGTTTGGCACATACACTTTATGTTTGCAGATCTGCCAGGCCTCGCTGTGCCTTTCCCCCCTGGAAAAGCTACATTCTTAAAGGCACTTCTGAGTAGCACACTCAAACAAAGAAGCAAACATGAATGAAGGTGTGAATCAAACCGTCTAATGGTACGGTGCCCCTTTTGCTTTCCAAAGACTCTGAGAGAGTCAGCTGAATAAGGTTGGGTTGGCTTCAAATACCCAGAACCCTTTTGGTTTCAGGTCCAACTTGGTAAAGTAATTAATCAACTTCAGAGAGGGTTATGGATCTGAAATAGAATCTTATTCTGACTAGGGCATGACCAGGGAATGCAGTGTTGGTTTGGTCCACCACTTTGGTCCTGACTGAATTATCTTATAAATACACTTATTGGATGGATTGCCATGACATGGATTGCCATGACATTTTGTACTGACTGAATTATCTTATAAATACACTTATTGGATGGATTGCCATGACATTTTGTTCAGACGTTCATGGTCCCCAGAGGATGAAGCTGACTGACCGAACCCCTGACTGAGCACAGGCTGTTGTCATGAACCATTCATACATATAGCTATGAAAACTATTGCAATGTAATTCATATGTATTTCACGTATGTATTACTGTAAGCCCCACATTGAATGCTGCTGTATAAGGTCAGGTGATGGGAGGGTTCCAAAAAACACCAAAACACTTTTAAGCGAGGGGAGCGGAGTTTGTGTCCCAGATGAAGCCAAGGGGAAAACACAAGACTTTCACACAGGAAACAGGTGTTTGTGACCCAGAAGTACTACTCAAGGTGACCGGTGTTTTAACACAATCCACCATTTTTTTCTTCTAATCTTAACCAGTCGTTTTGGTGCCTAAACTTTTCACGTCTTTTCACATCGATGCATCGCAGTCACCTTTTTTTGTGGCTAAACTTAACGGTCACGGGCGCTCTCACAACCCCGACTCACATTTACCTTTTGTCGGCTAAAGTTAACTGTCTGTGACGTGGTGACCAGTAAGTGGTTGAGTAATTTTGTAAGATATCAATTGTGCATATATTTTTGTACAATATCATACAAACCCGTTTTTGAAAATGTGTTGCTGAGCATCACCATCAGATCAAATGTATCACTTTTAATGTATCCAGTACTTTATTTAGCATTTATGCCTAATACTTCCAAATGTCTATGGACAGCTGTTGAATTCCTTCAGTGATTTTGTTCCCATCAAGCCTCTGTAATGTCTGATGCTTCCAAGAGGCCTGCAGAAACCTAAAACTGATCTAAAAAGAAATTCCAGTGGATTATCCTCGTCATTTCTTCTTTTTTGAACTCTCATAAGACACAAGAATATAAGAGTAGAGCTTTGTTTGGTGAAATGACGGGCAGATTCGAGAGGTTTAGAGGTTTTACCCCCCCCTGACCCTCACACCGATCTTTGACTTTGATGAAAGTTGCTTTCACAAAGCCCTAAACACAATAGATCCCCCCCACCCTTGCATGCCCTTGTGAGAGGATATATGTCAGAGCTGTAACATCATACTCCAAAGTATCACTTCGACTCTCCACGGGTCACATTCCTCTGTGACGGTGGAGGACGTGTGAATGGATTCACCCATGTGGGGGAGAGAAGGAAAAGGGGAAGAATTACAGAAAAAGGACAAAGAAAAAGAAAAGCAGAGACAATTGCAAGACAAAAAGAAAAGAAAAGAAAGAGGAATAACAGAGTTATGAGAAGTCCACCAACACAGAGCAGCATCTGGCACGGCTCATCCTTCCCATCATACACATTCCTGTCTGACACGCTCACAAAGCACCATTGTAATAAACTGGTATCTGACTCATATCCTCACTGGTACCGACCCTATAAGCTACGACCACATCCACACTAAGACATGCACACGTTTGGCCTTGAGCCACCTTCATTGTGCAGAGTTATGGGCTGACAGTTTTAATACCACCTGTAAATGATTCTCTACTGTAAAGAGAGGAGGCGTGAACTTCAAAAGATAAGGAGAGAAAGAAAGGAGGAGGACAGATGAACCGTAATATAGCATTGCTCTAATGTCATGCGGCCTGTGGTCGAAGGGAACACAACATGCTCAGTGTGTGTGTGTGTGTGTGTGTGTGTGTGTGTGTGTGTGTGTGTGTGTGTGTGTGTGTGTGTGTGTGTTGTCTTCATACCTGTCAGTCCTTTACACATCAGACACTGCATTCAGAAGCCTCTAGAAGATCAGAGACTCTGTGTCAGTGGTGGGAGATGTACTTTTAGGTTTACTTTTACCTAGTCTCCCATTGCCAGAGCTTCCGCCACAGCGCTGCGGAGGAGGGTCTGATGAGTCCACACAGCATTCCGGGATGGGAGAAAAACGTGCTCTGGTTTGTTGGCATGGCTTTAAACCAATCACAATTGTCATGGGCGGTGCTAAGCGCCGCATGGAACCCTGGTGCCGCTGCAAAATAGCCTCGGGAAGGAACTTGTTTTGGTGGAACGTGTACGTTCAAAGGTTGTTTTAATCGTGCAACAGAAAACTCAGATTGGACAGATAGTCTAGCTAGCTGTCTGGATTTACCCTGCAGAGATCTGAGGAGCAGTTAACCATAGTCCTTATAAATCGACCAGACTTTAAAATTCCAACACAAAGAAATTTCCGGCAGAACGAGAGCAATTCCGGAAGTGGAACGTTGTGGATGTAGACTATTACTAAGTAAACTCAAAACATCAGAACTAACAGGGCACTTGGAGAGCACAGACATTCACCATGGCATGCCCAATCCCACAATGTTAATGCGGTGTGAATTTTCAGTCGGAAACTGATTTTTCAGATTATTCCGACACCACATGAATGCAAACTCATGTAAGAGTAACTGCAGCTGAATTTCAATACACAATCCAAAAAAAAAAGGAAATACCTAAATAAAGTAACAGGACCATTAAACTTTACATCAGTGGAGTGAAAGTTATTCTCTATCTCTGGATAGTGTGTTTCTATCATTCTGCAGATATGGTGATGAATAAAGGCAAATTTAGCTGCTTCTACCCTTTTTTTCCTTCCTTAAATGTTATATAGACTGAGGCGCTCTTGTAGTTAATTTTTCCCCTCTAAGAGGCAGAGCACACTCATCGCTGTCTTGTGGATTTTGGGCTACAGAAGGTCTTTTTAGGTATCCAGCCCCATGAATGGCAACAACAACTTTGTGTTTTTACTCTACTGGGATTGTGTTGCTGCTGTGAATAGTCAATATCTGTCAATGCAACAGACTTAATGAGGCTGGTTGCTTGCATTGTTTATACAGTGCAGCCAGAAAGCATCAGGACTAGGGCTGGGTACCAAATTCAATACTTTTTAGACACCGACCGAATTGCCTCTAAAGTATCGAGTATCGAAAAATGCCTCGTCATTCAATACCCAATTTCCATAACTAAGGAGTAAATCTCATCAGCGTCAGTGAGCCAATAGGCTTCTACCAAGATCTAATAATGTCTATGATTGGCTGTCTTACGTTACACATCATAGAGACACGCAAGAAAAACGGGACTCACGTAGTAGGAGATGAAAAATACATTAAAAGATTTGTGCCGTAATGTTGTAATTCCATTTCGTTTTATAAAATTGGTATTGAAAAAAGTATTGATTAGGAACCGGTATCGAAGTCAGGGTATTGGTATTGGTACTGGTATTGAATATCTTTGAATGATACCCAGCCCTAATCAGGACAGTGATACAGCATGTTTCTGTTTTGTCTCTGTACTCTCTGTGTGTCTTTATCCTTGAGGGGTATGTTTAAATGGGCAACATTTCCAACCATCTGATGTGGATGATACAACCCTCAGTTTAAAGCTATGCGTCCGGGCTTTAACCTATAGTCACTTTCATTTCAGATCCAGTTTATATGTTATTGCTTATTAAGTTCTAGCCTGGTCGCATCTTACTGGTAAATTGACATGCAATTCACAACAAACAAACAATTCATTTAGTGAAATAGAAATCAAACTTTACCTTTTCTAAAAACTAAACTGACATTGACATTAGGTCATCCAAAACTAAATGGACTTTAAAACGCATTCAAAACAAAAACAAATGTTATTTTTGTTGCATGTTTGGGATCATTAATGAGCCTCAGAATATGTGAATGTGAATGAGACAGCAATGTGTGTGGATTACAAATAAAAACCAAAAGGTAAAACGAATAAATGCCTAGCCTAACTTTTTAACGTTTTTGAGATATCCTTCCAACTGAACATTCAAATAACAAAAAAGATCGTAACCTCCTTGCTGGATTGCATTGATATATTTAAATCTAAGACACCGTGTTTCTGCACTGTTACATCATGTTGAGCATCACTTTATAGCCTACACATTTCATCAAAATTAGTATATTTAAAAACTTGTCTGATCTCAATACATACATAAAGGTTTCTGAGTTTAATAAAGTTTTTCATACTGAAGAATGAACGGTCGGTGGCGTTAATACTAGTAATGAAGTGAAACTAATACCGTATAACAAACATTGGAACTGGCACAAAACTAGAAGTCATGTTTGTGGACGTCATGTAAGCTGAAATTCAAAATTAACTAGAGTTTATGTTCTTTCTTTCATTGATACTTAAAAAGACACAGTAAGCATTTGCCCCACAGTCATGAAAAGAGTGGGCAGGTTTTTTGGGAGCACTGCACCCACAGAGTCGAACGTCCCCCAGGCGAAGGTGTGGGTCCGCTAAATGGGACAAGAGAGAAAAATCCCCAAATTCCCTCTGTGAATGGCACAGAGTAATTAATCTCCAGCAGGGGGTTACCCTCCTCTCTGACATTTGAGTGACATGCAGGCTCTTTGTGTGTGTGTGTGTGTGTGTGTGTGTGTGTGTGTGTGTGTGTGTGTGTGTGTGTGTGTGTGTGTGAGGGAGGTGTTTGATTGCTTCTCCCCCGGGCCTGCTCCATAATGTCTTCTTTTTCGTTTGATGTTTCCCTTTTCTTGTTTCCTTTTTTTTCCCATCTTCTTCCTCTTTTTTTCTGCCGTTTCATATGCTCAGCATCCTATTATTCTTCTTTACTTTTTGGTCTTTTGCACTGTAAAATGGATCATACAGTGAATGTGTGCGTGCCGTGTCAGAGCTGATAGTAAGCTGTGGGAGGTACAGTACAATGCTCAGGCTACTTTTGGGTGATTAGTTTCTCAATATGTAACATTTCTGCATTAAAATATCTAAAAACGACTATACCTATGTTATATATTTTGTTGAGTTGTGTACTTACACTGTCCCAAATGTTTCCAACAATGTTCAGACCCAGAGAAATCTATTATTTTATTTTAATGACACGGGACGTTTCATTTATTTAGTCAGTTGCGTCATAAAACCTTTGACCCCTATAGTTACTCTAACTTCCATCAGAACACGGGCACCCAAATGACACGTTTGTTCGTAAATCATACAATGTCACAGAAAGAATAATACACAGTAACCGTAATACAGCTTGCTTACATCATTTTGTCATTGATTACATGCCACTTCCAACATAGTAATATAGCAGAGATTTTTATTTATTGATACATTTCAATATCGATTGATCCAGCTTATGTGCGGTATGTGCTACATTGACAAGTAACGTTAGCGTTAGCTGATGCTACTGCTCAGTGGGGAACTTTAATGTTATAAGGTTACAACATAGTTCAAAACGTTCATTAAGTTATTTTAAGTATAATTGTTTTGATCAAGGTAAAGTTAACGTTAAACAGCACTGGGCTAACCCACGATTACGTTTGCCAGCTAGCGTTAACGTTAGCTGTATAGATAGAAGACAAATCTTATGCTAATTTAGCCAGCTATCCCACCCTGGTTTTTCTGCCTCACTCCCACGCTGCGAAGGGACTTCAGTATGAAGGATGAAAGCAGACAACAGCCCTGGATGGGGACACGACACATCCACAGTTAGCCAGCAGCCGGCCACTGCGCCGGGTGCAAGACAGGGCCCGATGATTTACGCATCTAATGTAAGCCCAGGAAAATCTCCACACATTCACAACAGACCATGTATGATGTAACTGTTTTGTTGAGATATCACATATCTACGACCCCCTAAAGAGATGGGAATTTTTTTTTCTGGTGTGCACGAAAAACCAGTGTGAGTAGCAGTCAGAATGGCTGCTGAGAAGGAGGTATTAATCTTCCTGAAAACGCAAAGAAATATACCTGATAGTTTCATCAAGAAACTTAAAGATGATAAGGCAACTGAACTGATTTCATGCTGTGAATGTGGAATATTAACTTTAGCCACATAACGTTAGCAGTAACTTCTTAGCATCATTTTGCTAGCTTTAGATTGGTTTCTTGTGAGCACAAGATACTTTTATGTGCACACCAGAAATGTTCTTGTGCGCATCAGAAAGTCATGTCATGTCCCCTTAGGCGCTCCGTACATATCTCAACATTACACACAAAAACTGCTTTAAAAGACATTCATCTGTAATTTACAGGATTTTTCTTCTTTTAATGCACTCTCAGGTACCCCTTTAATTTCTCTCATACTCTCTTTCACCTGCTTCACCTTATCTTGTCTGCCACGTGCACTCCACACAAACTGAACGTTGTGTTGATGCATGCGTGTGTGTGATGATAGGCAGAGGTCATACCATCAGGTTAAAACCAAGCGGGGGAGCTGATAGTCTCCAGTCCTGAGTGACTTGGCCTGTATTGTTTCAGACACTGACGTTGCTTCTGATGACATTTGAGAAAAAAAGACTTCTCTTCCATTCCTTAATTCTTCTTTCCTCACCTATTTTCCTCGCATTTCTTCCTCTTAGATGTATGGAAAATACAAAAGTGAGGTAAACGTCAGCAACTTTTTACTTCAAAAGATCAAGTCAAGTCAAACACTTCTGTGCTTCTTTAAATAAAAACGTTCTGGTGAGCACCAGTAACGGCCTACGGGCCGTTACCCGAGAAGCAGCTATTTGTGAGTAACACTGAGTGTGTGTGTGCAGAGAGGGAAGGGAGGAAGGCCTGCCACATTAATGACAACCACACTTATGTAAAGCTCCACACAGTATTTATAGAGTCAGCTGGGCTTCAGAAGATCACAGTCGAAATGTCTGCAGACCACAAGTCATGAAACACACAGACACACACACACACACACACACACACACACACACACACACACACACACACACACACACACACACACACACACACACACACACACATGCACACAGGGGTTAAATTAGGCCGGGTTGTCTGCCTTGGCACATAGTCCTTAATGAGGGGATGTAAGAACTAAGAACTTCAGTACTTTCACAGGGTTTCCTTATTTCTGGCAATGGGTTTACCTAAAAGCTACCTAGCAGATCAGCAACCTCAGTCTAGATGGTGGTATGTTGGATCAACGACAGTTTATTTCCAGGATAATCGCCGGAAAACAACAACAAACTGAGCTAGCAAGCTACACGCTGAAAACGTCCAGTTTTGGTATGGATTTGGACGATCCAATAAGGCAGGCCTGCTTGGTTCATTCGAGAATTATTGTAAAGATTTACAAAGAATATGTTTACGGCATTTAGCCTACTCTCTAACTTGGACGTTTTGCGACCGATTGGCAGGAATTTGCTATGGACCCGCCAATCCATACATACGGCGAAACACTGGTCGGAGCTGGTTGCTCGCTCTACCAAGTGAGCTACCCAGGCACCTGTATCCAGTTAATTTAAACAGCTCACATTACTGTATTGTGTGAACAGTTAACTTCATTTGGTATTGTATGTGGCATTTTCTATTTGCGGGGGGCAAATGTTCCACCAAAACAAGTTCCTTCCCAAGACCATTTTGCAGAGCCACAGTCTCTGTGTCTGGATCTTAGCGCCGCCCAAGACGATTGTGATTGGTTTAAAGAAATGCAAACAACCCAGAGCATTTTTTTTCTCCTATCCTGGAATGTATGTGTGGAGGAGCCAGCCCTTACTCTGCAACGCTGTGGAGATAGGCTGGCAGTAACAGATGGCCCAGCTTGATAGGTGGATAGCACTGTAGGGAGAAAAGTAGTTAAGAAACGGGACAGGAACAGAATAACAGAATAACAGAATTCTCGCGAGAGCACAATTTGGATTGTGACCGGAAGGTAACGCCGTGTGAGAGTGTAGAGGGAGAGAAGACAGACGGAGGAAAACAGTATTATTTCGAGAAAATGTTGTACTAGTTGCTTAGTTTTTTGTTTCTTATTAGCCCCCTGGTAGCCTTTAGTCTCTGTAAAGAGCCAGAATCGACGCAAATCTATGTACCTGTGCGTGTAGGACCGCACATTTTCTACGAGTAGTAAACATTAGCTTCAGGCTAACGCCAGCTCCATGGCTACCTCCACACCTGGCGAGTCCCCATTTCCCCACAGGATTTCCTCATTGCTTGAAAATGCAAACAAAGAAATTTCTGACCTTAGGGAAAAAGTTCGTCGGCTCTCAGAGGACTTAAAAACCAAAGATGCCTTGTTAACAGCCTACCTGGACTCAAAATCAATCGCTCCAAATCACAACTCTCTCGGCGGCTTTCCAGGATACTGCGCTTTGGGACCCATCCGCCTGCCCACATCCATCCTCTTGCTCGACACCGACCATCAGGCCATCCTGGACTAAAGTGGTTTGCGGCCGAAAGAGAGCCTCGGGTAGGGCTCCATCGCCTCCTGCCCTCAGCCTCTCCAGTCGCTTCGATGCCCTGTCGAAGCTGAATGTTTCCCCGGTAACGGCCGACGTGGTTACCCGGGCGAGCCCCACTTCAAAGCCGATTGACCAGCTGTCGTCGCGAGAGAGGACCGCTGCCTCGCGCCGAAAACTTCTGCGGGATGCGGTAATCAGTCGGTCCGATGGCATCCCTTGCCTGAACCGGCCAAATGACAACGTTCCTCAAAAACAAACTCCCCCTCCGAATGGTAAGCAATATTCCTCTTCTTTTCCTTGTCCTTCTGAAACCGATAATGCCTGTTTTGTTCCTGCCACCGGCCATTCACGCCCCCGCACTCCTCGTCCGCTCTTCCCCCCAACCACAATAATTATTGGTGACTCCATCACTCGGGATATACGGTTTTTTAATGCTGTCACACACTGCTTTCCTGGAGCCAAAGTTGCAGACATCCTGGCTAAAGCTGTGGACCTGATGCCCTCACTCCCGACCTCTATTGAACGCATCGTGGTCCATTGTGGACATAACGACATGTCCTATCAGCAGAGTGAGCGCATAAAGAAAGACTTTGGTACTCTCATTGAAACTTTAAAAAGCACTGGGAAGAAGATTTTTATTTCGGGCCCACTTCCATCTCGAGGTCACGGAGTACGCCTTTTTAGCAGACTACTCACCCTCAACACCTGGCTCCAGCATACATGCAGCATCCACAACATCGGTTTTATTGACAATTTTAATCTGTTTTGGGAACGTGGCTCCCTGTTCAGTAGGGACGGGATTCATCCCAATAGACGCGGCAGCCAGATGCTATGTGAGAATCTACGGCACGCCGTGCAGACCAAGACCTGGGTGCAGACCAAGACCTTAGATTGACTGTCTGCACCCCGTAAACACACGTACAAGCGCACTTCCCAGTCTCACACTCCCATAAACTCTCACTCCTTTTCAAATAACTCTGCTAACCCACAGACCAGCTATATTATTCCAGTAAGAATCAGTAAAATCAGTAATCACAGGTACAGTATGCTCCTCTGTGCTTCCTTTGGAGCAGCCACCCATCCATAATCTCATAACTACGGTGTCTGTCCCCCGACTGAGATCGGTAAAATCAAACGTAAACCAGCGAGGTGCCATACATAACAACCTAATTGGAATTAAAACAACCACTGCAACGATAGAACAGAATAGGAGAATCAAATGTGGACTATTAAATATTAGATCTCTAAATGAAGCCACTCCTCCCAGTCATAATAATACTCAAATTCCTAGAGGCTCAGGCCGAGGAGGGGGAGTTGCAGCTATATTTGACTCAAACCTGTTAATCAATCCTAAACCTAAACTTAATTATAACTTGTTTGAAAGCCTTGTTCTTAATCTTCAACATCCGATATGGAAAACAGTACAGTCAGTTATATTTGTTGTTGTTTACTGAGCGCCAGGCCCGTATTCTGAATTTTTATGTGAATTCTCAGAGTTTTTGTCATGTGTAGTCCTAAAATCATGCAGCGTTCGCCTAGACCGGCGAGGGAAGGTGTGTAGGGGGAAGGTGTGTAGCTACAGTCATGACGCACCGCCTCCCTATTTCAGCTTCTCTTCATAGAAAGCCTACTATATTTAGGGTATGAGGAGTTGCAGCATTCGCCTAGACCGGCGGGGGTGGGTGTGTAGCCACAATCATGGCGCACCCCGACTCATCTCTGCTTCTCCACGTAGAAAGCTTACATATACTTAGGGAGTAATGAGTTGCAGTGTTAGCCTAGACCGGCGGGGGGAAGGAGTATAGCCACAATCGCGGAACACAGCCTCCCTATCTCCACTTCTCTGCAGCTCTTAGTTATACAGTTATAGTTCTAGACTACCAGGGTACCTCCTAGGACACACTGAGCTTCTCTCTCTTCTCTCTTTCCATCTGTGTGTATTCGTGTCACAGAAATGCTTGTTACTAACATAGCTCCGGGGAGCTTATTCCCCGCAGTCCTTATGTTCTTTTTCCAACTATAGAATAGATCTACCTATCACATAATCAATAATATAGTGAGAGTAGAGGGAGGCAGGAAGTACAGCCCGTTCCGGCATTGGAGAGTTCAAGCCCGATCTGGCACCTCTCTTTAGCCTGCCTCTCTTAGTTATGCTATTATAATTCTAGACTGCTGGGGAATGTCCTTCCTCCCTATGACACAATGAGCTGCTCTTTCATCTCTCTTTTCATTTGTTCCTTTTATGTGCATCCTTCTCCCAGAAATGCTTGTTACTAACCTAGCTCTGGGGAGTTTACTCCCCGGAGTCCTTATGTTTCTTCTTCACCCAGAATATCGCCTTGGATTAGGGTGGCACCAAGACCTGGGTTCTGGGTGCAGCTGTCGCTGTGGACCTACTACACCCTGCTATGCTCTGCAATTCCCTGCAGTGTCCGGCTGCATCCTTGCATCCAACCGCGTCCACCCATGCTGTGCTGTCCCACATTACACCCCGTAATGCCCTGCTGTGCCCTACTATGACATGAACTACTACGACAACCATTGTTGTCATTGTTCCATTATCTTTATTGTGACTATTTCTGCCACTGTTCATCACACCCCCAACCGGCATCGTAAGACACCGCCTACCAAGAGTCTGGGTCTGTCCGAGGTTTCTTCCCGAAAGGGAGTTTGTCGCTACTGCTAATGCTTGCTCTTGAGGGAATTATTGTAATTGTTGGGGCTTTGTCTCACTCTGTCTGTAAAGTGTCTCGAGATAACTCTTGTTATGATTTGATACTATAAATAAAACTGAATTGAATTGAATTGAATTGAATTAAATTGCTCTCATATTCTGCTTAAACAATGTTTTGCTTTTACCAAATGATACTATAACATTAACACAAGACAGTTTGCGGAAAGTTGCCGCTGAGCATGGAAATACATGCTCAGCCACTGAGGCAGCGCTGCATAAACTGTAATGCTGCACAGAGGTAAATGGGTTTCACAGTTCACTGCTGACAACATAGACTCCACCAAATCCCTAACAACATATTTCTTGTATGTTTTTTAAGGTTCTCAGGCAACCAACAGCCGGATGTGCACACAGTAACACAACGGGGAAAGCTGTCCACTCAAGCCTCATTTCTGTCCTCCAGAGAATGAATAACCCTCGCTTCAGCCATCCATCCATCCATTATCGTGTTTATAGATTCCGAGACGTGTCCACAAACCTTTTCCAAACCATAAATCTGCTTTTACAGCTGGGATATCCATTCAGACATGGTTTGTCTGCATGGTTTCAATAATTTACAGTTTGTTGCGAAGAGAATCCATAGGCAGTGTCTAGGTGTGTGTGTAACACAAAAAGCAGCGGTTAATGGTACAGCTCAAAATCTTTAGAAGTTTTTTCAACTTGCTGTGTTCATGCTGTTCCACATTAAAAACTGGTCAGGAATGTATGTAAGTGAAGACTGACATCAGAAATGTAAGGCACCTTAAAGAGGCCTTAAATAAAGCTACTGTGTTGGACAGGGAAAGGTTTAGCCCCGAGGACACGCCAAAGCACAGCATGTTTTCTTTAAAACAAGCGTGCACACACACACACACACACACACACACACACACACACACACACACACACACACACACACACACACAAAGCAGCTGCCCCATGTGACAAGGACAAACTAACAAAGAAAATAAAAATCACTAAAAGTGGTTTGGCAGTCTCTTTCACCACCTCTTGTCCTTCTGTTTCTGACTTACTCTGTTTTGTGACTTTTTTCTCTTGCATACTCTGTCTGTGTGTGTGTGTGTGTCTCAGCTCAGCGGGGGCTGTGCTGTAGTGGCAGCCGGCTGTAGAATGAAGATGGGTAGTTTTGTTGTTGCAGCTCGACACCTGGGAGGCAGATTCAAGCTGCTGGACGTTCAAACACACAGACAGACACGACACCCCCCGAGTCACCAGGACAAACACAAAGACTCTACAAAGACAAAGTCTTCCTCGCTGAGTTTCAAGGCCAGAGGTGTCTCTGTGGTCCAATGGGTTCTATTATCATTCCTCTGCTCATCTTCTGCTTTAATTTCACCCTCAAATAAACCCTTTCTCATTCCCTGATGGTGTTGTTGCACCCAATAGGACCCCCAAATCCAAAATGATCACACTGGAATTATAAATAAAATCAATACATTTTACAAATGTAAAATAATTAATGATGCTTATTCTCATATGCTAAAATTCTTTCGTTTGTAACACTCTGAACACCGTGAAACAGTAAGTTATAGAACGCTGTCTTACCAGTCGGCTGAGACAGAGTTTAAGAACTCTCACTGTGTGCTATTTTTTAAATTTTTTAAATTTAAAATTTAAAAAAAAACAAAAGTCAGTGACAGTTGTGTCAACTGTGTGCGTTCTTTTTTTTCATTTTGTGATTGATCGTGACCTGGGAGATTATTTCTTAAGGCAGAGTGGAAACTGCCAACTGAGAATCAACAAAATGCTTTGATTATTTGGCACACAATATAAAAGCCAGGCTGTCCCAGATAACATCACAAAATGTGTGTGGGTGATAGAAAATGGAGACAAAAACCTTTTTTTAGCCAATATACCATTACTATAAAAACATGACAAAACACAACAAATGTACGCCTCGATTACTGTAGTATAAAAATTAGATCATATGATATGGTCTTTGCATTCACCAGATCCCAACAAAACTGAACACATATTGGAGTTTTTGGAATGGCGTATTAGAAAGCTCTCTTCAGTCTTCACCACCATCCTCAAATTGTTTTGGAAGACTGGAAGACGTTCATCCCTCCAGTGGTGTACAAAGTTGGTGAATCTATGGCATGGAGAACTAAAGCTAATCTAGAGTGGTGGGACAGCACACTAGCACGTGTGTGTGTGTGTGTGTGTGTGTGTGTGTGTGTGTGTGTGTGTGTGTGTGTGTGTGTTTATTTTCAAGGATCTCTTATTACTAACAATCAGCAGCTTTGGAGGACATCCATATATCACTCTTAATGAGCTGCTAGCCTCCTATCTGACACACAAACACACACACACGCACGCAGGCACGCAGGCACGCACGCACACACACACACACACACACACACACACACACACACACACACACACACACACACACACACACACACTCACAGGTAAAAAGTGCAAACACCTCAGATGTGTTGATTCCCAGACTTGCACTTTGCTGATGGTCTGTTTCAGCAAACTGTCCTCAGGAGACCTGCTTTAAGGGACACTCTCTCTGTTTTGTATCTTTTACAAGTATTTATTTATAAGGTATTACCCTAACTGTCCGCTGCAAGCAACTGTCATCTGCCATACTGTCCTTAGTGTAGTTGCCCAGCCATGCATTTGTGCAACACAAACACAAATCACTTTTTTTCCCCTGCAAATAATTTTGTTTAGTTCATGTGACTAAACTGTGGATTGCTTAACAACCTGTTTGTTTGACTGCATGCTGTTTGCCCTTGACTCCCTTCTAAAATTGCAGTTCATCCACAGATTTCAGCAAACTTGAGAGGGAATGTCATACTAGCCAAGTGGCCAAGTATTCCTTTAAGACAAATAACAGTAAGCTTCAGTAATGTGGTTAGTACTTTTAAATAATTTGTTTGTTTTTTTTACAACACAAAATCAGCGTGGTTCTTTGTACAAATTTAATGGATGAGAAATAAAAGGGTAATGAGGTCTGACTTTAAAAAGCTTTGGAATAATTTGATCTGATGGTTTGGCAGTAATTACCAAGCTAATAAGGCTTCTTTTTACAGAGCTTATTAGGCTAGTCTGTGTTGGAAATGTAAAAAAAAAAGAAGAAAAATCCAGTATTCAGATTAACACCCCTTTTCTAGGGGGTTTCAGTGGACATTAGGACATAGGACTTTCAATCCTATAGGACCCTACATTACCCCCCACCTCACATTGCCACCATGCTACTTGAAGACAAAGGTTTTTATCCCACCGGCTGTATATTCAGTTTGTGTCCAAGGCTGTTCCCCAGCGTCTGAGCAATTCATCAACAGCCACAATAACAGACCACTGATTAGATTACACCGTGTGTGTGTGTGTGTGTGTGTGTGTGTGTGTGTGTGTGTGTGTGTGTGTGTGTGTGTGTGTGTGTGTGTGTGTGTGTGTGTGTGTGTGTGTGTGTGTGTGTGTGTGTCATGACTCAGTGAGTAGATTTCAATGTAAAGCGTGTAACAGGCAGACTCTGCCAACCAGAGCTTTTTTTTCTGTGCAAACACAATCCTCCAAAGTCACAGACATTGACGGGGTGTAAGACAGGCAGGAATGAAGGGCCCAGTACAAATTGCAGATTCTACTGTTGTTGCCGAGTTGCTTGGAAAGATGGTGTTATAAAAAACAGCACACACTATACAGCCTTTTCTTTTGTAAATCTATTATCAAAACACAAGTCTTTTTTTCTTTATCAGTAGGTAATGCTGTTTTCTTTTCTACCTGGAAAAGCAGACATTCTTGATATAAGCACGCCTATTATAGATGAGCAAGCCTGATTACATGAACTGTAAAGCAAATCTGTAAAAGGTATGAGTCCTATGCTCATGCTGTAGTTATAAAGATATCTTATAGAAATGTGCTCATGTTTCAATTGCAAGTGTGTGCAGTAGTTGAAGTGAAAATATGTATTAAGAAAGAAATTCCTGAATCTGAACCAAACACTAAAAATCTAACTTTATTTCAAAAAAACAAAAAAAACATCGTCTCACTGGCTAAAATAAAAATACATCAACATGATAGGAAAGAGGAGGAAAGAGATTTCCTCTGTTATAATATGCTGGAAAAACAGCATACAAACTGTATCTAATCTTCACACCAAAACAAACCAAAGAGTGACCTATTAATCTGTTTCCTAATCAACGCATAACTGAATTGAACAGGAGTCATCAATGTTATATCTTCTTGCTTTAATACTTTAAACTGTGGGAAGTGTGTCAGTCCACCTTACAGGGTTTCTGGGTTTAAAAATCTCAGAATTTTCACTTCATGAGAGAATGTTGGTGTTATTTAAAGCAGACAATATTGACTTTTATGTTGGCACTACAGTTGCCTGTGTTACTCGTGTGTTGTTTTTAAAATATAAAGCTTAGAGTGTCAAACCGACAGTATAGCAGCTCAAATGAACTTCTGTCCCAGATAAGAGATGAATAAGACATGAATGTGTTCAATGAAGTTATGTAGTTACATATTTTTGAAAGATGAGACTGTGGGTTTGAGATGATTGACAGGAATCAGAGTATGACATAAAGCAGGTCTAAAATAAAAAAGACTCAACATGAAAAAATTAAAAATAATGAAACAGAAAGTTGATCTTTCCACTTTCATTACACATTGTGAAGCAAAAATCGGAAAACCTTGACATCTGCATTATTCAGAGCACCCTTGATAACATGCGTGTGTGTGTGTGTGTGTGTGTGTGTGTGTGTGTGTGTGTGTGTGTGTGCACCCTTGTGATTGTGCTCTCACTGTTGCGTGCTAGACAGTGCTAATGGCATTCTTCACCATGTATAAGTGAAGGTGGCCCCCCAAGCACAATTTGTCTCTAACAGCTTATTCCCCCCTCGCTGTCATTCCCATGATGCTCGTCGCCTTTAGTCCCTGTCTGTGACTGATCCAGCTCCTCATTGTGATGTTCTCGCAGCAGATGGAGGCCCTTTCACCAACATCAGCTGGGCCTTCAGTCCACCAAGACATTAGTCATGCCTCCGGGCTACCAGGGACACAAGAAGGCTAATTGGAAACAGATCACACACACTCACACTTGTGATCACATTTACACATGCAACCACGCACATAGACGAGTGAACCCACATGCCGGCCATTACACACACACACACACACACACACACACACACACACACACACACACACACACACACACACACACACACACTTAATTACTCAGACCCTCACACTAATACACTCTCACACAATGCGTTACACACTTGCACTCTCTGTCTTTCAGAGGCCCCTCCGTCTCCCCAAAGGAAGCACCCTCAGGGTGAGGGGAAGGGGGTCAGTTTATTGTTTCTTATGAAGAGCATGTGAAACAAACGAGGGACTCCACAGACGGGTAATGAGAGAGGGCTAGAGGGTTGGAAGGACAGAGGGAATAAGAATCCTCCACCTCCATTAATGTGGCTTTTCCTCTCTCTGTATGAAGGACAGCTCTGTCCCGGTCCACATTGTGTGAAGTCAGTCCAGCGTAAACCCTTAATGGCTAATAGCAGCACACACACACACACACACACACACACACACACACACACACACACACACACACACACACACACACACACACACACACACACACACACACAATCTGGCTTCACATCAACTGTGGCTCCCTCAATGGGCTAACTGCCTCTTAATTAGCTTATCAAGGCTTGACAGGTGCTAACACTATAGCCATTCAAAATTACAAGTTATGTCCAGGCATGTCTATTAATAAGAACATTTGAGTTGTTGACCAGGTGCAAATTTCAAGTGGTTAACACCTTCCTTCATTTCTTTAAGTCCATAAAGAGAGCTTGACATCATTTGGAATCCCCATAGTCCTCCCACATTGCAGTGTCTATTTTCAAAGAATGGTGGCGCTCACACCTCCCTTTTCTGACAAGACACAAATACACCAAGCTAAACTGAATACAGATTAACTGAAACTGCTGACAGTTGTGAGATAAAGCTTGTGCGTCAGTCAATAATGAATGCAAAATACAAGTTAGTAACTAAGCTAGCAAGGTAGTATCTACCAAGCTAGCAGTTTTTAGCTACTAAATGCAGGACACTTTCACTATGTGTGTGTGTGTGTGTGGCAACGTCTGTAAACTGTAACTAGCCTACACTACTATTGGACTTTGTTGATATGAGCAGGTAATAGTCGGGTCACATCGTCAACTAGCATCTTTCCGTGACATTGGAAGTTAGACATTTATAAAGATGGTGTCCAACTTCCTTTATAACCCTCTGTAGTTTCTTTATGTGTTGCAGTCCTTCTCCTTGCAAACGCTACTCTTGCCCCATAAAAGGACAGATGTGCTAAATCCCTGACACACACTTTCACCAGCTGCTTCTTTTGTTTAACCTACGAGCGAGGAGCACCACCAGAAGTTAATGCTTCCCAGTTCCATTCCCCTCCATGCAGGTGCCCTGTCAAGGAAATAATCCCCAGAAGGCTTCCCACCCACATGCACAACAAAGCCAGAGGTACAAAATACATTCATTTCTTAGATGTGCAGATGGGACAAGTGGCAGCATGAAGTCAAACGGTGATGTCATTAGTAAACTGTATTATGCAAATGATCACAACAGTCACAGATGACACTGAATCACATTGACCTGACCATCAACCACTGTGTTTCTGACCTCAATACATTCTGAGTTTTCTCAGCACCAGCACCAGGGTCTACTGTTTTGAGGATTTCTGCTTGACATTTCTATGCTTCATGTAACGATACAGCAACAGCATTTAATAAGTCAGAGACAGCAGTGTGGTAGCCAGCAGGAAGCCGAACACTGAACCTTGAAATGCACGAATGAGAGTGCAGTATACATTTCTTATGGGTAGTTGCAGTAAATAGAAATGCTGAACAGAGCATGTGAATGAAATATGGTGGATGAATGCAAAATATACGGAAATAATATTCAGGAATATGTGGTGTTGAATGGGAGACGAGGAGGTTAAAACCTACTGGTTTTAGCCAAGGTGACTTCCAAAATCTCTTCCTCTGCCTGGGTCTGTTAATTTCTCTCTCTCTCTCTCTCTCTCTCTCTCTCTCTCTCTCTCTCTCTCTCTCTGCCAGATGATGAAGAAACAGAGCAGAGGATGTCATTCAGGGTCTGCCAATTAAATTATGCCCTGGAGCATGCCTCACTAAAGCAGCTAATTTGTGTATATTTAGAGATAGCAGTTTGGTGGCGGCAGCGTTGGAGGCGGATTCTCCGGATCGGCCGACTCAGCAGCAGCAGCAGAGTGGAGAAAGCCATGATGGACAGCGGCTGATTAGGGGAAGTCCAGAGCAGGTTGGGTTTGCTCGGATGCCCCAAGGCTTTGTCAAGGTAGCAAACATCTCAACCTACAGTGCAAAAATGTAACCCCCCCACCACCCACCCCATTACTTATTTATTAATTCTCTCTGGATGATGTGTTGTGTTGACAGCTGGGGGCTGCACAGAGCTGTGATGAACAGGATATTGTTGTTTAAAGCTCATTCAGGGACGAACTGCTCTACAGTCCACCGAGCTTACCTCCCACCCTGAACATTAGGCAATGAATGACATTATGGAGGGTAGAGGAGGATAAAGGGAAGAAGAAGGGGCAGAGACACACGCATGAGAAAACAGAGCTCTGAACCATGCAGGAACTGACTATCAAATTGGACAGGTGTCACGTCATCACCGGACAGCCATGTGGAATCTGTCCTGAGGCTGTGGATTCTTTTCTCCTCTGTGATCAATAATACATTGGGTAACACATTAATATCTCAGTGTTCTGCTTTGCATATATGTTCTTTGTTTGTATATCTGTGTCCCAAAAGACCTATAACAGGGAAATAAAAAGGAAGAAATTTCAAGAAATTACATTTGTATACAACTAATTTGCTGAACTAAATGCGTTTGGATAAAAATTGGATTTTTATTTATATCAAAATATTGAGCATGTGGTTTTATTGAACGTGTCTGCCATGTTGAAAAATGCTCATACTGAATGTATCTGTTAAACGTTCGCTGACAAAGTATTTCATTTTATTACTTTTCCTGCAACATCTGCTCTTGCAATGTATCATCTACTTGTATCAACGACAGCATGAATAACACTTTTTTATGGTTAGTTTTTGTAACGTTTAGGCACTCAATCTGCCTAGTTACATTCTTGGTAAAATATAAAAAAATTCAATGGTGACTTCAAGCAATAAACCACGTTATTATTATATTATTAACATTAAACAAATTCCTTTTGTTGCCTAATCCTAACCATACAGGATGTAAATCCTGATCTCTGGTGTCAAAGTTGTATGCTTTGTGCGCCCACCACCCACACCGACCACCTGCTCACAAACCTTTGTGTAGCACAAGCATGCAGCAATTCATTCACTGAAAAAAACTAATTGAACTCAAAACAAACTGAAAACAAATTAGTATTATACAGTAAAATGAGTATTATACTGTATTAGTCTCACATTATTCTGCCGTTATTCTATTCTGGGATAGAGGGGGAAAAAAACGCTCTGGCTTGTCTGTATTTCTTTAAACCAATCACAACCGTCCTGGGCGGTGCTAATCTCTGATAGCGAGATAGAGAGAGAGAGAGAGGGGGGCCAGACCAGTAATATATAAATGTAAAGACAGGGTTGCTATGTCACATTCAAGACATTTCAAGTAAACTATATTTTATGTGCAATAAACAACGGCCTTTATTTATTTATGGTACAAACCAAATTGACAACATTCTGTCAGCAGAATCAGATCCATATGTGTGACACTTCGTTCACAAAAATACACACACACACACACACACACACACACAAACACTTAGATAAAAACCACTTGAGAAGAATAAAATGAATAAACAAATGTGCTGTATATAAAAAAACAGAGACCACATACAGCTTCCTATACAGAAGCACTGACAGGATTCAGTTGGGAAATATGCCCCCTGTACCGACGGAGGGCTTTTAATGTGAAACAGATGCGGGAAGTGTTGAGTTAGCATTAACAGCAAACAGCAGCACCAGCAAATTATCTCGATTAATGGTGGAGGACCAGAAAAGATAACCTTAAAAATGGAATACCATCATTACAGTTACAACAGTAGACATAATGACTTTACGTACAGTAAATAAGGGTAATACAGTAATAACGTACATAAAGAATGTCCTGCACCCTTACTGTTGGGACAGTTTCGTAAGAGATTAAGATCACAGAGTTTATGAGGTTCTTCACCTAGAAGCAGCATTCTGTATAGTTAAAGGTATATATATATGCAATACGTGTATATAAAAAACAGGATATAATGTTGTTGACATATACATATCTCTACATGTTGAAAGCAAAACAGTCCAGCTGTGGCATGTAGCAGTAGAACAGAAATGTGATAGTGAGGCAGGTTAGTCCCTGTTTGAACTCACACACAGTCCTGAAATGTCATCATCTTGGGAATAAAAACACAATATTGAAGCTTCATGTTCCTGTTGCCTCTCATGACATATTTCACTTATTGATTTCCTAACCTCTTAGGCCTATGTTCTGCTTGTAAGCAGAGTCACTCATTCTATTAATCCACCACATGGGACCAATGCAGATTATTTCAACATCCACTCAGCGCTGATGTCCTCCATTTGTCTGCTATTGGTCCCTTTTGTAAAGTGACAAACGCTGTGTGTTGTGTGTTACACATTCAGTATTGTTCAAATTAGTTTCTGGTCACTAGGTTGTTAAGGTTGCTTTGTGGATACAGAGTTTTAAATTGTAAAATGAAAGATTGTGTGACAAAAGAAATACACTCAGGGAGAAATATCATGGATCGGTCAGGGAAAGCAATTACGAAACACGAAATTAGTCAAGCTATGTCAGAAAAAGTGGATAAAGGTGACAGTCAGGGGTTGTATTGCTGTGCGGTCATAAATATTTATGCAAACACAACCTCTTCTCAATCAGATTTTGTTATCCACTTTAATCCCTTCATTTCTACATTACAAATTCTTACAGATGGCATATGTGACTCTTAGTGCATGAAATTGATTTACAGGCTAACATTTTATACAAATGACACAAACACGGTCACAGTCAAGGTGGTCTTCAAATTATTTTCACATTTTATCCTAAATATCTTCTCTTAGTGTTATCCATTATTTTAATTATTGATAGTGACAGTGAGCAAAGCACAGACCAAGCATAAAGCTACTGTGGTGATGTAGTGTGATGAAAAGATTTTAATGTAAATTTAGCAAAAGTTTCCTCTTTCATTTAATTTGGAACATGATGCCAAATCTCGATCAACTTTATATGGTGTGTGGTAGAAGGCTGCTGCACGGAATTGTTAAAATTGTCATTATGATCAAGCAGCCATCACGCTGTTGCAGCCAAGAAACAAAAAATGATTTGGCTAAACAGCAGGTCTAAATACGGCATTCCTTGTTCCCCACGCCAAACCCGTGATCAACTGTGTCAGAATAGACACAATAGACTAAAGAGTACTGTTAACATGAGTTCTATCTCCACCCAAATCAGCCACACACACGCTTGCCAAATCTGGCAGTGACGTAAGGGCCAGAGCTGGGTCACAGATAAATCATACAACTGATTGTGCCGACAGTCAGCCAATATTAGCCTGACCCGGCTGGCTACCTGGCAGGGTGGTGAGGCAAAATGATGATGTAAAAAGCACAAAAGTACTGTTTTTATCTCCCTCTACCATGACAATTTCCTCACCTCAACTGATGGAAACACTAATTAGAGTTTTATATTTCTCTGCATGGAAGCAGCAGAGCTTAACCATTGAACAATCCATGCGTTAAGTAGTCCGTCTGCAGCCCCCAGAAATGGCTAAAAAATGCTTTGTTTTCCTGCTCGGGGTCGGAGAAGTTTGACTCTTCTCTCGCTCGTCTGCCTCTGAAGCAGATAAACGCTCATTTCCTCTCATTACCGAATCAGATTGTAAAAATCACCGCAGGGGTAGACGTTTCCTGTAGGGCCAGGAAGAAAAAAAATAGAAAGACAATGAGATAGAGAGAGAGAGAAAGAGAGACAAAAAGAGAGACAGAGAGGGAGGTCAGACAGAATTCTCAGGCAGATTGGAGACAAAATTTGACAGAGGAATAAAAGAGTTATCGGTAGCTGGATGATCAGGATCCACATCATCATTCGGAATAAAAGCTCCAGAGATGTGAAGAGGACACTTACTAAGCAAGAAATAAACACCAGCATATAGATAACAGTCTGTAAATAGAGTCCCTTGTCAGGAACATCACTAGGATTGAAAGACAGGGGGGCTTAGCCCCCAGGCTATGTAAAACTTTCCCTTGCAAAATCTAACTATCAAACGTTACTCTAATGTTAGCTTTTAGATACATCAAATCTGCATGGGGTAAACTTACTTAGGCCAGACTGTGCTCCTGCTGAGTTCTTCTGTAGGCTATGACTTAAATGCTATCCATCTGCTTGTGTAAATGTGCGATAAAGTAATACCATACCTAATTCATTCTCTCTCTCTCTCTCTCTCTCTCTCTCTCTCTCTCTCTCTCTCTAAGTATCCATCTTTTCAATGAATTGAAGGATATACTGGTACAATAGCATTAACAGGGACAGTATGACATTCATCTTCTCCGGGAACCATCACCTTATCATGGTGGAGAGGTTTGTGTGTCCCTATGAACCTGAGGGCTGTGTTGTCTGGAGCTTTGTGCTCCTGGTAGGGTCTCCCAAGGCAAAGTGGTCTCAGGTGAGGGGCCAGACAAAGAATGGTTCAAAAATCCTATGAAACATCGAGGAAGGGATGAAGTGACCCTGCCCGGAGGAAGCCCGGGGCCCCCGTCTGGAGCCAGGCCCAGATGGAGGGCTCATCAGCGAGCGTCTGGTGGCCGGGTTTGCCACGGAGCCCGGCCGGGCACAGCCCGAAAAAGCTACGTGGCGGACATCTCTCCATCCCATGGGCCCACCACCTGTGGGAGGAACCGCTGGGGTCGGGTGCGCTGCCACATGGGTGGCAGTGAAGGTCAGGGGCCTCGATGGACCAGACCCAGGCAGCAGAGGCTGGCTCTGGGGACGTGGAATGTCACCTCTCTGTGGGGAAGGAGCCGGAACTTGTGCGGGAGGTGGAGCGCTACCGGTTAGATCTGGTGGGGGCTTACCTCTACGCACAGTCTTGGTTCTGGAACCATACTCCTGGATAGGGGTTGGACTCTTTTCTTCTCCGGAGTTGCCCAGGGTGTGAGGCGCCGGGGCGGGTGTGGGGATACTCACAAGCCCCCGGCTGGCGCCGCTACGTTGGAGTTTAACCCGGTGGGCGAGAGGGTCGCCTCCCTACGCCTGCGGGTTGTGGGGGGAAAAACTCTGACTGTTGTTTGTGCATATGCACCAAACAAGAGTTCAGAGTATTCGGCCTTCTTGGAGACCTTGAGTGGAGTCCTGCATGGGGCTCCAGTCGGGGACTCCATAGTTCTGCTGGGGGGGACTTCAACGCGCACGTGGGTAATGATGGAGACACATGGAGGCGTGATTGGGAGGAACGGCCTCCCTGATCTAAACCAGAGTGGTTGTTTGTTGTTGGACTTCTGTGCTAGTCATGGATTGTCTATAACGAACACCATGTTCGAACATAGGGATGCTCATAAGTGTACTTGGTACCAGAGCACCCTAGGCCAAAGGTCAATGATCGATTTTATAATTGTTTCATCTGATCTGAGGCCGTATGTTTTGGACACTCGGGTGAAGAGAGGGGCGGAGCTGTCAACCGATCACCATCTGGTGGTGAGTTGGGTCAGGGGTGGGGGAAGACTCTGGACAGACCTGGTAAGCCCAAGCGGGTAGTGCGGGTAAATTGGGAACGTCTGGAGGAGGCCCTGTCCGACAGACTTTCAACTCACACCTCCGGCGGAGCTTTTCGTGCATCCCTGTGGAGGCTGGGGGGCATTGAACCCGAGTGGACAATGTTCAAAGTTTCCATTGCTGAAGCTGCGGTGAGGAGCTGTGGTCTTAGGGTCTTAGGTGCCTCAAGGGGCGGTAACCCACGAACACCGTTCAGGGAAGCCGTCCGACTGAAGAAGGAGTCTTTCCGGGATATGTTATCCCAGACGACTCCGGAGGCAGTTGCAAGGTACCGAAGGGCCCGAAGGGCTGCAGCCTCTGCCGTGAAAGAGGCAAAGCAGCGTGTGTGGGAGAAGTTTGGAGAAGACATGGAGAAGGACTTTTGGTCGGCACCAAGGTACTTCTGGAAAACCGTTCGCCACCTCAGGAGGGGGAAGCGGGGAACCATCCAAGCTGTGTACAGTAAGGATGGGACGCTGTTGACCTCAACTGAGGAGGTAATAGGGCAGTGGAAGGAGCACTTTGAGGAACTCCTAAATCCGACTAATACGCCCTCTATGGTAGAGGCAGAGCTGGAGGATGAGGGGGGATTGGCATCAATTTCCCTGGTGGAGGTTGCTGAGGTAGTTAAACAACTCCACAGTGGCAAAGCCCCAGGAATTGATGAGATCTGTCCAGAAATGCTTAAAGCTCTGGGTGTGGAGGGGTTGTCTTGGTTGACACGCCTCTTCAACATTGCGTGGAAGTCTGGGACGGTGCCTAAGGAGTGGCAGACCGGGGTGGTGGTTCCCCTTTTTAAAAAGGGGGACCAGAGGGTGTGTGCCAATTACAGGGGTATCACACTTCTCAGCCTCCCCGGCAAGGTCTACACCAAGGTGCTGGAAAGGAGGGTTCGGTCGATAGTCGAATCTCAGGTTGAAGAGGAACAATGCGGATTCCGTCCTGGTCGTGGAACAACGGACCAGATCTTTACTCTCGCAAGGATCCTGGAGGGAGCCTGGGAGTATGCCCAACCAGTCTACATGTGTTTTGTGGATCTGGAGAAGGCGTATGACCGGGTGCCCCGGGAGATACTGTGGGAGGTGCTGCGGGAGTACGGGGTGAGGGGGTCTCTTCTCAGGGCCATCCAATCTCTGTACGACCAAAGCGAGAGCTGTGTCCGGGTTCTCGGCAGTAAGTCGGACTCGTTTCAGGTGAGAGTTGGCCTCCGCCAGGGCTGCGCTTTGTCACCAATCCTGTTTGTAGTATTTATGGACAGGATATCAGGCGTGGTCGGGGTGGAGAGGGGTTGCAGTTCGGTGGGCTGGGGATCTCATCGCTGCTTTTGCAGATGATGTGGTCCTGATGGCATCATCGGCCTGTGACCTTCAGCACTCACTGGATCGGTTCGCAGCCGAGTGTGAAGCGGCTGGGATGAGGATCAGCACCTCTAAATCGGAGGCCATGGTTCTCAGCAGGAAACCGATGGAGTGCCTTCTCCAGGTAGGGAATGAGTCCTTACCCCAAGTGAAGGAGTTCAAGTACCTTGGGGTCTTGTTCGCGAGTGAGGGGACAATGGAGCGGGAGATTGGTCGGAGAATCAGCACAGCAGGTGCGGTATTACATTCAATTTATCGCACCGTTGTGACGAAAAAATAGCTGAGCCAGAAGGCAAAGCTCTCAATCTACCGGTCAGTTTTTGTTCCTACCCTCACCTATGGTCATGAAGGCTGGGTCATGACCGAAAGAACAAGATCCAGGGTACAAGCGGCCGAAATGGGTTTCCTCAGGAGGGTGGCTGGCGTCTCCCTTAGAGATAGGGTGAGAAGCTCAGTTATCCGTGAGGAGCTCGGAGTAGAGCCACTGCTCCTTTGCGTCGAAAGGAGCCAGTTGAGGTGGTTCGGGCATCTGGTAAGGATGCCCCCTGGGCGCCTCTCTAGGGAGGTGTTCCAGGCACGTCCAGCTGGGAGGAGGCCTCGGGGGAGACCCAGGACTAGGTGGAGGGATAATATCTCTAACCTGGCCTGGGAACGCCCTTCAATAGCATTCATACGCTACTAGAGGTCAGGCATCCATGCTCATGCAAGGTAACGTAACCCGATTTGTTTAGGTCCTATTCCCTGACCAATCGGCTATCCTAACCTTAACCACTTGAGGTGAGCTACTGCGCATGTGCGAGTGCAATCAAAGATAGTACAGAAGAAGAAGAAGAAAAGAGGTCTCACTCTGTAGCTAAAACAGAGACCAGCTGAAAAGAGGATCTGCAGCAGTGAGAGAGAGCTGTGCAGTACAACAAAAATATGGTGTTTTTTGAAAATGAAACCATGTAAACCTATTCTGGTACAACCTTAAAATACAATTATGAACCTGAAAATGAGCATAATATGGGCGCTTTAAAGCATGTAAACATGTTTTAGTACAAATACAAAATGCAAGTATAGTCCGGAAAATGCTATATAATAAGTTGCCCTTTAATGCCGCCTGGCGCTCTCTCTTTTCAGTCACTCTCCACCTCGCTTGTTCACCTACGTGCACGTGGGCTTTCGTTGAGTCTCCATCTCTGCATTTTCCACCAGCTGACAGTTCGTGAAATATAAATAAAACAGCAGTGCATGACAAAACCATGAATGGTGAAGGAAGATTGAGTCAACGTAGTGAGTGATACCGAGTTCCCTGTAAGAAAATAAATAATTCAAATTAAATCTCATTATTATTTTTCTTATTATTATTTGGGGGGGCTTAAGAATATTTTGGGGTAGCTTCAGCCCCCCTAAAATAGGCCTAACGACGTCCCTGTCCCTTGTATTCAGCAGAGCGATTGGCTGACATAAATAATGTGGACATAAATAAGTGGCAATTAAAGAGAGAGGATGAAGGCAGAGGGAAAGAGAGAAGTATCAAAAGAGAGGGGACAGGGGAGGTGAGCATTCCCTAAACTTCACCCGGAGACCCTCCAGTGTGATGACAGGAGGGGAGGAGAGCAGGATGACCGACATCAGAAGGATTATTTCTCATTGCCAAACCACTGTCTCCTCTCACACTTTCACTGTAGACGGCAGACAGTTTATGGTGAAGACGGGAAACTGAGAAGGAGAAACGAGACTTGGTGATGTAGCTGGCAGGATCCTCGATAGTAGGAAGCTTCTTTTCTGGGACAGATGGAATCAAAAACAGAACAGAAACACTTACAGTTTTCAATTTTTGTTATTAGATTTAGCCATTTTCATAATGTGCATTTAATGTAAAGGTTTGTGGCCCTCTTTCTAACAGTAGAATTCATCAACTTACTGTACTTGATACTACTGTGAGTTTCTACAGTAATAGTAAATTTTAGATTTTCTTGTAGATTTTTTCTGGGGTTTCTGGCTTAAACTATTTCCCAAACTGACTTTATTTATGCCCAGTCAGAAGTAGACTCACAATGATTTCTCAATACTTAAAAAAGTAACAGTAACAGTAATTTCAACACGTTAATTGTGTATGTAATATAAATATGGTAAAAGTGTGTTGATTTACTTACGTAATATTATCTTGTCTATTTCATTTTATTTGTATTGTTTGATTGTATTAACACATCTTTAAGTCAGTATGAGCTTCATTTTTCTATGTATATAATCCAATTGTAGAATGCTTGGTATTTTATTTCATTTGAAGGAAGGAATGCTGGTAACACTTTATAATAATTAGGGGTGGTACGGTTCACAAAACCCACGCTTCGGTTCATATCACGGTTTTAGGGTCAAGGTTTACGGTTCTGTATGGTTCTTGTTATTTTTTCTTTACTGTTTTACTCCGGAAATATACTTCAGCATATGATATGTAGCTTAATTATCCACAATTTAGGATACAGTATTAAAAAATAGTTATGCACAAACTGAATTTGACTTGACTTTAACCACATTATTGGGACCATCTCTGAGGAAAGCTAGCTGAGATTTTGATACAGCAAGAAGCAAGCCATTGATGATTTCAACATGCTTTTCATTTATTTGGCAAAAAAAGGAGAATGTGTATTGCCATCTACAGGAACGATACTTATGTGCCTTTTTAGCAAATGAAGATTGAAATATTACAGAATATCAATTGAAATAACTTGTATTTATCAAACTACCAACTTCAAGGTGTAGCTCTTACAAAACGTGTATCCTTTGAAAGAAAAAGAGAGGAACTCTTAATGCGCCGTCTTTTGAATAAGTCAGAATACGTTTGACATAATTGCCTATAATGAGTCTATAACAATAGCAAAGACCATAAACATAAAGTGAAGCATAAGTTCAACCAGCTCAACACAAAAACAGTATCAACAATGCTTCTATTCCCTGAGAGTGAGGATACATTTTTTTCACTTGAAATGAAAGTGCAGTATGTATGGCTGGAGTTCTTATCTAAACTTAAAGTGCCACTGTAATATTTTAAATATTAAAAACAAAAATGCTGGCTATCAATATAAAATGTTGCATAAAAATAAACACACTGCACTGTTTAAAAACAACACTCCTCTGTTCACTTAATTTTCATATTCTTCTGCAAGAATATCAGTTTTTCCACATTTTCTGCCAAGAGGCGAGACCTACTTGCAGTGACTATGCCCCCTGCCGTTGAGAAAACACGTTCACTTGGCACAGATGTACCTGGGACAGCGAGGTTACGTTGTGCCAACTTAGTAATGTGAGGATACTTATGCTCATTGCTCTTCCACCATGCGAGTGAGTCTTCATCCACAGAGATGCAGCCTCTGGCTTTGTACGAGGTGACCTCTTCATGAATGATGTCTGACAAAGGTTTTGTGCTTCTTTCCTCTGGCTCCGTTGTAAAAAAAATCTGCAAATACCATTGCCATGGCAGATTTTTTTCTGGGGAGGAGAGGTCTCTGATGGCCCTGGCTCCGCTCCTGAGGATGAACTGGCCGCTTGGGCTTCACTGCCTTGACCCTGATGAGTATATGACAAAATAGCGATTTTGGAAATGTTAATAACAACAAATAGCTCTCATGGCAGCAAACAATTATTCTCTATTATTCTAAATTTACTTTAGATACAAAATAAAACCACAATACCTGCTTTTCAATGTCCACAATGTCCGTGGTGAGATCATCGTAGATTTTCTGAACACAGGCTTCTTCCAGGTAAGGCAGGGACTTGAACCTTGGATCCAGTGCTGTGGCTCTGTGCAGATAATCCTGAACACTAGGGTCATTGTATCTGCCTTTAAGGTCTTTAGTGATGGCTGCCTTAGCTTCTTTGATGGTTGTACTGTCCTCTGCACTTGATGTCATGGATTTCAGTATCATCTTCTGCAGTGGGATAATCATTGAAACTGAGAGGGATGTTTCTGTGCTCATGAGGGTGGTTACATTCTTCAGAGGTTTGAGAATATTTATGAGGCCCTCTGCCAGTTTTGTCTCACTGACAGTTAACACGGCAATGTCCTTGACTTTCTTCTTCATATCCTTGTCCAGCAGGGCAGAATAGATGGCAGCCTGTTGCTCCACATAACGTTCTAACATGTCATATGTGGAGATCCAACGAGTTGTTACGTCGTGTATTAGTTTGTGAACAGGCAATTCCAGCATTTCCTGCTTGGTTTCCAGGACATGGGCAGCTGTTGTGTTTCGGTGAAATAAGCTAACCACCTTCCTAAACTTCCCCAGGAGTCGGGATACTTGGTTTAGTGAGATTGCACTCTTGGCTGAAAGGTTTACTGTGTGTGCGAAGCTAAATCAATGCTAAATCAATAGCATTCACTATATTTTTAGCATTATCTGTGAGAAGTTGTTTCCTAACCGGATCTCTCTCTCCTCCCGCTAGCTAGTACCGACTCATTGGAGTGATGTCTTCTCAGATGAACTGACATATTATAAGTGTTTCAATTAGCATTTTGAATGCATTTTGCACAATGCTTGCACACAGTCGCAGTTCTAGCTGTTGTTTTATTTCCGCTGTCATCATATGTAACATGAAATCCAAAATGTTCCGACACACCAGATTTATATGACGCTGGTGCATCCTCCAACTCCGGGCAGCCTTCATTTTCTCTCCCACTTGCCATTTCTACACGTGAGGTGACCTGCAGCACTCCATACTCCACTTTTACTGTCTATATCCAGTTTGTCCACACCTCGTCTGTACTTCATCATGTTTGAGGCCCTTGAAATGAAGTGCTGACCTGATCCTTCTTTAACATTGATAATTAATGTGATTACTAGTGGCATAAAATTAAATGTTTTAAGAATTAAAGGAGTGGGTTGGCCAAATGATACTATCACAATTACAACACTATGAGTTCAGGTTTTTTAGCCTGTCATTTTAACTACAGATTTACCAATGAAGAAGACATAAACATCATTAATAAATCAGAAATCATGATGAAATACCTTAATTAATGCATTAATTAACGTATTATTCCAGCATTACGTCATGCACAAGATACTATTAATTGTTGTACATTACTGATAGTTAATGAAGTACTACATGAATAAATTCATGCTTTTTCTTGCATGAAGTCATGCGGGAATTCTTGATAATGCATGTACCATTATTATAAAGCGTTACCGGAATGGTGTTTTGACATATAGATGATCCAGAGCTGTAGTGGGACTGTCAGAGCCTGAGGATAGTCTGACATGATTGTTACTCAGGCAGGCACACACACACACACACACACACACACACACACACACACACACACACACACGCACACACACACACACACACACACACACACACACACACACACACACACACACACACACGCACACACACACACACACACACACACACACACACACGCACACACACACACACACACACACACACACACACACACACACACGCACACACACACACACACACACGCACACACACACATACACGCACGCACACACACATGCATGCACGCACACACGCACGCACACACACACACACACACACACACACACACACACACACACACACACACACACACACACACACACACAGCCAGGAGAAATAAAGTACAAACTCCACCGCCGTTGCCATTGTTACTGTCTTTAGCAGTTACCACAGCAACTAATACACAAACACACGTCTAGGCTTGTGGTTGCTCTTGCACACATGTCCGTACCCCCTGCCCTAAGCACTCCACTTACCCACATCACACACACACACACACACACACACACACACACACACACACACACACACACACACACACACACACACACAGAGACGGTGGTGTTGAATGACAGTGCTCTCCTGACCTTGGCGGCACTTGGAGCTCGTCCAAGCGAGAGGCTGCTGGAGGTGTTGAAGCCTGAGGGGAGCAGCTAGGTGAAGGACAGGCAGCACTGTCAACACTGGAGCTGCTCTGCTCTTCATTCTTCACCTCACAGTCCTCCTTCAGTAGAGGCAATCATCAAATTATTTTGACTCTACATTCACCCTCACACACACACGCCCGCTTGTTACCGCTGCTTCTCCATGACTTGCCGTGACACCACTGTTCTGTTGACGCTGCCATTCTGACTGCTGAAACAAACGTTCACAGTTTGCGAGAGAAAGTGCTAACCGCAGCTATTTTACTAAATAACACACTTTGATTTCTGAGTACCAATTAAAATGCCTGTCATACGCTGTGCCCTCTACTGTGATTATGATGTCAGGATAGGAGGAATGTCTCATTATTTACACGATATTGAAAAAAATATGTGTGATATAGCAGCCTGTATTTATAAAGATGATGTTATCTTATCAGCCTGGAAATCAGGGAGATTCTTTCTCTTAGAGATGAACAACTTTTGGACACATTTACCCCCAAAGTGACCGCAAAATGTTTCAATACTTTAATGGCATTACATATTTACTGCCAACTACTTAACAAGGTATTCCACAGTAACTGGAGTCATCTATATAAATGTCCTGGGCAGACATTCCTTTTACTTTGGTTCAGTATAAATAGTCAAAAAATAAATAAAATAGTAGTATTAAAAGTAATACACCACAGTAAATGTTCTAAAGCGACTTTTGGTAAGTAATTTGGAGTGCAAAGTCTTTGTTAAGAAGGTTTGCACGTCACATAGAGTTCAGGCCCAGCTCAAATTTCATTGGACAGCATGTATACAAGCTCAGTCTGTGACTACTTGGCTTAGTATCCGGAGGGTCGTCGGTTCAACTCCCCGAGCGGACCATGTACGGAGTGTGGATTGGTTCTTGGAGGGGTGCCAGTTCACCTCCTGGGCACTGCCGAGGTGCACTTGAGCATGGCAGTGAACCCCCAACTGCTCAGGGCGCCATCTGCGAGCCCCCTTTCTCTGACATCTCTTCATACATAATGCATGCGTATAGGTCCTGATTTTGTATTGGGCCTGTGTGTGTGAATATGTACCTTTAAAATTTGAAATAATAAAGTTTAGGCTACATTATTATTATATTGTTTGGGATAGAAGTTATCCTGCATGTAGGAGGTTATGTGTGTCAATTAATTTGTAAGAATGCTTATATTTTGTACATTCATTGTACATATAGGATGAGTGAATATAGGAAGTGTTCAGGGTTTAACTGTTTCACTACAGTTTATTTTAAGGTCTGTATATTTGATGTTGTATTGATAACCTGTGGACAAAATGATAGGACTGTTAGTGTAACTAATTTCATTTGAGTTGTATGTTATATCATAGCTAATTATAGTGGTATGTATGTTGTTTTCTGTTACTGTAGAAACCACATGCAACACAAGTGTGAACCTGTGCAGCCTTCCAGTAAAGTACAAGAAACCTTTGAAGCGTTTTCTCGTGTATTCCGACTAATACACCACAGTGATTAAAAACCCCACAACCAGTGACATTTATTAAGAGATATCAGACAGTCTTGCTCAAGGACAGCAAGAGCTGGGAGTAAACCATCAACAATACCTTTAATGGCTGACAGGCTCTGCCAAATGAGCTACAACCGCTGGCGACAAAAAAAACAACAACAATCAGGCAGGTTGGAATAAAGCCAAACCAGATTATTTAACTGATTGCTTATTGTGTCTTTGTCGTTTCATTTTGCATTAACACACCTTGTGGCTGCAAAACCTTTTGGATGCTGACTCAAAATCAGTCCCTAATTGTAACCGCACTACACAACACTACCATGGCACAACTAAATATTCACTGTGATGCATTACCAACCTCAAGCAAGTCTCTGCATATTGATTTTCATGACATATGTACATAAGATTAACTAAAATCAATGGCTGCCCGAGAGTTTAGAATGCATCTCTTTTGGTACATACTGGTACTGTAAATAACACTTTCACAGCTGTTTCAATTTTAAACACAGGAAGCAGTAGCCTATTTCCCAAATTCCCACTGCCTATAAGGGAAGGCCAGAGGATAGGAAATCCATCTCAACGCTTTCACTTTGGCAAACCGTCAGCAGTCATGTCAAATAGTCACAATTGGTACATAATGAGCTGAAACATGAAAACCTCCACTTAGTCTTTCAGCGATTACATCAGAATACAAGAACGCATTCCCTAGGAATCAAGTTAGATGGTTTTTGTTTTCCCATTGTCGTGAAGTTTGGAGTGAACTTTTGCCAGATATTGACTTTGCTCTCTCCTCCTTGTTCTTTACCTTGTTGCTCTTTGTCAGCGTGTCAGAATAATGAGGGCAAGAGAAACGCTGCGTTTGGGCCAGAGCAGGGACAGCCAGCTCAGTGCCCACATGAATATTCAGTCCTGCATATGGCGCTGTGCATAAGGATCTGCATTCACTTAAAGGCACTAATTAGGACGCTAGATTAGAAAAGAAGGGGCTGCGGTTACTGTCAAAGAGCCCCTTGAGCTTAGTTAGTAGTTTTTCTTTGCTTGAAGGGAACAGGAAGGGCGTGAGAGGGAGAAGGTGGATCTCCTCTGGAAGTGGATTAACAAAGTGTGGACTGACCTGTAAAAAACACAGAGGAGCTTTTATTTGGGATGGAGAGAGAATGCCATGTCACATCATGTCATGGATCACTGAGCTTAAAGCAGCAACTCTTTAAAGGGTAATACTGTTGTTTTTTTAAGTTAGTGTCAACGGTTCAGGTTTACCTCTCCAAAGTTGGCATGGTTACAGATATCAGGGCTGTTTTTTCCCTGTTTCAGAGAATGCTATTTGTACTCTTGATCAGGATGAAAAACAACATCCACAGAGAGAAACAATCACTCCCCGTAAACATGACAAATCTCTCTGTTGTATTTTTCTTTCATTCATCAGTGTTTTCATTTCAGTCCAATTATAGAGTGGGGACAAAGTCACTTGGAACCTATTACAATGTAATATTATCCAAACAAAACAAAACACGCTGAGAATAGACTTAGATAATAAAAATAGAATCAGTATAAGCTTCAAACAGGGACATTTCACAAAAGTGTTTTGTAAACCCTATTTGCATGCAGATTGCAAATGATAGCAGGGTCAACTTTCACTAATGATTGTCGCTTGCAAACGGGGTAGATGCATTTGCAAGTTGTACAGGGTTCTAGCATGCACTAGCATGCATCACAAGTATGTCATTTGTTAAAATGGAAATTAGCTCATGTTGAAAATCAGAGTTTGCATGTTGCCAATTTTGGGAAACAGGCCCCTGCATGCTGGTTAAAGGCTTAAGGTTGAAAATGCAGTTTATACCGTAATACTATGAAACCAGACGTTTATCACTGCGACAACAATTTTGTGTAAGGGAACTAGTCCATGAACCTGCTGTATTAAGAAAGTGGCCTCATTGAAATGAATGATGGGGCTGTGTTTTTTTAGTATTGATGACAATCTAAACACAGCCTTACTCACCCTCAAAAAGGGTTTTGAATGAGAGTCAAGCGTTTTGTACGATTTCTGTAAAATCCAGAAGCAAAAAGACTCAAAAATTGATTTTATATGAATTTTATTCTACATATATGTCTGTGCGTTTTTCTGATTTCCATTTGAAAAGTGCAAAGAAAAAAGCCAATAAAGTACAAAATAAAACACTTCTCAAATACACAAACACACCCACATCAATCATATTTTGGGTATTTTGCATAAAGAGGGAATGAAAAAAACATCACTTAATAGTCAAATATAGCCAAACAATAGAGTCAAAAAACATTATCTCTAAGGACACTTTCAAATTTGGCAAATTAATCAAATGTATACTCTACTGCAAATGCATCAGATACCGACAGAAATAAATGGCGTACTGTATGTTTCTAAACAACATTGGTAGTCCACTTTGGTGAGGCATTCACTCGTTTTACGTAATTGTTTGACCCTTGTGTCTGTGCAGAGCTCAGTCCGTCCCACAAGTGCAATAAGTATTCAGATCATGGATTGTAAATTCTTGACCACATCCTGACTCTGAGGTCGCCTCCTCCGCAGGAGCCAACCTGTCACGTCCAGCACTCAGGATGAGTTAAAGTTTTGTCCTGCTGTAAATATCTGGCAACGCACTAAATAGCTATTTGGTGGTTTGAGGCCATCTCTTCCCTTGCGGACGTATCTCTTTCCTGCTGATATATGAGTAGTATCTCCATGTCATCATTCATGACAGTCACTGCTGGTGAGGACAGCAAATCCAACCAAGACATTTTTTGAGTTGTGCAAGAAGCAGTCTTGAGTCCAGGACTACATTTAGCACTGGGCCAAATTTGTTCCTCTCCAGTTTTCCATTTTAAAGCTTGGCAAAGAAGTTATGGCTACTTAATTGCTGTTTTTAATCTGTGTAATTAGTGTATAATATTGAATTAATTATTAGTGTGCTATACTAGTACATTACACATAGACTGTGTTAACCTCTTTGCAATGTTAATAAATGCAAACAGCCATCTCTGTGTTTCTGAAATGTGGCTAAAGACTTGCTGAAAAGTGTCTACAGTGACATTATTAACAGACAGTCTGTTAATGTGTAAAACTACAGCCTTTGCATGCTGGTTTTTAGCTCTCACCCTTAATATAGCCAGATGGCAATTTAGAGAGTCACATTTTGTAAAAGAAAACAGATCATATCATTTATAAGGCTTTTCCTTTTATTTATTTTATTTTTTTTTTTAAAGATTTTTTTCCCTTTATTTCAGAGTGACAGTGGATAGACAGACAGGTGGGAGAGAGATGGGGGATAAAACACAGCAAAGGTTGCAGGTCGGATTCAAACCTGGGCCGCTGCTAAGGCCTCAGCCTACATGAGGCACATGCTCTTACTTGGTGAGCTAGAGGTTGCCCCAAGGGTTTTCCTTTTTAAAGAACACATCTGTTTGAACAGATTTTTAAAATCCAGATTTTATGTCTCCACACGCCCAAACATCATGCTATTAATGTATATCCTGCTGCAAGAAGTGACACTGATCACAATACAAGGAAGAAGTCCTTTTTGAGAAAAGCACAGCTCAGAAAATGGGGAGAAAATGCAAATGAGCTATTGGATATGTATCAGAATCCCTTTCCTTTGTGTTAGTAAAAAAAGAAAGGGTAGCATCAGGATTTATTTTTATCATGGTCCAGTGTTGATTTGTTGGGAACATACTCTATTGGGAGATACAGACATGACAGGTGTAGAACCAGGTAGCCTAACAGTTTGTCTGTTGCAGCCTTACATCACTAGACCTTTTTAGCAAAGATTTTTCTTGTTGTAGCAGAAAAAGCAGGTGTAACTAATACCATTAACAATGGCTCTGTTCTAGGTTTTACCAGTGAACCAGCATCCTTAACATTATAACACTTGTGCTTTTCGGACATGTCAAAACATCTCCTGTGAAAAGGGCATCGATGTGTTATAAGAACTAGATACTGGACTCAAAATTGCTGGCTCTTCTGTTGAAAGAAAAGGCCTGTAGATGCCAGCAGGGTCTATGGACGTGACCTGTCCTTTTGCTGTTTATCTTTAGAGAAGATTTGGAAAAAAGAAATTGGAACAACTCTGTCGAACAGAACTGAGCCCCTGTGCTGCAGTGAGTCAGCATGGACGGTTTATTTGTTGACGTTTGCTGTTGTGGACAGCAGCACAGGGGAACTTGTGAATGACTGTGACAGGGGCAAGAAACGACCAGTGCCAAGGGAAATATTGGTGGTCATGTTACACGGGCCAGAGTTTGTTAGACACTGCCCTGAAAATTAAGAAATTGCACGGAGACGCCGAGCTGCAGCATTAAAAACCCAAGCTGGCAGTCAAGTCAAGACTTAACCAAAACGAGCTGACAGTGCAATGCAGTGGAAACAGGTGAAGTGAATTTCACTGTAGACAGTTTATTTTTGTTTGAGTCTGTCGTAGACAGTACAGAGGAATTTCTGAATGTGTGACAAAGGAGGGGTGGTGGCTTGAAACGGGTCCTCAAACAAAAACAATAAGCAAACAGAAACAAGAGAGAAGAAGGGTGTGCGTTTTTATGTAACCATATGAGTTTGTATAGACAGGGATGTAATAATATGTTATGCTTTGTACTTAAATGGTTGCTTAAAATTGCTAAAGTAGCATAGCTGCTAAGTGCAGCCAGCTAGCAAAGCAAAAACATTGTTTTGTCTGAGTGTATTAATACAAAAGTTGTGACGTAACATGATGTAACTTTAACTCTTTCCTTTTACCCCAATTATTTATTAGCTTCTGTTTGTCGCAAGTTAGTATAGCATGGCTAGCTACATATTTTAAAAACTTACTGTGCTAGCAAGAATCAGAAGCTCTGTATTTATTATTATTTTGATGAAATAGTTCTGTTGTTTGCAACATGTTTAACATAAATGAACAGCAATAGCATTGATTAAGCTGCAGGAGTTTTTTCTCCTTTTTTTAAGTGGCGTGACGAAATTCAAACTGTAAATATACTTTAGTTATGCCGAAAGTGAAGCTACCTAGTACTACAAAAATTGTAATAATGGTTTGAATTACTGAAGGCTAGAGCTGAAACAATTAGTTGATTATTTGACCAGTTGATTGAAAGAAAATGAATCAACAAACTATTTGTGCTAACTGTAAACATAGGATTGGAGGGACAGTCGCAGCTAACGAAACCCCTAATGTTCACAAAAATTAATTGAATTCAAATCGGACACCATTGTTAGCTTTATAAGACCTTGGGGTACATGTTATGTAAGTGGCGTGACAAAATTCAAACTGTAAATATACAAAAGTTATGCCGAAAGTGTAGCAACGATCTTTTCCCATAGGATTAAATGGGACACATAGCCTAGCTTGCAGCTCCGGAGCTCCGCAGAGCCCCGAGCCCCGGTCGTCCAGTAAACGAGAAACGGTGACTTTAACTGGGTATGGAGGTTTCCGCTTTCTCGTCAGACTGTGTGGAGCTCCTAAAGTCCAACACGTCTTACTAAATTTGCAATTAGCCATCAATTTTAGTAAAACGGTCCATATTTGAGCTTTATATAGTTGATTTCTCGCTTAAAAAAGTCTCAGAAGTGAATTTAATAACGACATAGTATACATTTGCAGTATCTGAAATATGAGACCTGCTGTCTCGTCTCCAATGTGTTTCTATGGGGTTCGCTCAAACCAATCAGCGCGCAGCTCATCTAAATATTCATGAGCACCGTATTTGGAAGAAAAGCTCTTGTTCCAAATAGAGCCATATTCACAGGGTAGTTAAGGGCCTAATAAAATAGCATTCGGGCAATTTTCAGCCCAACCAATGTTACATCCCCTATTAGGAGACCTTAAGGAATAGTGTAAAATACCCTATCATTCTATCACCCCTTTAAGGGTACTTAAGTTGTAGGCTACTTAATGGCGGCCAAAAGAAAATAGGTACTGTAGCTTAACTGCCAGCCACTTAGCAAAGCTAAAACATTCATACTATTGTCTGACTTGTTTCCATTTCTAAGTTGTTATGTATTGTAACTGTTCAAGAAATAACTAATTTCTCTCACAGTTCAGCAGTCTGTATTCTGAGTATGTTCCAAACTCTGTTTTTAACAATTAATATGGCTAGATACACAGCTTCTGTTTGTCTCCAGTTAACTATTTGTAGCCAGTTAGCTGTTTAGCTTTGTTGCATGCAGCAGTGAGCATAATAAACTTTAAAAGCTAAATGCCTTTATGCACAAACCACATTTTTTTCTCATGAAATACTTTGTCTGGGCAAAGCTAATCCTAAAATCAGTATCATAAATCTGTTGGTTTATCACCGAGCTCTTGTACATCTTGCAAATCACTGTGTAAACTCAGCCAGTGGTGGGGCAACTGTGCTCCAAAAGCGGATGTCCTACTCCAAATAAAAAGAGAGTTTAAACAATCCAGAGAATCGAAATACCTGTCCAAATGTAATAATCCAGGTAAACAAAGGTATGACTGTCCTGCTTACAGGAACGAGGGGCCCGCTGAGAAACACTAAACCATTTAATTGAGGCATTTGATTTAGGCTGATGATCAACACGTCCATATGGGGACTTAATGGATTTGCTTATAATCAAGCGAGCTTACCACTCAAAACAAAGAGCCTCTCAGTTGGAAAGGCTTCACTGTGCTTATGTAATGTGAGTGCTGTTGATACAAAAACCTTCACTGTGACTGGATACTAATGATATCTGAGCCTTGGGTTTAATCCAGTATGACTAGTTCTGCATGTAGAGCATGGAGCATGATGAAGTGACTGCTCACCCACACACACAGAGGCCTGTCTTAGTACTGGAATGGTAAAGACCTGCTTTCAAGCTTATTACACTTATCTTGGACTTACTACATGAATCCATTTTTACCTATTACTAAACCATCTTTTAGACTTCTAGTAAATTCACTGTAATTGGGAAAGGAGAATTTTGTGTACTCCTTTTTCAGTCCCAAAAAGAATCTGCAATTGTGCAAAGAAATAATCAAAAGAATGAATTAATTAATTCCACCAATCCCTTTGTTTTGTCAGATCCCTACATTAGTTCCCCAAAAGGTCACATTGGAAATATGATTGCAGATTTGACCAATCACGGCCCTGCACGAAATGATGCAATTCAGAACCAGCACTACCAGTCTAAAATCAAAGAAAATCAAACCTCAGTTTAAACAGGGCTGAAACTTGTCATTTTAATCATCAATGTATCTGCAAATTAAAGACAAAACCCCCCATCACATTTTCCCAGAACCAAATCCAAATGTTCAAGTGCCTTTCTCGTCTAACAGCCCAAAATCCAAAGATATTTAATTACATTGATATGAACTAGTAGCCTAAAAATCTAGACGCACCCTATCGGCAGAAAACGTAATTTGCAGCCAGAGAGTCTTGCAAATCTCCGTTGGCTTGCGAGCTGGAAAAGCCAAACTCTAGTCAGGCCAATCACATTGTGTATAGAGTCGGTGGGCGGGCTTAACATAATGACGGCAGAGTTACAACGGTTCCACGTGAATTCCATGCTACTTGAAAACAAAGAAGATGGCTGCTGTTGCTGGTGAACAGCAGTCTTTCGAATCGGCTTTGGAAGACTTGGAGTTAAGCTTTTATTTGAGAAAAGAACAAAGAACGGCACTGAAGTCATTCTTAAAAAAGGAAGATGTTTTGCCGACCGGATATGTTTAATCTATCAACTAGCGTTGCTCTGGTTGGTTGTAGCGCTATCCTATTGCGTGCAGAGAGAATTTGAAAGACAACCGTTTATCCCGCCCCTCGGATTGAGCCCTGCCAATGGTGAGTTCCCAGACCCAACATCTTGATGTAGGTCTGGCTTGTCAGGCTAATGAACTAAAGAAAAGCAGCAAATCCTGGCATATGAGATGCTGGAAGATGACTTCCACAATTAATAGATTAACCAAATAGTTTAGATTCATTTTCTTTCAATCAACTGGTCAAATAATCGACTAATTGTTTCAGCTCTAGCCTTCAGTAATTCAAACCATTATTACAATTTTTTTTGTACTTTTTGAAGATATTTTACACTCTTACTGGAACAAATTGCTTGTTAAATTTGTTTATGGTACACATTACGAATACTATACATTATTAATTGATGTTTGAGCATGTAAAGCACATTTAGACACTGTGATATTGAGCTATACAAAATAAACTTAACTTGACACACACACAGGGAAAGATAAATACATGCAAATGCTTATCTTACCAGGTGGATTTATATATTTCATGATATACTGTAAATCCTTTCCCTACTCAGAGCCACTTGAGCTGTAAACTCTACTGACAGACAAGACTGTATAAGGCAGTGTTATCCTAAAAGCAAAATGTTTGGACCTAAAAGAGCCTCACAAAAATTGTTTATCAGTGGATCTCCGCACTGACACTGTTTACTAAAAACCAGAGCAGCACTGAGCAGCTTACCGAAGAAAGAAAAAAAACGGCATAGAAGATGTTTTGAGTATTTCCTGCCCCGCTTTGGCTTTTCTTACACATCTTTTAAAATCATTTAATTTGATTTTGTTTATTCTTTTGCCAAATCTCTGCATCAGTTTATTTTTCTCCGCCTCCTCTGTCTTTGGATACCCTTCTCTCCTCCAGTGTGCGTCATCTCCTCGGAGGTGGAGCCGAGCCGCTTGGAGTCGGCATTGTTGACGGAATCTGTATACATGCACATATACTTACACACATATTTGTCCCATATGCTCATCACTATTCATCACTAGTCATCTGCATGTCCTCATAGGCTGACAGGGGGCGGAGAGGCACAGGTAGAGGGAGAGAGAAAGAAAAATTAGATGAACAGAGAGAACAAGGAGGGATACAAAAAAAAGTCTATCCTTCAAGTTTTAAAGTCACAGGGATTTCAGTGGTTTCTTGCTTCTGTGAATCATGTATTTTTGATTGAACCAGCATGTTAAGGTACGACATAACACAGTACATAGTAAAAAAAAGAATACTTTCTTAATATTCTTTAGCTGTCGCAAATCTGGATTCTCCAAAGTGATAGATTGATGATTTTGCAGAGGCACTGTTGCTGTATCCAGAGTATCCTTAGCCCAAGCCTATTGTGATTGGTTTAAAGAAATGCCTATAAACTGGAGCACGTTTTTCTCCTATCCTGGAATGCTGTGTGGACTAGCCAGACCTTGCTTTGCAGCGCTGTGGAAAAAGGTCTGGCAATGCTGGACTACCAAAATAAGGACACTTTAGGAAGATAAAGGAATAGGATTTTTTTTTGTTAGCCACACTTCTGGCATTTCGGTCCACCAATTTGGTTCAGACATAAATATCTTCACAATTGTTGAATAAATTGCTATGAACGTTTATACAAACATTCTTGCTCCCCAGAAGATGAATCCTAATGAGTTTAGTGATCCCTTGACTTTTACTCTTGCACCATCAACAGGTCAAGATTTTCTCTTATCCTGTGAAATATCTTGAGATCTACAAGACCAAGATTGGCACAAAATCTAGAACAGACATCTTTGGTGACTCACTTTTCATCTAGCTGTGAAGACGTGATAATGTTAAACATTACTTACTAAACATTAGCATATTCATGTTGTCATTGTGAGCATGTTAGCTTGACAACTACTACTTCACCACCAGCCATTACACCTGGGCTTTTATCTATTTTACAAATTGTTTTTCTTTACAATGAGCATTGCAGCCTCACACAGCAGCCAGCAGGGCTGTAAATTCAAAGTTTTGCTCTAAAATACACCCCTAAAATTACCCCTATTCATTTTTTTATGGAACAGGAGCAAGTCTCTCCTCAAGGCACTGTGTATTATCTTAAATCCTACACATCTGCAGAGTGTTGATGCATGTTTACTCTCCACAAAAACAGCAATTTCATCACATTTGTTCCCTGGCTCTATACTTTTCAGCTACTTTATCTACACAATGCGGTCAGTGGAGTTTCACTTGGTTGCTGTTCTGTTTCTGATGCTGATGAGTTGTATTACATAATACTGAGAGGTGATTCCCATATGTAGTCTAGAGAAAATGTGATGGACAAAATATAAGCTTAGTGTACCTAATAAACTGGTAACTGTAGGTGTGTGCTATGATATGAAGAATCAGGGTTAGGATTAGGGTTAGAATGTCATGTCTACCAATCTCTTTTTGACTGTAATTTAAGTGTAAAATAAATTCACAGCATGCACACATCACAGTAAATAGTGTCAAACTGATATACATGTTAATTGCTTTTTCTGTTTGACAGCTATGACTTCAGGAAACAATACAATGGTAGTACTGTGAATGCTAGACTACTGGTTATGGTTATTGATCTATTGCTGTGTTCCCACATAAAAGTGAACATCCTTCAGTAGAAACAGCAGCCAGTCAATCCTCTGATCCTCAGTATCATCAGGAGACACTTTCTGGTGCTTCTCCATCGACAGAGAATTATAAATTGACCTACAGACACTGTGCCATTATGCTTTCTGTCAATATGAAAACAAAATCTGGCTCTACAAAGAAACCAGCTCAAACGAGCTTCCCACGCCTCCTTGAAGTTGGTGTCTTATTGATTATCAATGCTCCTGAAAACTCTACTTTAGTGGAGGCTCAGTTTTTTTGAATCATTCATGGTAAAATTGTGATCTAATTACTCTGCTTCACTTTAATGGAATGGGGAGAGCCAGAGCAAAGATTAAAACCCAGCCCCTGCAAACCCAGAGGAGCTTGTAGCTTTTATGTTTATCTCAGCTCCAATCTCTGGCCAAGCTAACTCAAACTGAACAGAGACAGAAAAGACCTGCACTCTGTTCTCCTGCTCTCAGTACTGTTAGGCATTTGAGCTTAAAAATAAGCAACTTCCAAGAATTACATGGTACAGGCAGAAATGGAAACAGCCCTCCTTGTTGGTTCAGCAGCATGATATTGTGTATTTGAGTTGAACCAGGGACTGTTCATTCCTTTATGCACAGATAAATATGTTTTCATAGCGGGAACAAGCCAAGGCAGAAATTACCAGCACATAATAAGTGGGTTTGTGATGAACGACATACACAACATAATGACACATTGTCCTGGGTTAACCCACCCGCCCACCCTCTAATGCCCTTCTCTTTTCCTTCAGCATGCCTTAGATCCATCACACTCCTCCCTCTGCTCTGCTTGCTTTCATCCCTCCTTCATATGATCTCCTTTAATGTTGCGGCCTGCATCTGTTAGTGTGCACAAGTGTGTTTGTGTGTGTGTGTGTGTGTGTGTGTGTGTGTGTGTGTGTGTGTGTGTGTTTTAACATAATGTACATTTGAACGTGTTCGTGCCAAACTGCGCATAATGTTAGACTTATAGATCCAATCAGGACGCATCTGCAAGGCATTAGAGATTAATAATCCAACCAACATGCACCACTCCGTCCAAGTAGTAGAAGTAGCAGAGCTTCGCCTTTCTGAGAATATAGTATATATAGTTACGTTGTTTTTTGTACACGCTGTGACTCTACAAAACAATGTAACAACAATGTAAATAAGAACATGTTGGCGTTATTTTGTCACTTATTCAGAGCAGTAGGCTTGTTGGAACCAGTTACCTGTAGGTTCTGTGCTAGGCTAAGCTACCGGTGGAACCGCCAGACAGCGTTACAACACGCACGGACACGAGAAGGGTGTGTATCGACTTGTCTTACTCTGGGGGTTACGGTGAATAAGCTAAAGTCCCAATAAGTCGGCGTGTTCCTTTAAAACAAGAACAGGTGAAGAAAAAAGTGTAATAGGAAATGTGGGAGGTCGAAAGTTTGACAGAGATGGAGACTCTTCTGTGCCCCGTTGTTGCAGACGAGCCACCATACTTTGAGTGTAGGAGACAAGTCCACAGCCCTCAACTCCAAGTTGAGTCTTACAGAAGTTCAGCAGCTTTGCAGTGTGCTTGCATTGCACCCATACAACATAGTCCAATTTTCAATGCAGTGAGCAGGACACAACTTACTAGTTGCAAAGTCAATAGAAATGCTCATTATATACAGCAAGCAGGATGTCACTTATTACTTATTAATGAATGATGTGTGAACACTAACTGATGCAGGCCGCAACATTGAAGGAGATCATGTGAAGTTGAAAAGTACATTACTTTTTGGACATTTAGAGCAATAAGCTCAAAAGATGTCAGACATGTTTTCACCTTAAAACTTGTTATACATAAATAGTATCTACACTTTCTGCTCTGTTTCGGTCTCAAACAACTTCTGGGAGAAAACATCTAGGTTTTTAGCTGCTTGGCCAGCTAGGCTCCAACTTTGTCAGTGTGCTTGGCAGGTAGTGCAAAGTGGGTTTATCAGAGCTTTTGTTTGCAAATGCCTGCTGCTGCTGCTGCTGCTGAAACAAGGTTAATGAGAGTGTTGAGACTGAACCAGAAGTCCTGTATAACCAAATATTGTCTTAATTTAAAGGAGTCATGACGCAGAATACAAATTCATAGGAAGAGTGCAGTTGTGAGTAGAGAAGGTGTAAATAAAGTTACCCCAGGAAGTAGGTAGTTGTTCAGATATCTTGCTCTTGACCAAAGTGTTGGACTTTGGGATTTAAGAAGAAGTAAATGTAAACCTTTTTTGGGCTTTTATTTCACCCTCAGGTTGATAGTTTGACTATCCTGTGTAATTAAGAGCTTTAGACACTCCCCAGTTGTTGCTGGCGGTGAACCATGTGTGGTGTTCAGGTTCATGTGATATTTTCAGTTTTTTTCAGGAGAACATTTCAGGTCAGTTATTACACTGAAATGAAGCTCAGTTGAAAGTTTCATTGTTCAAATTGCCAGTCAAACAAAGATCCATTCTCACTCACTCTGAGCTTTGGCCTTTCGTTTGGTTGGACACCATCGTTACAGTGAAATGAAAATATTCAACTTGGCTTACCTTACCTGATTATCAAGTACCCGGGTACATACTTCTCCCAGGACCTAACATGGACTGCGAACATCACCTCTCTTGTCAAGAAGGCTCAGCAGCGGCTATATTTCCTGAGGACCCTGTGGCGAGCAAATCTCGCACAGCAGCTGCTGCTGTCTTTCTATCGATGCTCTGTGGAGAGCATCCTCTCTCATGGCATTCTGGTGTGGTTTGCTAGCTGCACTGTGGCCGACAGGAAGGCGCTACAGAGAGTCATTAAAACTGCACAGAGCATCATAAACACACAACTACCCACCCTAGAAGACATTTACAGGGCTCAATGTTTGTGTCAGGACAAATTGCTGCATTTATGGGATTCAAACACATCAAGACATTTCACTAAACATCTCCCTCGTGCACTGGTCCTCTGCTGTACTCCTTCATTCCCCATGTCAGTCTCACCACTACTCTGTGTTTGGTACTTTACTCCACCCACCATCATCATCACCATCAGCAATCTCTCCCCTGTTTCCTCCCTCCATCCCTCCGTCTGCACACAGCAGACTTTCTGAGCTAAAATCAATATGATATGGAGTGGGGCCACTTGCCTCTCAGCTGCTGTCAAACAAAATGATTGTCACACACAGGAAGACATCCTCTGTCATGTCTGATTTAGCCTTAAAATGCAGGCAGTGTATCTATACACTTCTTATAAAAGTAGAAATTTGTGATTTATGAGGTGTTAAATCCTGAAAACTAAAATTAAAATAAGACGTTTCTATTGCAACAACAAAAAAGCTATTATACAGAATGTATTAGATGCTATATACACTTTATATGGAATCCTATCCACATAAGTGTAATTGTGTTCTGAATAAATATGATGTGAGAACAGGCCTCTCACCTTCAATTATATGTTATTGGGTATCTAGTTTAAAGGCACAATCTGTGTTACACATGGAAAAATGTTATGTTGCAGACACGTAAACATACCAGTGTTATGATAAGTAGATTATAATAAAAATAGGGAGCATGTTGTAGATGAGGATGTGGCTGATTTGATATTCAGTGTTTGATAAATGAACTGGGATTTGTTTTCACTGTTCAGAAAGCAAAATAAAAACTTTGAACAAATAGTTACACTATAACAAGTTTTCATAAAAGAATCAGTGTGTATGATTCAGGGGAGTCTATTGGCAGAAATGGAATATAATATGCATAATTATGTTTTCATTAGTGTATGATTACCTGAAACTAAGAACTGTTGTGTTTTCCTTAGCTTATAATAAGTCCTTCATAGCCCTACCAACCAACCAAAGGGTATTTTACGTTTTTGTTACCTGAAGGCCACCGTAGGTTCTACTACACGCTTGGAAAGGTTGAGAGAAGCGGTATTTGGTTGGTTGCAATCTGCATCCTCAATGCTAGATGCCATTAAATCCTACACACTGCACCTTTAAACCTGCAGTAACATAATTATGTTTTTGGCCACTTGGGGCAGCAGAACATCCTGAAAACACAAAATCTGACATAGTATCACCTTATGATTCTGATATTGTTTTGGTAAACATGTTAGCAAACAGATATTCATTCTCCTTTTACAGTAGCTCTGGTTTGATCTCCCTTAACTACGGAGAAAAATCTGGTTCTTAGGTAAGATCTTACACTTTGTTCACCACTTAGTTGCTGTTGTAGTGATGCTAGGCAGGGAGCATACAATGGGTTTATCTGAGCTTTTTGCTGAAAACAATTGCCTGCTGCTGCTGGAAAGGCGGTTGTTGAGAGCATTCTTTGCATGACTGAAAATAAGCTAATAGAGGCTAAAACGCTGCGTAAAGCTCAGTGGAACTACAAAGATGGTTGACAAATCTCTAGGGGGGGGATCCCGAGGCGTTCCCAGGCCAGATTAGAGATATAATCCCTCCACCTAGTGCTGGGTCTTCCCCGAGGCCTCTTCCCAGCTGGACGTGCCTGGAACACCTCCCTAGGGAGGCGCCCAGGGGGCATCCTCACCAGATGCCCAAACCACCTCAACTGGCTCCTTTCAATGCAAAAGAGCAGCGGCTCTACTCCGAGCTCCTCACGGATGACTGAGCTTCTCACCCTATCTCTAAGGGAGACACCAGCCACCCTCCTGAGGAAACCCATTTCGGCCGCTTGTACCCTGGATCTCGTTCTTTCGGTCATGACCCAGCCTTCATGACCATAGCTGAGGGTAGGAACGAAAACTGACCGGTAGATCGGGAGCTTTGCCTTCTGGCTAAGTTCTCTTTTCGTCACAATGGTGCGATAAATTGAATGTAATACCGCCCCCGCTGCGCCGATTCTCCAACCAATCCCCCGCTCCATTGTCCCCTCACTCGCGAACAAGACCCCAAGGTTACTTCCATTGGTTAGAATTGTGATTTCAGTTTGGTGAGAATACTTTGTTGTAGAACTTTTTACTCTGGTGTATAATGAACTACAAAACAACATGACATTAACAACCTGCAGTGTGTCTTATTTGTTTTGATTTGGTTTTGACAAAAGCCAAGCCTCATTTCTGGGACGCAAATGTAATTGTAGATGTTTAAGTGTCCCATAATGACAGTGATTACACAAGAGGCATAAACTGGATCTGTATGTGCCCCATGTACTGCTCTCATAGTGTTATGTGATGTCTAGCCGATATTTTAACTCTCCACATTTGTTGTTGTGGAAACATCTTTTCATGTTCTCTTTCTGAGAGCAGTGATAGCCATAGCCATTATAAGTCTGCCTGCTATTTCAGTTTGAGTGCAGAGGCACTCAAATTGAAGAGCTCAAACACATGTTTAATACAAACTCGTGGATGTATAATCAAGTTTTCATGCTATCACCGCCATTATGACAAGCTAACAAAAAACACAGTGATTTTTGGCTTTACAGACGAGCTGAAAGGGCCTTCACAAATGTGTATCTGATTGCAGGAGACAAAAATGTGTCTGCATGTGTTGCCAGTGCTCAAAGTGATCCTCTGCATGTGATGCTGCTGTTTACTAAGGCGTTGTTTTGTCTTCAGTATCTGAGCGATAAAATAACTTTCTTCTATTGTTAATCATCTTATCTTCTCAAAAGAGTAATACAACAATCCAGTGGTCTACAATGATCATCAATTAACAGTGTCATGAAGAGTTAAGGCTCATTTACTTTACATTTCAGATATTTTACACAATACATACGACATCACAGTCCTGTACGTATTTAAATTTTTGTTTTTACATTGACTGTTATGGTTTGCATCATTTTCTTGGTCCAAACTATTGGCACTATATTGACTGCTATCCTGGCTACCAAAGACACCATTAAATAAAAAGACATGGATACAATAGCTATGTTTCCATCCACATGTTTTTATCCGAATTAAGTGATATCGAATGAAAAATGCCTTATGGAAACTTTGATTGAATTTCATGAATATCGACTCAAAGGAAATACGTTCGGTCTCATCGGATTTTATCTTGATCGATATAGGGCTTATGCGATAAACGCTGATGGAAACGTTTGCCGAATAAATAATGAATTGCAATTAAGTTTTAGGTCATTTTATGGTTGCAACCCGCCACAAAACGAAGAAGAAGAAGAAGTTTTAGTTAATTTCCGCCCAGTATTTCCACTCTGTTTGCACACATGGTGGGTGTCAACAAAAACAGATGTAAGTGGACGAACAAGGAGACGCATTACCGGGAGTGCCGACACAAATGTCTCTTATGATGCAACGATCGTCTACCACAGCCTGTAGTACGATTGATGGCCAGCCCTTTCTATTGACAAAATCCCTGTAGCCTTCAGCAGGGGGTCTAATCAATGGCGATACGCTTCTCGGTTGGAACCGGAGGGCGATAGCTTGCGACATCTGGGGAAAGGGACGGGCCATAAAAATTACACAACAGGTCAAATGTTGTCTTAGTCATCCAAAAATGCTTCAACCAAAGGGTTTCCGTGAAGTGTCTCTGAACCACGATCTCCCAGAACTGTTTGGAGTGCTGTCGTTCCCACACCACAGGCCGCCTCCGTTGTCATCGGGCATTTACGTGCATCTGCATCTGCATCATCATAGCAATGTGTTGATAGCGTCGTTGTTTTCTTATTATAGCTTGATATGTTGCTACCAGCTGGCACATAAGCACTATTACAACTTGTGCAATATTGATAATTTGTTGGTAGATGGCGCGATCCATTTTGTCTAGCAAAACTTTGTTCGCAAATGTTTGCTTGAATGTTGTGCAATTTAGTGCGAAAATGAATGGAAACACCTTAAGATGTCTAAAATCAATTTGATATACCAATTTGATTGCAAAACAGCATGTGACTTCATTACGCACAGGTTTTTATTCGCTTTAAAGCCGTTGGATGAAAACACACTTTCACCAGCTTTATTTGTATGAGTTTTTTTTTACCGAACTTTAGATAATTCGATTGACAATTGGATGGAAACTTAGCTAATGTGATCTTAAAGGAAAAGTCTAGTGATATCTTTTTCTTATTGTCAACAAATCCTATGAAAAGACCAAGACTTGAAGTGATGCTACTGACAAGTATTGTCTAGTAGCAAATGCCTGATAAAGCTTAGTCCTCTGTGTCATAATAAACCTCTACTGTTGTCAAAAATTATAACAAGGAATATATAAAAAATACACTGACTTGATTTATTACAGAGAGTTAGATAAGAAGATGGATACCACTCCTATACAGTGTCTGCCCATAAAATATAAAGCTCTAGACAGCAGCCAGTTATCTTATCTTAGCAGAGTACTGATTTTCAGCAGAACTTAACCTACTTCCAAGGTGCATGGAGAAGGGGAGAAGTCTGAAGAGGTAAAACTACAGCAACACATCATGTCACATGCAGAACAAGCCAAAACACATTGGTCTAACAATACAGTTGTTCAGCATTCTACAAGTCTAGCTTTAGCTTAGCTTACCATAAAGACTGTGAATAAGGGGAAACAGATAGCTTGGCTCTGTTTAAAGATTAAAAAATAAATAAAAATCTGCCTGCCGGCACCTCTGAAGCTCACTAATTAACAAGTTTCATTTGTACAAAACAGATACTATAATTGCACTAAACTGTGGGTTTGCTAAAAACCCACAGTGCCTAGCTGTTTCAGAAAAAAAAAAAAAAAAAAGATTATATATTGGTGACTTTTAAAGATTTACATCTTCAATAGGAAACAATGTGTTTGGGATTAACAGAGTACGTTTACATGCACACCAATATTCCACTATTATTCCGAATATATGACAACATTCTGAATTTGATACGGATCATGTAAACAGCATATTCCGTTTGGATATTCCGAATAAGGCCTTTTTATGAATTTAGCACATTCCAATTAAGACGTGGGATATGCTGATATTATTTGGGTTTTAGAAGCATTATTTGGACATATATACAGCGCTTTCGGAATATGCGTCTCAATCAGGGTTTTTACCGCAGTTTACGGCCAGTTTATGGCCTCTTGCCTGTTTACAGCTTACGGTCAGCTCTGTCCGTTGCTATGGTTGTTGTACACAAACCAACCATGTACCCAACTGTACACAGTTTGCAAGGCTGGAGTAGGGATGCATGCCCAAAACACAAACACAGATACTTTTAAACATTATGAAAGACTTGGATATCAACAGGTTTTCGGATATGTGCAAACATCACAACGTCGACTTTTTGAAGATGGTCCAACAAGTCCGCCACCAGTGGAAAACTTTGAAAAAATTCTATTTTGCACGGCTACATGTAAACGGGAATATAAGTGGAATAGTCACTCCCATAAGCCATGTAAATAACTTTTACTTTAAGGATTAAGGGCAAAAAACTGAATATGTGTGCATGTAAATGTAGTTATTGACATTGTAGTTGAGTCACAAAGTATTAAAAGTAACATTTGGTCGTTATTTTTTGAAAAGAAATTGTCCGAACACATAATCTGCATTTCAGAGATCATTAAACTTTGGACTTTGTTGGTAAAACCAAAGGACAAAAAACATTGACAAACAAACAGATTACCTTCTGTGTGTCTTTGGCAGCAACACTCCTCAGGTATAGGACAGCAAGTACATCACAAAGGTCGTAATGAATCACTAAATGTGTCTGCTGATGGGCTCTTCTTTTTCCCTCTGTGTATCTCTGTCTTTTGTTTCTCAGTCGACTTCCCACATCACGTTGCATGTGTTATGAGTGGTTCATAAAAAGCGGTGAGTGTTTTCACTGCCATCCCAGCCTCTTTATTCCCTTTATTTAACAAGCTGCAGGGTCTAATTCAGCAATGGCGCTACTTCTTGCCAAAGCCAGCAAAAGGTGAAATTGGAATACAGAGTTTCCGAATAAAATCCAAACAACATGAGGCTGTTTATGAGGTAGAGGCACTGTAAATGAAGGCAGCAGGCCAACATACTGTAAGTTCACAGCCAGTCAGTTCTGGGTAGCTTATTTGATCCCTGAAGTTTTTTCAGTTTGTCTGACCAGGTGATGATAACAGCTTAGAGAGTAAGATATTGGCACACTGAAATCAGAGCTCATTTAAGTTTTATTTGTGATATTTTGACCCAACTAAGGTCTTTCAATGGGAAATACCCACGTACATCAGAATGTCTTTTAACTTGCAAATCACAAAATCAATGCTTAATAGGCTTCCAGTCATGCCCAAACATTCACAGATCTCAGTAGTTTGATAGTTTGTACAATTTTCCTCATTAGATCGGTGCTGACATATGCAAAACTGAGCTGAACAAAACAAGGTCTGGAGTCAGTTCCCTATAGTTGCCAGAATCAGTAAGGTAAAAGGTCATCAAAACGTCCATCCAATAAACAAGCAACCTGTTAGTCGATGTGACTGCTGTTTACAAGTCCTGGCTGGCTCGTAATTGAAGTGTGAAATTAATCGGAGCAAGTACAAAAGTACAAAATAAACTTTTTTTTAAGTTTGAACCAAAGAAAAGCCAACTTTCGTCCTTTTATTAGTTTTCCTTCCATCTCACGGTTTTTCTGTAAATTATCTTCAACTGCTCTCCAACTAATCTTTGTTGCTCTCCCATTTCTCCATCCTCAAAAACACCCTCTACCCCCCCTCCACCCGAGGGGCCGTAGCTTCAATGACGGTTGATGGAATTACAGTAAAAATATTGATCTGCAGCTGGCTGAAACACTAAGCAGATCCCTAGATTGGCTGCCAGCTTTCCTCGGGTTTCAAGGTCTGTTTTTGTTTGTCTGGAGAGCGTTAGAGGAGGCGGCACACCACCCGGAATGAAATTACAATAACATGATTACAAGACATGGAAATTGGGAGGTTTGTCTGTTTGTTAGCAGAATATCTCAAAAGTGTCGTTAATATTTTTTTTCACAACCCTGACATTTATATTTGGCCATGTGTTTATTTATTCTAGTTTTGGTGGCATTGTATGCCTACATGTACTCTCTACAGAGAGATGACAGGAAGTACGTGTGGGGGGGAGAACGCTAATGACATGCAACAAAGGCCACCAGGGAAAGCCCACTTGTGACTATTTATAAAGTACAACATTTTGCCTCATAATTCCTGAACTTTGAGGATCATTGAATCTTTTTGAGCTTTTCAGTTCACTCTGAAAAATGTAGATTGGTGAGATCACTGACAATCTACTTCTTTGTTAACACTCTGGTGCTGTTTGGTTGAATTCAAGTTACAGTATGAAACCTGATTTGTCTGTTGTTTTTGGCGGACATTTTCTCATCATGTTGCACTAACAAATGCGTCATCTTCTTCCTCTGATTGTGTCTGACCTGTATTAACGTCCAAATTCCAGTATGGATTTATTTAATGCTTACATCTTGTAGCCATGATGGTCCGCCTATGTTTGCGAGCCCAATATTTATGAACACACAAACTGTATGTGCTGACTGCACATGTGCAAACATGTCTGCATACTTTGACAACCAACGTAGTATCAACAGAAATGGATCAGTTTTGGAGTATACATACCAGGGCTTTAATGTAAAGGCGATACTTGATTTCTCTTTTTGTCAACAAAACCAACAATTTTTAAGTCCCCCCCTACTTATGTCTAAGAAAAGCTGAGCCCCCCCTCCGAAACCCGAAGTTGAGGTAATTCTCGAGATAGAGCCTTACTTTCTTTTTTGATACAGAGCAGTTATCAGCACTTTTACGTTTCTCCGCCATGTTTCATTCATAAAATAGTGATGCCGTGGCGGCAGGAAAAACGAGGATGATAGCAGCTAGCAGCTGACCTGATGACAGCAAGGGTCCCAGGTTAAGAGGTCCCGGAGGTTTGGATTACTAAGTAGCCTGCCTACAATTTTAAGCGAGAACAAAAATATATAGTATTTATACAGACTTTTGTATACATTATATATTCTAGTGTATTATCATAATTTGTTTAACATGTGCAAATATTTTTTTTTTTACCTCAACCTCAAACCAGATAAAGACTTGCGCACCCCCTGTGATCTTTGCCGCCCCCCTCAGGGGTCCCCGGACCCCAGGTTGGGAACCACTGAATTAAGACATGAATAAATGAATAGTGTTCCTCAGCAGGAATAAGTATTGCATTTGTAGGGGATTGTTTTTGGCTTTTGGATTTAGTGAGCAAGCAAGTACTTACAGCAGCGGGACCATTTATGTGATATTGATATTAAAGGAACATGACACCCCCTGCAACGAACTGGCTCATTGATGTGATTTTAATAGTTTTTAGACAACATTGGAGTAGATAAATTCATTGTTTGTGATGGGATTTGCTGACATCTTTGCTGAGACTTATACTTTAAGTATTTCTCAGGTGAGCTATTTGGGAAAAACAGAGTTAATAAATAAAAGCTTCCAAGTGCAGTTACAGTAATAGTATCATAACAGTTGTCGTTGTCGGTCTCCAGAATACACTTACAGGTTAATTTAGTGCTGATGATGCACAATGTAAAGTCAACAAAACTTACCCATAAATGAGTTACCTGTCAGTCCATGAGAAGTAATGTTTACAACCCCTTGGCTGTTCGTAATAAGTCAAAGAAAAATTGTTTGTCCCAAAAGAAAACTAATAGTCAACAATTTATTTTTAATCTCGGGCCAACAGACCAGAAATACAGTGCGCATAGTCTTGTCAGTCCCGGTTGTGCCATAGTGATAAGTGAATACCAGAAAGTCAAGGTTTGTGTGTGTGTGTGTGTGTGTGTGTGTGTGTGATTCATTGGAACAAGCTGGCTCAAGAAGAGAGGAGTGTGATTGTGTCATAGCTGCAGAGTGTTTACAGCTTTTCAGCACAGCCCTGCTTATTGTACCTATAAAACTTATTTTATCATTTTATAACGTCTATAAAAAGAACACACACACACACACACACACACACACACACACACACAGACACTATTTTTTCGACGTGTGATTATTCTCTGCATCTCAAGCCAAAACTGTGCAACAACAAAAAACGTGTATAGCATAATGATGATTCTCTCCTGTAAGTGCTCCAACTGTTTGTTTTCACTACAACTCTGTGTCTTTAGGTTGAGCCTTTGAGCTTTGGAGCAAACTGAGACTCTGAACTTCTTAAGATTCCCCCTCTGTCAAACCGGGACGATATAATTAATTGAGGGATACAGAAGGAGGTTGTTCAATTGCTGTTCCACTGGAGTTATCTAATCTCCCAGCCATCTCTGAGATGATTGGTATGGGGACAACAAAGCCACTTTCCCCCTCTGGCTGAATTAATCTAATTGTGCTCTTATCCTGCCACTTTCCTGTCTCTTCACCTCTGTTTACAGTTTATCTTTAAGAGATAGAGACTGCAGTTCTAAGTTGTAGGCAACTTGCACTTGGAAATTTTTTTTTGTTTTTTTTATTTGTGTTTTTGGTTGGTTGTTTTTTTTTGGTTGGAGTTTTCATAGTTTTGATCGGTTATAAGCGCTTCTGTTTCACTTTTCTCCACACACACACACACACACACACACACACACACACACACACATATATATACAGTATATACAGTATACATATATATATATATATATATATATATATATATATATATATATATACTAGGGGTGGAGGGGGAAATCGATACAGCATAGTATCACGATATTTTCCGTGACAATACTGTATCGATACACAGACGCCAAGTATCAATCTATTATTATATATATATGTGTTGGTTAGGTTTTCTGCTTGACAATCCCATTTTGCAGCAATTAAATTGAAGTGAGATGAACAAACTGAGAAATTTATGTTTTTAGATAAAACAGATGTTGACAATAATTTGAAATTGGGAACAATTTCAAGTTGGAAAAAAGGTAATAAATTGCAATATATCACAGAATGTTGCAATATGTTTAAAATCGCAATAATATCATATTGTGACATAAGTATCGTGATGATATCGTATCGTGAGGCCTCTGGTGATTCCCACACCTCTAAAATATTCAGTATACTGTATGTATACAAAAAAACAGAAAGAAAGACGCAGGTTTGATCATAAAAAAATATCCTTTGAGATTGCAGCCATATGGTACAGATCCATTCCTTTTGTGTGAGTGTGTCATGCACATGTTTTGGTTGTTGATGTGTCATTGATCTGTACCAGAGGTTTCTCACATCACGTTAACAGTAGCCTGTTGCGATCAGAGTAACGGCAGCTGTCCCTCCTTGGCCCTCGCCTCACCTCTCAGCTCCCAGATGGTGATGATGTGATGGTTTCCCCCCACCCGTCTGATCAGAACCACCCAGCATGCCTGAGAGCAACCCGATCTGCTGCTGCAGCACCAAGGAAGAAATGCAAGAGCTGGAAACGCCAGTCCACCAACAGACATGGAGAAAAACACAAAGAATGAATTTATAAACACATTGGGTGTTATTGGGTGTTATTTCACCTTGTAATGACAGTGAGAAACCAGAGTAACATTCCCGAAGGCACAAACAAGGTAGTAACCGATGAGGTCATTCTACAGATGAACTGTGTCGACAAAACAAAGACTGGTTAGACTTGTGTTAACACATGTATGTCAAAAATTCCTTTCCACAACTGCACTGATTCGGCCCAAGGCTTTGTTATCTTTTTTTGATTCAATATCACACTTCCTGGTCATACTGAGCTGATGGCATTGGAGTTACTGACATGCGTGTGGAAATGTATCTTCACAATGGGTCTGCCCTGGAAGTAAAACCCAGTGTTTTTTCATAGGGCCTATTTTTGGTTAGTTAGTTAGTTAGGTAGACTATTTTAAGTGAAGACATATGCTATTTAGCTTATTTTCTGTACCCTTAATTTGCTATGTTCAGTTATGTTCAGGAGCTCCTACAAACTTTTAGGTGAGGAAAAAGCTGACAGTCATGTCAGGATACTTATTTAGGATATCGTATATTATGTTTGTCCTTCAAATTTAACTATATTTTTCGTACTTAAACAACATATGCAAATACATGTACTTCCAACGAAAAGTGTTTAAATTATTCCACCTCAAATCTCCCTTCCCATGCTACTGATTACTGGAGGTTAATTATTACATACCCTTCCGTACTGTAGATGGAAAATCTTGGCAGGATTTCATACGGGAAGCATTGTCGCTAATATTTGACCCTGATGTTATGTTCACACTATGAGTAGTCTCACATTGCCAGACTTATCTCCACAGCACTGTGTCAGCGCAGAGTATGGTCTGGCTACACCGCTTATCTATTCTGTGACAGGGAGAAAACGCTATGGTTCGTTTGTATTTCTATAAAGCAATCACAACTGTCCTGGGCGGCACTAAGCCCAAGATGCAGCAACCGTACCCTTGCAAAATAGATAACGGAAGGGGAGGGACATCCAGCACATCAGGTTTTATCCCAGCACTGTACTGTACATACAGTGTTCAAACTATACCGGGGCCTTTGGGGGAGCCCACTTCTTGCACTTGAGACTTACAATGACTTACAAAGATTCATAGCAGCTACAAGTGTATGCACTATACAGGATTTACCCTATTATACTTTATCGACAGGAATTGATAGGGCAAACAGCAAACAGCCACCCACAAATAGTCTATAAACAAAACATCAGGCTGTCTTTGAGATTTCACATGAACAACATACTGATAAAGTTACTCAGGCTACCGAAGAATACCATAATTCCTCCGTTCAATTAGGCCTAAGCGATGCACCCCAAGCTTCCATCCTTAACAAACAGCCATGTATATCGGCTCTTCCAGTCTCTCCACTGCTGGCTGTTCCGATTTAACGGGAGAGAGGAGCAAGAGGGGTTAGGATCGTGACCGGCCTCTGACGAGCTGTTACCACCACCAACTTCAGCCAGAGAGGACTACTAGGATTATTTCTTCAGCTTCTTCTTGCGTTGTCACCCCGGGCGGGAGGTGGGCTAACCGCTACAAAATTTCTTAGTAAAACCAAAATGAATTAAACTGCTTTGTTTTCTTTTTGCCATGGCTATGTGATGCTAACAGCAGAATGGATTTCAAGGTATTTACGTGCCGATTTATGGCCTCCAATGTTTATATTTTTTCTACGAATCTTTGAGTTAACATGTACTAAACATGAGTTGAATTTGCACCGCAGCGCCGCCACGCCTTGATGCTCATGACAACAATAGCATGTATAGTTATCTTGTGCAAAGCCAGCTACATTGTTGCTGTGTCGCCGTTGAAGTGCTGCTCTAGCGCTTGTCGATGTAGTTATGTGTACAAAAACACAGAAAGCTAGCATAGCGTCAGCTAACCTAGCTAATTAACACAGTACCGCAGCTAGCCATTGTGCATTAAAAAATGTATGTTACATGCCTGGTATCCCAATAATAGCAGGCTAACGTTTTCCTTCAGTTTTAAGATGGAAGGGCATAGGAATTGCTGGAAGAGAGAATATGATCTGATTGGTTAAAAAGGTTGAGGCCAGCTCAACTTTGATTTGTAGTGCGTCACACCCAGAATGTCGCTTCATGTCACTGGCCTTCATTATAATAGACCTCTGGCCTGTTGCTTTGTCACCAGTAGTCTAAACACACAGTAAGTCATCGGATTGGAGAAAGCCAGCTTTAAATCACGGCTGACAGGGAGGTAATCATCTTTACTGGAGCTTGTTGTTCTTCAAAGGCTCTCGCCCATTTTTAGCTACATGGCGTTTTTGGAGATCATGATGTCATCCTGGCGTTGGCTTTCAGGCTGATCTTTTGAATCCCTATTTCCGTTTTTAAAACCTGCCATTAGTCAACCGGGAAGCGTTCATTTACGTTCCGCTGCTCGGAATACCTCCTGGAGTTCAAATGTGCGTGTGTGTGTGTGTGTGTGTGTGTGTGTGTGTGTGTGTGTGTGTGTGTGTGTGTGTGAGAGAGAGCGAGAGAGAGAGAGAGAGAGAGAGAGAGAGAGAGAGAGAGAGGGAGAGCTGATACCAACCAAAAGCACACTGAGCATCAGCAGAGAGATGGGACAGAGAAAAACAAACTGAGCCAAGATGGATTTTCAGCTGAATACTGTATAGCAGAGATGTTTTGTTAAAAGATTGGGGACGTGGAAATTGCTGAGCTTATTCTAAATATATGTATGTAAGCAGAAGAAATGAGAGTTTAAGAGATTTCTCCTGCTCTCCAGAAAGACTTGTTTGGGCATTAATAGATAGAAGATTGATTTGTGTGCATTTAAAAATGTTGAATATATTTGAACCCCTCTTGGTAGAAGGTTGACGTTTGGATGTATGACAGGGCTGTTGTTTTAACTAGGTGTACCCAATAAACTGGCAATTGAGTGTTAATCAAAAGCAGCCAGTGCTTCAAAATTCCAATCACCTCCATTGTATTGGGGTGGTAGCCAAAATCTCTGACACAAATAATTCAAAACAAGGGGAGATAAAACCAAACTATCTGCATGGACGGATACCATTAGAGGTAAGTGAGAACAGGTGGCTTTTTATGTAATTTTTGTCAACTGAACCTATAACGTACCTGTATATATATATATATGCACTTATAACTCTCTACCTTCACTGACTTAGAGGCTGCTGCTGCCAGATTTCCATCTGTGTCTGCTCACATCTCCAAAAACGCGACACGTTGATTGGTTAATGGTGACTGATGGTTGCTGTGCAGGAGTCTCGAGAAGATTTGGGGTCAGAGTTGCTTCTCTTGTGTGCATTGTGGAGATCCAGTACAGTATAATCTATCACTTTAGTCTGGTCAGGCTTCAGATGCCGAAATCACGTGTTCGCCATGCTGCGGCCAGAAGTTATAGAAAGACAATAAATCTCATTGTGTTCTTAAACATTCTTTCCTGGAGGCTGAAAGGTGAAGTGGAAACTTCTCTGAAGTAGTCTGAGCGCACGATCAGGTGAAAGAAAAAGAAGAACACTCATTTTGTATTTTTTCCACATTGAATTTCCCATCCATCATCAAGCAGCAGAGAAATACTGTAACTGAACATCTGTTTCAAGTTTGACACCACTTGGAACAAAAGTTACATACTGTAGGGTTTTAGACACAAAGAGATGAAACAGGTGATCCAATTTACTCTACATTAACATCTTTCTGTGGCCTGAAGAAATCGTTTATGGCTGTCAGGGAGGGACGTTATTTGGCACATTTGCACAGATTCATTAAAAACATGCCAGCTAAAGCTGCTTATGTCTGACTACAATCTTGTCTCATTACCTTTATACTAATAATTTGCAACAGCAAGTGCTACTTTTTCCAAGGCTGAGAATTAACTTTCAATCTTCACTTACAATCAAATGTGACATCTGATGCATTTCCAATGGTTGTGACATTTTATTTTAATCTGATCATGTAATCAAAATGTCCTCTTATGATCTCAATACAGCAGGCCGAGACTCTTTATTAGGGGTCCAAGCCCGAGTCTGCAAGACTGCAAGATAGCAAAGCTATGCCATTCGCACAGCATTTATATTATATATACATATATATATATATATATATTTTCCATTATTCTTCTCTGCCTAAAACTCCGACTACAGCCTAAACCGTACATGGTGGGTGGTTGCCATTTTCAGGACTGGTCCGAAACTCCGCAAGGACCTCAGGCGCAACAATTCACCCACTTCCACCACTAGGTGGCGCTATAGCAGAAAAAACGCGTTTGGCACTATAACTCCTACACCGTACACTGGACATTTTAAAACCATATATCCACGCATTCCCTGGATCCAACTGAATCACGTGATATAGGCCACGCCCATTTCCACCTAAACTTTTAATGCATGAAAAATCGCGATTTATCAAAAACCTACTTTTTCGAACACCTCCTAGACCGTGCGACCGATCGGAAATTTGGCAGGTACCATCTCCAGATGGGCCTGACAAAAAATTAATAGAAATTATTTTGATAGGATAAAAATTGTGCATATTACGCACAAACAAATTTGTGTAGCTAACTATGAAAACACCAACTTTGCCATAGCTCAGCCAGAATAAATGCCATCAATGCCAAACTTTAGGTTCTTGTTTGCCGTGACCCTCGGAGGTCGCTCACACGTTTTACGAAAATTGGTCACTAGTGGGCGCTACAAGTACAAAAAGTTCATATCTTATCAACCGCTCATTCGATTTTTACAAAATTTGTTGGGTACCATCTAGGGCCACTCCTGAGGCCAACTCTAGAGTGGGGTACTGAGGGGCAAAGTGGGCGTGGCCTATGCGACCCACGTCTAAATTTACTACTTGCACTAATGTGAACAACTTTGAATTTACAGGGTAAATAGACAATGGGTCATGGACCACACCTACCAAAAATTACCACTAGGTGGCGCTATAATGTTTTTTTGCCTTTTACTCCCACATTATACATCGCACATTAAAAAAACGTACATCCACGTCTTCCTTGAATTAAGCTGAATCACATGATATAGGCCATGCCCATTTCCGCTCAAAAGTTTTTTTCACAATATTGCGCAATGCGCAAAACCAACTTTTTCAAACAACTTGTCCTAGGCGGTGCGACGTATCAGCACGAAACCTGGTACATAGCATCTCTAGATGGACGTTACCAAAAGTTACTCAAGGAATTTTGCTACGTTAAAGTATGCGCATTTGACGACCAAACAAATTTTCCTAGCTAGCTACCACACACGTATCATATCATATCTCGACCAAATTACATGTTATTAGCAACGAACTTGAGATCATTGTTCAACATCCCACTACGATGCTCTGTACCAAATTTGGCAAAGATCGGCCTTTAGGGGGCGCTATAAGCAACATTTCTTCTGTTTTGGCCAATAAAATTTGCAATTGCAATATCTCTGCCACAGTAACTGCAATCAACACGAAACTGCTCTGAGGCTCTCTACTAAATTTGGCTAAGTTCGGCCATTAGGGGGCGCTATAATCAACGTAGACGTGTTTTGGCCCTTTTACTCAATGTTAATGATATATTTGCAATGGGAATGTACCACAGACCTTGCAGCTCACACTTCTCAATATTTACTGATGTTTTTCAATCCAAAATCAACACCATTCATAGGCGCCGATGAAAATACTGAGCACCCACGTGTGCCAGACTGCCAGTAGGCTACATTCATTTACAGTTAAACATTGCAGTTGGTGCTAAGTGGAGAGTCTGTCATAGTGTGATTGGTTACGTCGGTGGCATTGACTCTTAATTTCCCACGAAGCTGATCGCGGTAACGTGTCAGTTGAACTTTTCATCTCAAATCCTATCCGTATATCATTGTTAAAGGTAGTCTGTATATGCATGGAGGTGAACTGTTGACCGCTACGTTTGCAACGACAATGTACCGCAGATGTCACAGCTCGCGGCTCTCAATATTTACTGACGTTTGCCTCCCCGCCGCCGGGCTTCGGGTTCCGCTTTCGCGCGCTCCCCGGGGCGTCGGGGGCAACTGGCGTGGGTGGCTTGGGCCCCGTCATAACTGCTTGCAGTTCTAGTTCTCTTTCTTTCTTCATTGGTTGAGGCAGAAAAGAAAAAGCTGGCTTGTGATTTTCTTTTCTCCTGTTTGAAACTCTCTAATGCAGTTTTCACTGGTCTAAAAGCAGACAATAGACAGAGCACAGCTTGTACTGAATGCCACTGCCAGAGTGCTGACTAGGCCAAGAGACAATGAACACATCACACCTGTCTTGGCTGCCTTTCACTGGCTTCCCTTTTCTTTCAGTGTTGATTTCAACATGGTGGAACTTGTTTTTTAAAGACCTTACAAAGCTTGCTACCAAACAACATATCAGATTGAAGGACCATAGACCTTTCCAAATTTTTCTTTTGGGCATTTCCACATTTTAATGGATAGGAAAGCTGAGAGAGAGAGAGAGGGAGGGAAGACATGCAGGAAACCATGACAGGTCGGATTCGAACCCTCGACCTTCTGCGTCGAGGAATAAACCTCTACCAACTGAGCTAACGTGACCACTTCCATCAGTAAATTTAAATAAGTACAGTAAAGAAGCTTCCTGATCCGACCAACACGGTTAAAGCCCCTGACACACTAACCCGACGGCCAACCGTTGGCAGAAAAGGCAGTCAGACTGATCCGTCGGCTCCCCGAGGTCCAACCGACACCGACTTGAGCGTGTAATACGTCTCCATAACAGCAGGCGGCGCTAATCTGTATTGTCGGCCAAAAAATGAAAACCGGCAGCTGATTGGATGAACGCGTCATGTGGGTCTGGTTTCTCCGGAAATTCAAAGCCAGACTGTCATGGCAGCTTGTTCAGAATACGATCTCATATTTTACTAAAATAGTTCACCGAAACGTGATTCTGAAAACATTTTAAGCGAGAAATAGGCCATGCAGTTGCTGAATCTGTCTTCATTTCAGATCGACAAAGGTCAGTTTAAAAGATTTTCGTCAGATTTTGAGAGGCTTAGTCACGTTCATCCCGCTCGTCATTTCTGGGTTAGCACTCCACCAATCAGATTGGTCATGGAGGCCGACTGCCCGCCCTCTGACGCAACATGTCAGTTCGGCCAAAATGAACGGCACAGAACACACCGAACTGACTCAAGTCACTGACCTCACCAGACTGTCAGATGGCTGATTATCGGCTTGGTGTGTCACTGCCTTAATTCATACCTAGCTGCTGTTTAGAAATACACTTGCACTTACACTTCATAGCTTTTGATTAACTCATGCATTTATGTGCTTTAAAATGTCTGTATGTTTATTTTTATTTCATTCTATTTTTTTGAAAGCTCTTACAATTCCCCCCTTGTTTTCATTGTTTATAGCTTCCAGGTATGTGAATGATTAATTTTGAAGTGATTGTAGTGGGGAAGACTTCCCTTAGTGTAGGTAAATGTGTAGTGGACCTGAATGCAGCCTTGGCCTGACCCCTCCAGTGGCCAATCCCCTAATCAGGGCTAGGCTACACAAGTCACCTGTGCTCCTTTGTCATGTCTCTGCTTCCTGATCTGTCCCTGCTGTGGCTGTAGGCTAGCATTTGTTGCCTTCAGGTATGTGAAAGTCACATTTCTATGTCACATTTCATGTATTTCCAAGTTAAACAGTTGGTAGTTAATCACCTTTTTGTTTAACACGCTGAGAGGTGATTTTGTTCCATTAAATGTCCCATCTCAGTGGTGGTGAGTAAGTCAACGTTTTTTTTTAAGATTATTTTTTGGGGCATTTTTAGGCCTTTATTTGGATAGGACAGCTTAGACTTGAGAGGGGAGAGAGAAGGGGAATGACCTGCAGCAAGGGCCGCAGGTCAAAGTCGAACCTGTGGCCGCTGCATCGAGAAGTAAATCTCTATATATGGCCGCCCGCTCTACCAGGTGAGCTAACCAGGGGCCCAGAGTCAACGGTTTTAAATGGAATTTTAATATAGAGGTTGAACCTGGTTAATTGTATTTCCCCCTCCTTTCCAGGTTCCTCTTGTCCTTAAATTACTGCTGTTTTGCCATAATTGTGTCTATTTGTTTGGTTCTAGTTTTGCCCATTTCTTAGTTTTGACCTTCTGGTTTAGTTCTGTTTTGCCCTTATCTAGTTTTGGCCTTTGGTCATTTTATTTTTTTTTGTCTTTAGTTTGTCTTCATTTAGTTTAGGTTTGACTTTCATTTATTGTACTAGCCCTTGTATTTTGTGAGTTTTCTGAAGTTTATTTAACTAACTGGGTTACCGTATATTTGTTTGATGATTTTTGTTTTAATTTATTTCTTTCAGAGCAGGTTGCCATCTTGTTTGGCGGCTAGGCACCTGTGGTGAGGTTCCTTCACTGTTTTTGCATATGAGTAATTGAACAGGGACACGATAAAGACTGAACAAGTTTGCTGTGAGGATTGCTTTGATTTGCTGTGTTGCACTTGAGGTGAGTAGGGGTGGCACACCTGAACACACCTCAGTGGCATCTGCTTGGTTTGGTTATAGGTTATTTTGGGCTTAGTTCATATATTAAACATGTTTTTAGGACTGCTATTAAGGCTGCTATTTTAACATTTTTGTAATAAAGAATAATTTTACCCCACCAATTTAGGAAGTTTGTTTATTACCCTTTTCTTTTGTTAAAGAAGAAGCCCCTGCCTATTTTGATTTTCTTATTAGAAATTAAATTTGATATATTTTGAAACACTCCTCTGCCTCATCAGTAACGGACCTGTGTGCCTTTCTCTCCAGTTTCTTCAATTAATTAATGTTCACAGTATTTCCCCAGGGTCCAATTCCCTAGGTGGTGTTGTCGGTTCTTCCATTCAAATTCTCCCCCCTTTTTGGTGACCCTTGCCACACGTGAGTTGCATGAAATGCAAGAATTTTGGTGACACTGAAGTCTTGGATACAGGTGAACTACAATAACAAAGTCAACAGTCAGTGTGGTTCAACGTGCCATAAACTGCTATACTCTGCTCTACTATGGAGGCATGCTTTGCAGATAATTAGGAGTCAGGAGTCGATGATGATTATATAAACCGTATGACCTTATCTTATTTGTGATGTAGCAAACAGACCTGGAGAACTAAAATTTCTAAAACTAAAAATGCCATGGTCAGTACAGTGCAGAGAAAATGAAGAGCTGTTGACTAGTAGTGCTAGAATGTTACCGTCCGGTTTGGGTGTCCCGTCTTTCGAACAGGGCTGTAGTACTTGAGTGCAGATTCGGACTCGAGTCCAGACTCGAGACGCTCTTCTGTTGTCTCGGACTTGTCTTGGACTCGTTGGTATTTGGACTCGGCCATTGGACTCGCCAAATATTCTAGTTGGTCTCAACCGAGTCTAGCAGAATATGCTTTTTTTCTAAAGTAACTTCTTCCTTCAAAAGAACCATTGATGAAGCACGCTCATTCAGAAAACGGGTATAAGTTTTAATTCAAAATCCATCTAGAACGGACATTGACATTGGTTGGCTGGTAAATGCCTGCCTGATCAGGTATCAATCATTTTCATTTTGGCCACAGACACAATGTCAGCAAACACTTTGTACTATGAGTTCTTCAGGACAAGTAATAAGTTCAAGAATGGGAACGTTTCCATTTTATACTTAAAGTAAATAATATGACCTAATTTGATCCTTTAGTGTGTAACTTTCTGATTATTACAAATTATCATCTTAAAATGTGATAGAAGAGATACTGTGTCTCACATCACATACATTATGAACAGGTAAGCAAGTGGTCTTGAAGAGGATTATTTTTTTTATTGTTTTTGCAGTCTTGACTTTCTCTCATTTGGACTCGGTCTTGACTCGGTCTCGACTAGTCCTGGCCTTGGACTTGTCTTAGACTCGACAAAGGTGGACTTGACTACAGCCCTGCTTTCTAGCGTGTCACTGTTAGCTCCCCAGCTACAGTAGTTCACAAACTAGTCTCGCATTGCCAGACCTTCCTCCATAGCGCTGCAGAGGAGGGTCTGGCTAGTCCACACAGAATTCCGGGGTGGGAGAAAAACGTGCTCTGGTTTATTGGCATTTCTTTAAACCGGAGCCGCTGCAAAATAGCCTCGGGAAGTAACTTGTTTTTTATGTGTACGTTAAGTTGTTTAAGAGAACTCAGATTGGACAGAGTCTAGCTAGCTGTCTGGATTTACCCTGTGGATATCTGAGGAACAGTTAACCATAGTCCTCATAAACCGACCGGAGTTTAAAATTCCAACGCAAAGAACGTGGAAGGAAACGGACATCGCCGAGAGACATGCATCCGGTGGAATTTCCTGCCACACCGGAGCAATCCCGGAAGTGGAATGTCGTGGATATAGACTATTCCCAAATTAACCCTGCACGTAGTCACTATGCCACCAAGCCTTTAGCACCAGCTGTCTGTTTGTTTTTGCAGTTTTCTTGGACAACTCTTGGCCAAACAGTGATTCATACAGCTTTAGGATATTTTTTTTACATTTAAGATGCATTTTCGCATTAAAATGTAAACATAGCTTGAAATTCACTGCTGTCACAGCTATAAAGCTGCAAAATGAAACTTTTGCTAAAAACAAATGCTTAATCTTTGTGCACAAACTGAAATGAAGAGTGGAAACGGACCACTTAAACTAACAAAAGAAAATAAACCCCAGTATTCTTTAGACTGAAGTATAAAAGATGCTTCTGGGAAATCTGCACCTAAGCAGGCAGAGTGAGATGATGATGAAGGGAAGCAGGCAGGTCAAACCTCAGTGGAGACCTGCTACCTTTGGGATCACTGCACTGGACTCTACTGCTCACCCTGTCAATCAACACACATACATACAGCACCCATGACACATACTCACCCTGTTCAAACAGCTTAAATGAAACAGCCAGTGGTGTCAAGACATTGTTAGTTATGGCTCATATAAAAACTCCAAAAGACTCGTTTCCAATTCAAGTGGCTGAAATCCAGCTGGACATCAAAGCTGTGAAAGCCAAACCAGAGTGCAGAGGTGACTGTATGGAAATGAATACAGTCATATAAAATTCATAAAGCACTCAATTTAAACTGTGGGAAAACATGGCTGTGGTGTCTGTGACGATGACTCCGTGGTTTCATGGAGCGTGAATAAATAAAAAAAATAAGTAAATTGTATTGACTTTAGCTCTACTAGATAAGCTTGCTCAAAAGTACGTCCTGCACTTTATTCCATTTGTCAAGATGAAGGCTAAATTAGCTAATACTAACATTGTTTTTGGGCTAAAATCACATTAGAAAAACTCAATAGCAATTTCTCAGTTCCAATTAGACGTCCTTCTAACCAAAGTACATCCAACAAAAACCTGCAGCTCTGTGGATTATCCTGAGTAGTTGTGTCACTGTATTTGCAAAAAGTAGAGCGTATGATAATTTAGTGTAAACTTGTTTTTTTTACAGACGTTTTACAAAAAACTAACTTCACCTTTTGACTCCCTTCAATCCTGATGTGGGGGGAATATGTTTAGTTTCCATTTTATCCCAAAATTGGATCATTTGCTGGAGTATAATGCACTAAATGCACTAACCCAACAATCACCTATAGTTTGTTGATAGACACCCGATTACAGACAACTGTAAAATAAAATAAAATATTATTACAGTATGTTTGACAAAACATTCAACAGACTATTTCCAGTGTACAACAATACATCTTTAAACTCAAATAAATAGTTTGATTTCTATCTTTGCTACATAAAGCACTCTTTCCTACTGCGTAATCTTTGATTTATGATCACTTCTGGCATCCTTCAAAGGGCAACTATTATATAGCATTTTCATGATAATACTTTTGTGTTAAAAAAAACTTTATTTTTCTCATACTGCCCATGGCTGCTCCACTTGTATTTTACCCTCTGCATGAGACGCTCTGTAGGAGCGCCTGTCTCTTTAAGCCCCCCTCCTGAAAAATCACAGTCTGCTCTGATTGGCCAGAGTGTTTCCTGGAATCTGCGCACCACTCCACCCATAGACAGTAAAATAAATGGACAATGTGACGCTGTTGTTTTCTACAGAGACCTGTGAAGTATATTCGAAACACTTTTCCGGTGATGGCTGAGCGTTAGCGCAGCTGCAAACTGAGCTTGAAGACATAGATGTGCCGTGAGCAACCTGTCTGAAAGTTGTAAGTCTTCTGGTAGCTGTGCCAAGAGAAATCTCAATCATTCCCAATCTTGCAGAGACGGAGAGCGTATATGTAAGGAGATAACATGGACACAGGCTAATTATTGCTAACTAAAATGCTAGTTAACATTACTAATTCAACCTAAACAGCTAATGTAAGTCGAAACTGCCTGCGAGCTTCTCCTGTACTATACGGTAAATTGTCTACTATGCGACAGAAAGTTGCGTGGTTATCACACAATCGTTGATGGCTGAGCATGCTGCGCCGTCTCAAACTAAGCTTGACGACTTAGATGTGACGTGAGCAACCTGTCTCATATTTGTATGTCTTCTGGTAGCTGTGCCAAGAGAAATCTGTACGTGGATAAATGTTACTTCATATGAATTCACTTGCCACATACCAAAGTATTTCCAATCCATCAAAACGTTGCTGAAATATTTTGTTCCGATGCTTTTCATGGACTCTCTATGGGCTTCTCCTTTGACTGTATGCTTCCACGCCCCCCCGATTGCCTGCGAGCTTCTCCTGACTATACGGTAATTTATCTATTGTGCGACAAAAAGTCGCGTGGTTATTACACAATCGTTAGCCTATTTTTACAAAAACTGCTGCTACGGGGCCATAATGTGAGATACAAGGTAATGGAGCCTTTTATACATTGTCGTGTTTCTTTAGAAATAAACAATGGACAAATAGAGTCTTTAAACGCTTCAGATGTAAAGTTATTCGCTGTCAAAGTGACGCCAAAATGAATGGCAGTCAATGGAATGCTAACGGGAGGTACGCTTTCCAGATGCTCGCTTACCCCCTTGCTAAAAAGTCAGCATTGTTCAGAGAGACTATGGTAAGAAAATAAACCTGTAACAATAAAAATGAGAGGCAGACAAAAATACGTTTTTAAAAGTGAAAATACACCCATGCTTGATGTGATCAAGGCACAATGCACGGACAGCAGTCAAATCTTTCAAAGTTCAAATAGCACTAGTTATGAAGTTATGTATTAAGAGGTCATTTGCTGTGTATGGCACTCATGAATGAACCTTACTTCCATGTAATACAGCCTATAAGGCCTTCCACTCTGTACTCTTGTACAACCAACCACAGCTGGCTGCTGAGCGGTTTGAGGTTGATCAAAAACAGAGGGGTGAGAAGTGACAGACAGAAAAAGGTGACAAGGGTGACAAGGGTGTGTAACCACAGGAGGAAACCCAGTCTGTTTACCCAAGTGATATTTTAATTTGCGCTGCAGGCTTTAACCTCGTTTTTTTCTCCGGATCCTTTAAGTGTGGATTGGCTTTTTTTAACCTCCTGAAATTGGGCCCGGGACATTAAGACAACATTGACTTTGGCACTAGGGCAGCAACTGGGGAAGTGACGGGACTCTTAAAGAAGTTTCCTCCCTCAGCCAGACACGGCGGCTCGTGTCCCCTGACGTCTCGCTGTGCTGTACTGATGAGGTCACAGTTTCCTGCAGAGGTCAGATCTAATACAGGTGTCAACGCCTGTGGAAATCAAACACATAACCTGATAGACTTCTGTTGTATTTTAAGATAAAAGTGCCATGTTCATTTTAATTGTAATGCATTTTCCAGCTGGCAATTATTTAATATAGACAGATTTAAAAGGTTATTGGTTGATTAGTCCCGCATTGCCAGACCTTCCTCCACAGCGCTACGAAGGAGGGTCTGACTAGTCCACACAGCATTCTGGGATAGGAGAAGAACATGCTCTGGGTTATTGGCATTTCTTTAAACCAATCACAATCGTCTTGGGTGGTGCTGAGCGCCGGACAGAGCCACGGTGCCGCTGCAAAATAGCCTTGGGAAGGAACTTGTTTTGGTGGAACGTGTACGTGTAAAGGTTGTTTTAGTAGCAACAGAAAACTCCGATTGGACAGATAGTCTAGCTAGCTGTCTGGATTTACCCTGCAGAGATCTGAGGAGCAGTTAACCACAGTCATCAGAAATTGACTGGAGTTTAAAATTACAACACAAAGAAAGCGGAAGGTAACGGACATCCGGCTGAAAAGAGTGAATTTCGGGCTGCACCGGAGCAATCCCGAAAGTAGAACGTCGTGGATATAGACTATTGGTTGATTGGCTTTATTCAGTGAGAAATCTAAGATATAAAATGCATTACATTAAAGGTCTTGAATTGTACCAGATGTTGCCCTATGTATGTAGTATATCAAAAATCAAAAATGTTGATGTAGGCATTCAAATGTGATTTGATGGTTAAATTGTTAAAAGTTTCTTTGTTTTTTTTATAGTTTTGCAGCATTGGAGCTGGAGAACCTTCACTAGGCAGATTAACTTATTTAAGTTAAAGGAGCTACTCTCAATAAATCAGGACCCTGGGGTGTACTCCAGTGTGTGTCAGTACACCGTGACATCAGTTTTAGCGGTGGTTATAAGGTAACCTGACGCGGCAGATGGTTTGTTACACAGAACCATCTGAGAATCCGTCATTGGAAACTGTTCGGAAAAGGACAGGCAATTTAAAATCTGTCTGTCTATCAGTCGCGGCCGTCACAGACACACCTACCGCTGCCAGTAGTGTACAAGTAGCTGCCAGTAGCTGCTAGCAGGGCACTGATCAGTTCGGACACAAATGCATTACCTGAAGCCTGACCAGATGGATTTTGGTGTGATCTCTTGATCCCGCAATTTCCGTGTGATCTCGTGATATTGCGAGAATCCAGCTGCCGTGCAAAATAAGGTAGCAGGTGCAACAGAGCAAACGTCTGGCCATGTTTGCACAGAAATAACGACTACTTTATTACATGTGACTGAATATCAAATCTTTGGTCTCGTGATGACACCGGAACCACTTCCATATGCTGAAGAGATTATATCATTTTATTACACAACTTAAAAATCTCTTTTACTCAAGCAAAAGTGACAAAGTGCCATGCGACGTAATCACACAATGTTTTGTATTGATACTTAAGCAATAGCACATGTTGTTGCTATGGCAACCAGAGGCCTGTTAACAGATATTTTGATGAAAGAGGTCTTTCACTTTGAGAGGAAGAAAGGAAAAGTATAGGAAGAAAGAGGCTGGCACATCCACTTAATAGAACAAAGGAGATCCACGGAGTATTCTCAGTTGTCAAGCAGATGATGGAAACTGACAAAGAAAATGATTTCCGTTATCTCAGGACGTCTACCAATCTGCTCCATCACGTTCATGTGTGAACCACTGCACCACTGACACCAGCCCGGAGGATGTTTTCAGATCGACCTGCCGTCATTTTCATTAAATGAGATATCTTGTTGACATTTAGTCCTAAGGTGCCACTAGAGGAAAACTCATGGAGTGTCCACAATCAATAGCATTCATCCTCTGGGGAGCATCAATGTGCTCAGCATATTTCATTGCAATCTTCCTGCAATCTTAGATGTTGATATTCCTTCTGAATAAGTGGAAACTATGTATCTGAGGGCAGCACCAGAGGAATAGTGATGGGGGGGATACCAAAATGGCTAGGATACCATTAATATTCTCATTTGATGGCAGTATGGCCAGCAATGTTGGGCAAGTTACTTCCAAAATGTAATACATTATAGATTACTAGTTACTGTCATTTGAGAGTAATTAGCTATATTACAATATTACTGTCTCTGAATTGTAATGCTTTACGCTACTTTTGCAATACTTATGAGTTACTTTCACCGAAATAACAGCGGAAGTTTGACTTGGCAGGTAGCTTGTGAATTTCACCACTGGATCAACAGACTCCACTTTATCCACTTCAATACATCATAGATTATTCATAATATTTTGTATCATTAATATGAATATGCAAAGTAACTAAAGCTATAAAAATAGAGAAGTAAAACGTACAATAGGCAAGTAGGAGAAAATGAAAAAACTTACCTTACAGTTGTATTGAAGTATGGCATAGTTACCCTCCACGGCTGATAAAATGCAATGATATTTACGTGTAGCAAGCCTCAACATTAATTCCCGACATGTTTATATCTGTCAGCAGCTCAGACACACTGCTGTCCGCGCTGACGTACCGTCACATGTTGGGACATGTCCGCACCGTCTCTGGTTGGCTCTGACCACGGGAACAGTGACGGGACAGCTCGCGTCAACGCAGCGTAATAACTCCTGAACATAATGTCCATCTTGCAAATGTATCTGTCTCTGCAGTCATCTCAACCATCGAATACAGCAACAGGAAATAATGCTCTTTTTTTTTTTTTCCTGTGAAGAAATGTTTCGCGGTGTTGGTGAATTCTTAAAAAAACAAAACACCACTAAATGTTGTTTTAAAATGCGTCGTGACTCACGTTACTGAGATTGTAACGGGTATAATATTACCGAAATTGAATTAGCAATGCGTTATATTACTGTGTTACAGCAAAAAGGAATACATTACTGTAATTGCATTACTTTTGTAACGCGTTCCTCCCAACACTGATGGCCAGTAGTGAGACATCTTACCGCTGGACAGTCCAGCAGTTTTGAAATGCAGTTTTAAATAATTTCGAAGCTGCATTAACTGTTTGTTTTTTTGGCCATTTGCAGGCATAACATTTTCTTGGATAACACAACATATTGTCACGTTATTGTGTTTTTTGGCAAATGTGTGCAAAGAATTGCCTATTTAAACAAGGCAAGGAGTAATATTAGAATTCATTTGGAGTCATGTTTGTGTCCATTTTATTAAGTTAATATTTATGGAGATGTTCACTTACTCCTGGTTTGGTCTCCACCAACTCCTGAGAAAGATATCTGGCTCTTTAGTTGCCAAATGCTCCACTTCTGTATGTTCACCAGCTAGTTGCTAACTTTGTCTGTTTGCTAAGAGAGGCTTAAAGGGCATTTGTTAAGAGTAGCACCTTTCCTCATAAAAAAAATAAATAAATGCAGCTTTGCATCTACTTATCATTTCAATTTAACATAAATTTCAATTTCATATAAAACATAATGAAGTAAATTATCATAATCCTCAGGTTTTATTTGAACACAAAGTGATGAGAAGTTACAGTTTTTCACGATCGCTATGACAATTTTTTCAATACTTTTAACAACTTTCCTAAACTCTTAACGCACCGACACACCTACAACACACAATTCACAAAACAGTTAATTTCATGCTCAAAATCACACATTGAAAACTAAACTCCAACACTGATTTTCACATGTTCTCTCCCAACAGGAACATTTAGTCAATCACTGCACAATATCATACAAAACACTAACATCCCATGGAATTACAGAAACTGCATTATTTTATATGTGTCAGGTCTGCCCTTATACAATAGACAATAGTATATTGTATCGATCATAGATTGTGTTTTGGACTTCAGTTTCTTTTGAAGTCTCTCTACATTTTTGTTTTGTTGGGTTTAGTAAATGCATGCATATTTTTTTTTTTAAAGATTACTTTTGGGGCTTTTCCGCCTTTATTTGACAGGACAGCTAGTTGAGAAAGGGGAGAGAGGGGGATGACATGCAGGAAATCGTCACAAGTCGGATTTGAACCCTGGACCTCTGCGTCGGGGCATAAACCTCAGAGATCAGCAGAGATTCAATACAAAAAATGAATGACCCGTCTCAAAGTAGCTTTATAGAATGTGCAGTTTATGAAAAAAAGGAGACAGAGACAGAATTGTCCTGGTACTCCTCTTCCTCTCCCTCGTGAAGGCATTTTTCTTATTTTCTGTGTTCATCTACAGTATATTGTTCAAATAGGTCCTCTTTTACTGTACTACCATATGATCATGCGATGGAAACAACCTCAACACCTGAGTGGTGTGTTTCCTAGACGGGAATCAGCTGTGATTGATCTATTTGCATAGCTTCCATCAGCTGTTTCTCAATAAATGCATGTATAAAATGCAGAGGATATATTTGTGTTTCAATTTACAATGTGAACAGCTGTTCACTTTGACTTTAGCCTATAAGTTAGGTTAAGAACATGTTGTTATCCGTTCTGACGTACAGTGTGAAAGCATTTGTAAATTTGGCAGTGAAGAGCCATTGTTGATCCTGCCATTGTGTGTACTGTGATGCAGGTTAGGCTGATATTGGTCTTATATTAACTGATGGATGTCATTTGCCCGACCTACAGTAAAATACCTGCAGTAAAATGTCATAATTGAAGATTTCCCCCGAGCTGCTAACTCTAAAATAATTTCACCAGTCTGGGTGGATTTTTACTGTCCCATGAATGTCTAAATGTAATTTCCATTTTGTTGGGATTATTGACCTAAATGTGGTTAATATATTTGGTGTGTGGTTTAAAATATTTAAAGAAAAAAAACCAACAGAAAGTAATGCTGTTAGTATCAGCTTTCAAGTTCCCATACTGAAACCTTAAATGTATACAAAAATGTCATATGTATTTTCTTTGGAAGGCAGTTTGGTGTCCTTGCGGTTTCCTGCTGTTCCACAGTCAGTGTCCCCAGAATCAAGGCTAATGCATGAGCTGTTTGGGGAGGCGGGGCATTCAGGTGTGATGGCCCCCTCCAAGGTGAGTCAACCTGAGTGAGGAGAATGAAGCGAAGTGTGAGACACATAAGAACTGATGAATATGGATGCTCTGAGGCTGCAGGAGTTGCTGTCCTGCAGTTATAAAACAGCGCTGTTACTGAAATTGAAGAATAAAGGGTGCCTGGGTGGCCTAGTGGTAGCGCGCGAGTCCAAATACAGAGGCTCAGTCCTCGACGCAGCAGCTGTGGGTTGGGGTCCGACCTGCGGCCCTTTGCTGCATACCACTCCCCCTCTCTCTCCCCTTTCATGTTTTTAAACTGAACAATAAAACAGATAAATGTGATGCAGTTTGTATAAAGATCTGCTGGAAACTCACGTGGATTAAGTTATATGTCAGGTTCATTGGCTATTTGTTTAAACTACCTTTTTTTGCACCTTCAAATGGCGCACCATAAAAGAAAATATTTTTTACATTGAACCAAACAGACCAAACTGAAACTAATTGAAACTAAGACATCATGCAGCTGCTCCAACAACTTTTATTTGATAGACACGGCCAGGTAACACCAGTTTTATATATTTACACATCGGCCGTTTTAATGTGCAACGGGAAGAAAAATACCAGCGAAGGTCATTTTTTTCCTAAATGCTGTTAGCTTTGATGTACCAGCCTGTCATTAGCTAAAGTGCATTGTTCACTGAGTCTATCTAAATATGCCTCATAAACCTCCTGGGCACAGATGACTCCATCTTTACAAACGCATTATTCATTGGAGGTTGGGCTCTTAGCTGTAATGTTTTGAATTGTTGCGATTACACTCGCAGATATCAAAAAGTCCAACAACAAAAAAATCAAAACGAGTTCAGGCACAATAGTGATTTCCAAGTGACTCTCTTGAAATTTACTTAGAAATTATTTCTAGGTAGCAAGTAGCTCTTAATATTATTTGTCATTGCATTGCTTTTATTGTGTTGTCATAATCAAATAAATTAAGATGAATAAATTAGTTAGTGATCATGAGGAAACATTCATGTGAAAAAGTGATTGGAGTCTAATTACTCGCAATTTTGAGATTGATAATGAAGAAAAACTGTTTACAAATAATTATAATATATAATAATAATTATAGTCTTACTAAGGAACGTTTTTAATAAAGTACATTTCTTGTAATTACAAGAAAACACCATTACATCTTTATATATCTTTATAATCTGTGTCCCTCCGATATTGTCAGACTTCTTTAAAAAATATGAATGTGGGCTTCCATAAACCCACTGAACCGTAGTTATCCTAGCCCTACAGCTTCATTAACTGTGTCAGGTATATCTTTATCACCAGGTTCAGGTGGTTGACATTGAGGTGTATATCTATATTATTGTTATTGGATAATGGGGGTTGGGGTATATTGCAGGATTTCTTTCCCCTGTCCACTCAGTCGGAGCAGGTCATAATGGCATCATGGCTAAGCCACAGAGGCCCAGCAAAGGTAGAGGAAGTCTGTCTGAGCTGAAGTCTTCATCAAATTGAAGTTTCCATTTTCCTTCCCTCTGAAATCCCTAAAGCAGTGCCACAGTGGATGCATTTCACACCTGGAAATAGTTTCCTCAGCGTGTGGGTTCACGACGGGCTTACAGGCAGGCGGACCAGGCACGAGAAGTTTAAGCCTCCATCAAATAATGGCTTTGCAATTTCACAGCAAACGCCTGCGTCGAGCTAATGTCGGCCTCTGCCTTTCTCTAATTTGATCTCCTCAGCTGCCTCCCTCTCTCTCCTTGTCTTCCCGTCTGTTTCCCCCCCCACAGACGCCGCCCCCTATCTCGCTCTGTTTCTCGAGTCGTCTCTATCTCTGACAGCTACAGACTCTATTAGCTGTGATTGGTTACAGTTCACAGCCATGAAATGATCCTCGGAGGGGGAAAAAAAAAACACACAAAATCTTAACTCACATTAGCTGCAATGTAAAACCTGATGTATCTGTAAATGCGTCATGTGACAGGTAAGTAATCAGATGGTGCAACTTCAAAGGCTTTATAAACATCTGGGCTATCTCAAACTTGGCTGTCCAACGTTGTGCTGCTCTTTGTTCAGTTGGACTGGGGGCAAAAAAAGAGGGACATTTGGGAATTTTCTCCACGGTTGTATACGAAAAAGTACACTCCTCTTGTGTGGTTTGTTTTAACCGTTGTCAGGTTGTTTAGGATTCAGTACTTTTTCAAAATACAGTTGACAGCGGAGATTATATTCTTTTAGGTGGCAATGACTCTAAAGTCTGCTCTCCACGGTGCATGTGAAGCCAAAAACATGAACCAAACATGCTTTGTCACCTACACAGAAACCAGACATCAGTAACAGTATTTCATTATACCGTACAAATGTCTTAGCACACATTCAGACCACCAAAATATCAACGCAAAGGGATGCGTTGATGGTGGTCTGTTTCCTGCTAGTGACATCATGAACTGTGTTTCGTTGTTGAAAACAATAACAATAAAGATCTATTCTATTCTATTCTATGAAATACGATCCAGGAAGTCCAGTTTGACAAACAGATCCATGAGTTTGAAGGCTTATTGGATACCAAAACACCGCACAATGGTTTACAATACTGTGAGACAACACATTCCCATTCCCATCCGATGCTTGGGCATGTGCCTTTGGCGTTGTTATTGACGCTAACTAAACGCGCTTGTTTGCCACTCTTATGTCGGGATGTACGTTGAACTGACATGCGGCACAATAAACAGTTAGGTTTAGGAAAAGATCGTGGGTGGGGTTACAAAAATTATGTTTCAGTGACACGCGGGACAACAACGGCACACAAACTCCAGTCATCTTCGTGAAAGTCCTTTGTTGTTTCCATACAGATGCTGAAGGGTGCTTTTTGCGTCGAATCTGACGCCGAGAGCCACTGACCAAGCGTCTTTTTACGAGTTGGGAGTGAGAACAGGTTGCCTGAGACAGGATTTCGCAACTCTGGAAAGCTGTCACAGCAGCAATAATTATTATCTTCCGTCACGATAGTTACGAAGAAAGATGAGTATGACATTCTCATTACAAAGTAATCTACCTGTGCACTCGCATGTAGCCTATTTGATTGGCCGACAGCAGAAGTGCTTGTTGGATGGTCGAATAGCTTCAGGAACCCCCTCCCCCTACAACTTTCCAAAGTCGAGGTAAACGGGGCTGTGTCCGACCTTTTTTGGTAACTTTACGAAACCGTCATTCACACCCGCTTCACTCTGTGAACGGCCAGCTGTGTGGAGGTGTCAAATCTTAGCAGGGGTTATTTTAGGACACTTAACAGATGGAGTAGGTCTAGACCACACTCTATAATTTACAAAGACCCAACAATTCCCTATGTCTATTTGTGACAACTATTTGTGTCAGCTATAACACTAGCTGTTTTTGGCAAATATAAACACACACCAGCAGTCACATTTAGAAGAATAAATAAAGTAAAGTGAAAATGTGCTTTCACCTGTCTAAAATGCTACTGCTACTTCACACTTCCAATAGGAGTCACTAATGCAGTGACAAGGGCATGATTCCTCACCAGCTTCCACCAGCAAACGTGGCCAAGCTGGATGTATTGCTATTGAGATTGCATTCAGGGACTCTGCTATGAAACTCAATATTTTCATTTGTGTTACATTATACAGCATCACAATGGACAGAGTAATGTGTGATGCATTACCAGTAGCAGCTTTTCAAAAGTGTTGAAGTGTTTTAGGATTGTGTGGACTTTCCCTTCAAGCCCTCATTCTGCTACGACAACAATGTTAAGAGATGTGAAAAGAGTATTACCATAATTAAACACTTCATAGAGATTAAGTGTTGCAGCAAAGAGATATTCTGTTTTTTTAACTAACTGGTGTGTGTTTGTGTGTGTGAGTGAGAGAGCATGTAATTCATGGAGTACTGAGGGCGGAGCGCGTGGGAGATTTATTGAAAAATTTGTGCTAGCAGTCATAGCTGTGGAGAAGTGGAAAAGTTTTCCTAAGGCTCATAGCACTTAACAGCCGTGGGTTACATTCACAAACTGACACACACACACACACACACACACACACACACACACACACACACACACACATAACTCACATCAACACACCTGATTTGCCCAACCACTGGAGAGCAGCAATAATGAAGTGCAGATTGAAAAGCATTTGATGTAAGCACCTGGCAATTATATGCATCCACTCACAGACAAACCTACTGTACATTTACAATTGCACATACTATAACTATACTGTATGCAGCATGTTTAGCTGTGGGATATTGTAAACAGATCATGGCATGCCTGGACTAAATATGACAGCACTAACAGTGATGAAAAATATACTGGAGAGAAAGAGATGCTTAACTTTTCCACTGTTGACAGCTTTTAGTGCCTTTTTCTCTACGTCCACCTCCCTCTGGAACTCCGCTCCTAGGTGCTTCCACCTGTAATCATCTTTCATCGCTTCAACACAGTGCTAAAGGCTTTACCAGCTTCTTGAAGGGAAAATCCACCGTAAAAAAACATTAACGACAGGAGCTACAATTAAGTTTGATTACAAATGTTCAGTGTTTTTTAATGTTTGCGTTAAATGTCAGAACAAAATGTCTCTCTGTTGGAATGAGAGAACTGAGATGTCATTGTGCAGCAACAGTCATCAGTGGCAAGTTTCACTTTTTATACAAACAGCAACAAAAAAGATAAAAGAAGTAGAAAAAGCAGCATATAGAGTGAGCCTATAGCCCCAAATTAACAATGATTTTTTGAACAGCCTAACATAAAGTGGTCAAATTTAATTACGCACACATGTAGACTGAATTAAAACCACATAAAGTAAAATAAGAGACACAATGAACCAAATTATGTCATTTTCCTTTGAATTCCCAGAGTCACTCACAGTGCACTCTTGAATTCAAAGACAACAGCGGCGCCTCTGCAAGTATTTCCTGTCAACACGGTCTCAGGGCAGTTCGTGAAATGGTCACGTAATTTTGTATCTATTGATTCGTGTACACGGACACGTTTAGCTCGTTTTATTTTTCTGTGGTGGTCAGCACGTAATGGGAAGCATATCTACAGAGGTTGGGTTTAGGAAAAGAAGAATGTGGAAAGGAAAGGTCACACACAGGACGCGGCCGTGGTCTATGGGGGACGCGGGACAACAACGGGACGGTTGTGTTTAGGAAAAGAAGAACAGGGAAAGGAAATGTTTGACACGGGACATGATCCCTGGTCTCCGGGGTGAAAGTCCTGTGTTGTTTGACCCATCCACCACCTCAACCAACCTCTCTGTGCAGATTTTCTGCATTTTATACTACTCGCTACCGTAGTCGTGCTGTGATCATGAAAGATGCTTCCCATTGAAATACATTAGTTTAAAAAACGTGCTGACCACCACGAAAAAAAACTAGATAAACGTGTCCGTGTACACAAATCAATAGATTAAATAACTTGACCATTTAATGAACTGCCGTGGGACTGGGTTGTTCCTGTAGAGACATAGATAAACAAGTCTGCATTCGTTACACATGGGACAGTTGTGGTAGAAATGAAGAGGTGGCTGTGTTTTTATGAAAGTCCAAAAGTATTGGTACGAACTGGAACTTGTCCAAAGGTTTATATTGTAAACAATGTATGAGTAAGCTAGCAAGCTAAGAGGCTAGTTAACGAGCTACTGAACTAACTAGCTAGCTAGAGGTTTTTAGCCAGTCAATGTACTTTCAAGTAAATGCGTGGTTCATGACATCTGCAAACTGTTGCAGGCTAATCTATGTAACTGGCTGGCAATTTCTCTGGTGTGACTACAAGGTTAGCAATGGTGGCTGTTATGGTAAGCCATCTTGGAATGATGCATGACCACAAGGAGGCTTGATTCCTGTTCTTCCCATTCTACCAAAATTGTTTAAATGCAACAGTCAACTTTTTGTCATGATGGTGGCTGTGTCCCCTTGTGACAGGCTTGGAGGACTGAAAATAACAAGATGACATCATATCTTTATGAATGGTAGGCATTGCTGCATCCGAATGTAAGAGTTTCCTTGTTTGAGATCTGTATTTCGAGACAGAAAATAATTTGACAAGGCCTGTTCCATTTCAAATAATCTCCAATGTGGCTTAGAAATGCAGCTTTCTTTTCCCTGATTTTACAGCTGGTATCATCCCACAATCCATTGTTGGTCAGTCCTGTGTTTAATGGTGCATTTAAGTGGTCCTTTTCAAATTGCAAAGTCAGGAAATAGCACGCAACCACATCATATTTTCCAGGTATTTGCCTTCAGGCAGTTATTAGTCATTTGTAAATATGTTACATGAAGTAGACCAATGAAAAGCCACTAGAGGATGTTTGTTGAACCTGGACATGTTGTTAGTTATAGGCTATTCAGTTACAGAGAAATGGAAGTAACAGTGGATGCTGGATTTACCATTAATAGAACCGTTAACATCGTCTGTCCTGTGTTGAAGTTGTACTGTAAATTCAGGAAACATCATCAAACATTCCCCAGTTTACCCTTGGTGTTAACCATTTTGTCAGCCGTGCAGGGGCAACTTCCTAAAATCCCTTTGACAATGAGCAACCAAACACATTTTTAGTTTTGGTCTCTGTGACGTTGGGATCTCATTTGGAAAGAAGGCACAGAATCAGCCATCAGCAGGTCTTCTTCAATGTACTGTATAGATTCACCACTTGGTTGACACTGTCAAAAGATTCTGGAAAATCACTACCTGGAGTAGAAGTAACAGGTTGAGGGAAAGCAGGTTTATGAAAAACGTTAATTTGCACACTTAATCGGAAAAAAAAGAACTCTTGGAATGCATTGAACATCACGTCTGATCAAATTCAACCATATAATAATGATCTGAGGGTGAAATTGGTTTCCTCAATGTGGATATCTATTTTCAAAACCCTTATGTGTTTATACACCGCTGGTTTGCCTGCTGTTGTGTAAAATTAACTTGAAAATGTTATACCGTCACTGAAATTACATTTGTTATTTTATCAATCAAATTGTGCAATGAGCGCAACATTTTGGTGGCCAGAGGCGATTTCTGAATAATTTAGACTTAAAACAGCCTGATGCTGCTCTATCACCTCATCACAGATTTAGTCACGGAAACAGGTCACCAACCTTCATCCATAATCCACAAAGAGGGTTTCCCCATCCATTAACACCCTCACTGCTGAACGCATGCAGGACTCGAAAACCAAAACAAATTACATGAGGAGGGGGTGTATATATGTTTGTGTGGGAGGAGGTTGTTGTTGGGGGTTGGGGTTTCAGTTGGGATACATTATTTCCTATTTTTAAGCAGAACTGCAGCCACTTTTCATGTGGACCCTGTTTTTAAAAATCAGTTTTGACCAAATTATAATCAGTTGCTTCACTATAAAGAGACTTTATTCTTCCTTGACTGGGTGCATTTCAACACAACAAACCACTTCATACTCAAAAGTCAACCACCAAAACTATCAAAACATGAGGCCCATCCCAGAAGCACATGGCGTCCACCAAAGAAAAACATTTTATTATGACTTATGGATAATGACTTCCGTATCCTGTAATTATGACCTCTGGTATGTGACATCTGGCAATTATGAGAAAGCGATCTCATAAAATACAAGATAAATCTCTCATGATTATGAAATAAATCTCGTGAGATTTAAATATTATGCGCCAGACCCTATGTCATATTTAGGAGATACAGAAATGATATGTTGGTTTTTTCCCTTTGGTGGTTCCTTCTGTACAGGTGAAACTGGGAACACGACATGGCCAAACTGCACTGTAAACCCAGATTTAGTTGTAATTAAACTTCTTAGTGGTCACTGCTTATTCTTTCATGTTTTGTTGAAAACCATATTCATTACTAAATCACATTAGTGTTTGTAATAATCAGCTTACGTATGCAGTGCATACTAAGATCAGATGCAGATCATATTAAGCAGAGACAACTAAGGATGTTAAACCTACATTGTGTAATTTTTTGAGTTGATTCTTAACCCTTTGTTCTTTCACAAATATGTGCTCATTCATGTGTAATTATTTCCACCAGCTAATGAAAGTATTCTCGTAAGCGTAGAATCTGACATTCAGAATCATTCAGAATACAGACGAGCGACTCGCTCGAATGACGGCAGCCATGTTGCGCCTCCATCTTTAAATTACATTAGCCAAAGAGGGACATACCGCCGCATTTTTGCCCTCTTACACCCATTGGCACCGTGACGAATGCAAGGGGGAGATTACTCGCCAGGGAAGCGAAAAAGAGAATTAAAATGACAACGCGACAGGCAAAGCAACAAGACCAAAGTTAATATTGGCGTGGCTAGAACAGCTGCGTGTAAACGATGGAGAGAGCTAATTTCGGGTTCGGCCACCGTAGCAGTAAGGGCTAGAAAGTAATATTCAGTTGGTTGTCATATACAATTTCACTGCTAGATGGGAGAAATTCTTACACAACGTAGCTTTAAGTTTCTGTATCGAAGGGGCAGGGTCGTTTGAACTGTTCTGCGCTGAAGTGGTGCAAAGGCTCATGGGAAAGAAAATGTATGTTCTGAATGGTTTCTGTCCTAGTTAAAGTGTGTTTTTATAATGTTCTGTTAATGTTGAGGGGTGCATTTATGTTATCTGGGTTTTAGTTTGTTATGGTTGATTTAGTGTTCATGCTTATCTACAGTTATTGTTGCACCATGAGAACTGACTAATGGGTTCTGGGCAATGACAAAGTGTTCAATGTTGTATATACAGATTGGTCAATGTCAATGTTGTAAGTTGATTGTTTTCCCTTTTTTTTTTTTAACAAATGCATTGAATACATTTTTCTTAAAAAGTGATACTCTCATAAAGGAAAATAAACAATTTGTATATAAACAAATTATTTCTTTAGTAGTGATGAATAGCCTAATGTTTTATTCTTGTAATGTTTCTTTGCACGTTTAACGTAACATGTTTATTTTAGACGACATGACTTCAGAAAAAAAATCATTTATGTTTACTAATAATTTTTAGTAATGACTACTAAGTAGTAGACTAGTAATACTACTGCATGTACTTACTGCTCTGTGTTAATACAACTTGACCTATTAAGTTTAACCCTGTGTAAAAACAAAAAACGGTTTTCCACGCAAGCACAGCAGCTTTGTATCAGGGGATAATAACCTCCACTTCTGTGGAGTGCTATATTTTGCTTATACCATGGTCCTGACCATCATGTTGGCACAGCAATCATCACACTTGAAATAAACGTTACTTCACTACTCCATCAAAAGGGTGAAGGTGTAATGCAACAGCAGAGGCATTGAGCCCATTGGCAGTTTAGAAAGGCGATGCAGCCACTTTAAAGTGTGGTTATTTGAGATGGAGCACAGCCAATCTGGTTCCAGACGTCTGCATCGCCGCCCACGGCACAGATTTGTTCAGAAATGCCTAAAGGTCTGGTGGTGTGCCTATTGATGGCTGTCCCCGCTGGTTGGAAAAACAGTTGACCATTCAGAGTTTAGTAGGCGGGAGTAAGAATGAGGACATCATCTTTCATTTTTGATGCAGCCCTTCTTTAAATAGTTGTTAATTTCTTACTGCACTGTAACTTTAATTTTCGTATTTTATCTGGTTTTATATTTTTAATTGTTATTGAAGTTACATTGTTGAAAGTTGGAACTGTATGCCAATCTATGTAAGCATATAAAGAGAATTAAAAAATAAGACCGGTGGGAACCAGCCCGTTCTGGGACCGGCAAGGATTGCAGGTGGATTACGTGTATAGAGCAACAGCTTATACATTGTCCCACACTAGCGTCCTAAAATGTCGTATTTCATCTGTTTTATATTTTTTATTGTTTTTAACTGCTCTTTAATGTTTTATGTAAAGCACTATGTTGCCTTGTTGCTGAAATGTGCTATATCAATAAAGCTGCCTTGCCTTGCCTTGCCTTGCCTTGCTTTGCCTTGCCTTGCCTTTCTACATAGCTACCTAGCTACATTCATGACAAATAGCTGTAGAAAAATGACAAAAATTATAGATGAGATCAGCGCAGCTGTACAGGTTGTTCTAAGTCGACAAACAGAAATATTAACTCTGGAATCTTATATATTTCTCTGATAAATGTGGAAAAAGTAAGTTAACTTCTACCTTCAACTGCTCCCACAGCTTTCCTGTTAACTATTTGACATCAGTGGGATGGATTCGTCAAACAACCACCTGTCTAACAGGAACACAATCTGATGATTACGCTCAATGCACGCCCTCTTAATGCCAATCACAATTACAGTATGTATTCTCCATGTTACTTTCCACAGCGGAGCATGTAATCAGGTAGAAGTTGAATGGGACAGCCAACTCAAAACTGCCTGCAGGTTCAGCTCCTCTAACGACGTCTAGATCCGAGCGGTATTGAAGTGAATGGGAAACACCCCACAACACGTCCGTAGAAATATGCTGTATTTTCCCCATCAAATCGGATCTTGGGAGGCAATTTCACTCACATTAATGTGTGTCATGTTGACAACTTTGTACATTATTGTTCCACTAAAACAATATTATAAATTATCAAATAATATCAGGATGTGTGGCCTTAGAAGCCCTTATGGGGCATGCAGTATGTGGTGTGTACTGTATGTAGGTTTGGGATGAATATTTTGCTAGTTGAAGTGAATATTTCTAGATCAAGTGATGAAAAACAAATCAGCTTCTATGTTTGAACAGAGACATTCAAACCTAGAAGCTGTTTTGTTTTTAGCAGCAGTGTTGTACTGGATGTGTTTGCCACAACATTGCACAGCTATATTAAGAATAGAGAAATTCGTCGAATATTTCTGTTTATATAATCACTGCCTTTCTACTATTTCAAGTGCCAACACTTTGATCTCTTTCTTTTTCTTTCTCTTTCTTTCTTTCCCACACACACACACACACACACACACACACACACACACACACACACACACACACATGCACGCACACAGGCAGGCATGCAGGCAGGCAGACGGACAGGCTTCCCAAAAAAAAGTAAGATGATGTTGACTAGTCCTGCTGGAGCTTTAGAAGAAAAGTCAGGGGATCACCAAAATCATTCATCTTCTGGGGACCATGATTGTTGTTGTTGTTGTGCATTTCCAGAGTTTTTTCAATCACTGTCCTCATCTCCAAATTGTCTAGCGATTCAGATGAAACCAGGTCTGGTGTTATGCCCATTGACAGTTGTTTCAGCTAGTACCCATCAGAGGTTTGTGGGCAGCTCAACTTTCTACATATCTTTCTCTGTGAATTATAAAGTTTGGTCGAGACCTACTCTATCTGTAAAGTGTCCTGGGATAACACGTTACGATTTGACTCTATAAATGAAATTAAACTGAAATTGAATTATTAAAAGTAGCGGCAGAAAAGTGAAACAAAGTGGTTATTCAGTCTAATTAGAAAGATCAAAATAGATTGGATGAAATATAATGATGAGGATACAGGATTCTGGCTTAAAAATGATCACATATCTGCTTGAACATCTGTAAATAGCACCAATCAGTTTTAAAATACTAAACATGTAAGTAACAAAACCTCCATTATGGCATTTGTAACATTCATAATTTTATGAAGAAGCCCACAACGCTGCCTGAAGGGTTGCTCGCTGAGACACATTGCCATTGCCGTTATAATACCCGATGTCATGATGTATCATATAAAATCAAATAGAGCAGGCTGACATCCTGTGAAATGTTCTGTCAAAGATAATCGCTGTAAATAGGATCAAAGTCCATTTGATGTAATTTATTAACCTTTAAAGTGCACAAAAATGTGCATAATTGAACAGATCAAGGGATGATTGCCTCTTGTTTCTTTGATGTGCAGCTCAGCTCACAATGTGGATTTATGAATTGTGAATACTGGGAGGGAAAGCTTAATATCTCTTTTAGAAGAAATCGCTCCGTTGAGGCAGGTTCAGACTCGGGTCTTGCGCAGCAGAGCTGTCCCCTGTGTGTGGGACAATCACCGACTATTAAGGGACTGCTGGCAAGTGAGAGTGTGATGATTTGTGTGTGTGTGTGTGTGTGTGTGTGTGTGTGTGTGTGTGTGTGTGTGTGTGTGTGTGTGTGCGCGCGTGTGTGCGTGTGTGTGCGTGTGTGTGTGTGTGTGTGTGTGTGTGTGTGTGTGTGTGTGTGTGTGCGCGCCGTGGTAAAAGTTGCAACGTGAAATCTATCAGCTGTGGGAGAAAACTAGCCTGCAGGGCTTTTGAGGCTTTTGTGAGTTCCACCTTTAGAAAAAAATTGGCAGCGGCAAACTTAATCTAACTCCTACAGGGCAAGAGGGGGCCCAACCAAGAAAGAAAGAGAGAGAGAATAGAGTGAGGGAGGAAAGTGAGAATTCTTTTATGTCAAGGCTTCTGTTTTCAGGAATACAGAGATTTAAAAAAAAATCAAGTATCACACATGATCAAAGCGCAAAGGGCGTTTTTTTTTTTTTTTTGCCTTCCCATATTCCCATCTTGCTTGGTTTTGAGAATGAACAAAGCAAACATGCATTGTGAATGAAATACACTTTGTAAATGGAAGGGCAAAAGTCGCTGACTGTGCATTGTCTGCTTTAAAGCTTTAGCATGGCTGTAGGGATGGCAAAGTCAGTCGTGACATTTTTGATATATTAATGGTCCTCAGAGTATGAATCCTAAGGATTTTAGTGATCTCCTGACTTTTCCTCTACCGCCACTTTGAATTTGACCTTTTTTTGTTTTTAGTAAAATATGTCCACAATAACTGTAGGGCTCCATTTGCTACAGATATCCATATCGCGTTCAGTAAAAATTGTGAAATTTTGGTGAATTTTTGGAAAAAGTTTGCCCAATAACTTAGTTTATGACCAAAAACCCACAAAACCCTGGCATCCCCATCAGCCCCATCAAGTGTTTTGTGCAAATATTAGCATGCTAACATGCTAAACTAAGATCGTGAACATGGTCAACATTATACCTGCCGAACATTGTGAGCATATTAGCATTCTAATCTTAGCATTGAAGCGCAAAGCACCACTGTGTCTAAATACAGTCTAATAGAGCTGCTAGCATGGTTATATATTCTAAGTCTTTGTTATTCTACATTTCAGGATGGGGCTTTCCTGCAGGCATGCTCTCAGTTTCAGATTTCCAGTATGACATTGATATGATATGTTTGGCTGTAATTCAACTGTTTTGCCAAAGTAGATACGTGTTTAAACAGATGTTTACCTTGATAATGATCTGTAATCTTTTTATCTTTGGGCTAATTTTGAAAAACCTGTCATTGTCATGTTTTAGGTGAGAACTGAGAGTCAGATGTTTGCTTCCATGTCATCCACTCATCTTTCCTTTCTTCATGCATGACTATAAATCAACTATACGACAAAATGAGTAATTCCCTTGAAATTTATTCAGGAAGTCTGATGATAATAATGTTACCCCCAAATACTCGGGGCGCCTGTCCATCGACAACTGCAGCCCCCTCACTCTCTCCATTAGTGCATGTATAAGGACTGAGCACGTGTGTGTATTTCAGGCCTGTGTGTATTCTAACAACAAAGTGAAAACATTAAACATTAATAAAGTATACATTTTTATTATTATTATTATTATTATTATTATTATTATTATTATTATCATTATTATCGTTATTATTATAAAGCTCTGCAGACCCTGAGTAATTTTACATTAAAGTGCTCATGTTATGCTCATTTTCAGGTTCTTAATTGTATTTGGGGGGGGGGGTGTCTAACTGCATGTCTAGGAGACCGTTTTGGGCTTTACCGGAAAGGGGGCAGGGACTGAGAAGTTGTTGATGTTCAAATCTTTTGGCTAAGTCCTGGATCTTCACAATCCTATCTACAGCACCTTTAATTTTCAAAAAAGACCATATTTTTGTTGTACTGCACACTGCTGCAGCTCCTCTTTTCACCCTGTGTGTTGAGCTCTCTGTTTTAGCTACAGAGTGAGGCATCTCACTTCTGTTCCAGCTTTGTTGGGAGTCGCACATGCGCAGTACCTAAGGACAACTAGCTAATCAGAAGCAGAGTATGAGGGCGTGCCACGCTAGCAGCTAGGCGAGCATTATAACGTGTGTTACAAAGTGACGCACGTTCATCACGGAAGTGAAGGCTGGACTACAATAGAGCTGTTTGGAGCAGTTTGTGAACAGTGTTTTCTGTTGAAGATGGTAAGTGCCTTTGGGGTGGACTTTGGGCTTTTTCACTTTGTAAACCTATAACGTGCACAAAAAAGATATATAACACAATAAAGGGAAGGGGAAAAGCCAGAAAGCATAATATGAGCACTTTAAAACAGCAGGTGAATGCAACACATGAGCTCAGGCTACTAGTATGAAAAAAAAAAAAAAAAAACAGTTCTGTATTACTAAAATCTAATCAACAGACAGGAGAAGTGGGTGGGAAGTTTGAGGGCAGCCAAAGTTCTTAAAGTTCTTTTTATTGTTTTACTGTTGAAAATGTGAGGTAAAAGACGGAAAAGTTTTCCTGTTTAAATCATCAGTGCAAAATAATGACCAACTGCAGAACCAAATGCATTAGAGAAAATGTCAAAGGTACAATGTGGTATCAAGGTCCGAATTTAGGAGAGAACTACAAGTCCCAGAGAGCATTGCAGCAAGAAATATCCAAATGCAAAGGTTTCAAAAATGATGTTTGGATACAGAATTTTGAGATGTTGACCTAATTCCACAGTGTTTTGTTCCTGAATGGAACAACAAACGTCTGACTTTGCCAGAACTTTGATTTAAATTCATTTTTATTATTTATTAAAAATAGAAACCTGTGTTTATGTGAAAATTGATGAAATTTCTCTCACTTTTTTTTGGAGGGCTCCCTGTCCAACATATGTCAGGCTACTCTTTTGCTTTCAAAGGTCTTGTTAAAAGAGACAGCAGTGAAATACATCCTCACTGCATCTTTAAATGCAAACATAACAAGATAAGAATTAAGATGCTGTCATTAAAAGAGCACTCATGTAGGGACAATAAATAATGCAAATGTTCCAGCCCTCAGATTAAACCACATTTTAATCAACTGAGTGGTGATCAGAAAGCCTGTTTAGCATTTACAAAACTGTACAAACACTTCAGAGTACATTAAAACACTTCTGCTTCGAACCTTACTAAACTTAATTCCCAAAAGAAAGCAGTCTGAAGCACACACGCATGCTGCTTAACATGGGCAATTTTAGACCCTTTTTAGGGGGGCTCAAGCTCAAGTTCACATTGCAGCCTTTCATATGGTACTCAATTACTATTAACCACTAATAGGCACTATTATATGGTCCAATATAAACACAAAGACCATAATCAGCTAGATGGCCAAACAGCCAGTTTTCTGACGCTAATTTGATACAGGAGACAGAGACAGAGGAGCTGGATGAGAGACTAGCTGGTTTGAAAGCAGGGCGGACATGTTCTTGGAGTCGCCCTCACCTCACCACTGAGGCCAATTTGCAGATATTCATTTCCTCCAATCTGTCAGGGCGGGCGGTGGGAGCAGGGGCAGCAGGAGTGGACGAGATGGGGGAAACAGTGAGGAAAAATAAGGCTTAGTGAGACTCCGGGGGATTGGAGACCACAGAGCAGCTAGCTGTGTCTCTCTCTCTCTTCCGATGCTGTGATCATAGATCCCATTCTCCTCGTCTTTCTCCTTTTTTATGGCTCCAGAACAAAATAACATCTTCACACTCTCACTACCACCATGTTAGTCTGCATCGACGACGTTTCAATTCCAGGATTGTTCAATTGCCGACGGAAATTACACCGGATGTCCCTCAGTTCGGCCGGATGTCCATCACCTTCTACTTTCTTTGTGTTGGCATTTTAAACTCCGGTGGATTTCTGATGACTGTGGTTAACTGCTCCTCAGATCTCTGCAGGGTAAATCCAGACAGCTAGCTAGACTATCTGTCCAATCTGAGTTTTCTGTTGCACGACCTTCCTCCGCAGCGCTGTGGAGGAAGGTCTGGCACAAAGCTGACAGAGCGGGGATCAGCATTCAAGCTCAGCTAGCGGTGCCCTTCAGGTCTGTCGCTCCTGTAAGCAAAACTGAGCTTGTGCTCTTCTTCCTCCTCGTCTCAGAGGCCACACACTCACCCAAGAGACATTGTTAAGAGTATATTTACCAATTGGTACAAACACAGAGGGGGATTCTGTACCTGCCATGGGTTTATTTCAAATTACTGTCTTCCCTACAGCAGGACAAAACAAACTGATGAAATGTCTTTTGAAGCTGAAATCCACAGTGTGAGTTGGAGTCCCTCTACTCTGCTACTGAGAAATGTTGATTGCTCTTGTTGACAATGCTAATGCTGTCTCACCTAATCAGATCAGTAAATTATTTACTTGCATACTCACTACCTGGTAGGAGGATGATCTATGACCTCTCAGGGCAAACCTATGGTGCAAACCAGCAACCTCGCCTCAAGCAACTTTACAGATGCTGTCCTTTGTTGCCGCAGTTGAAGTTTTAATATTTGATTAACTGTTTTAAGTAATTCATCAAATTAAAAAATGCCAAACATCGGGCGCACGGATATCTCAGTTGGTAGAGCGGGCGCCCATATATAGGGGTTTACTCCTCGACGCAGCGGGCCAGGGTTCGACTCCGACCTGCGGCCCTTTGCTGCATGTCATTCCCATCTCTCTCTCCCCTTTCATGTCTTCCGCTGTCCTGTCAATTTAAAGGCCGAAAATGCCCCAAAAAATAATCTTAAAAAACAAAAAGCCAAACACTGTATGAAAAAAAACACTGAAATCGTTATTTAGTGACATTTTATAAACAATGATAGTTCATCAATTAAAACATGCTGATGTCTGAGAGAAGGTCAGTCATTGATTGTAGCCTTGAAATGACGTCTGTCTCAAGCAAATGTCTGTTGAGCCCCAAGACTGCAACAATCAAAGCAAAGTTAGACAACAAACACTCAATCTTAATCTGAAAAAAAAAAAAACTTGTCTGTTCTGAGCCGCCACCATGGCTGAGGTCTGGTTAAATGAATAATAGACATTTTGGGAAACAGCTTATTCACTTTCTTGCCAACAGTAAGATGAGAAATCAATACTCTCATAGCTCTCATAGATTGTTGGTTTAACATTTTGGTTTTTGTATGGTTCAAACAAAGAAGATAAAATGTGTTAAATAGTGAGCTTTGGAGTTGCACATATTTTGATACCCTTGGACAGAGCCATAGTAGATTTTGCTTAATACATGAAACTATATTAATGCTTATTAAAGCTGTTGCCAGAGAAATGTTCCCAGCAGACGTGACAAGTGATTCTTCTAAACCATCATCCTAATACCTCATGCTGGAGATTGATAGACTAAAATCTACAGGCATGATTTGTTGTGGTTTATTTGTGGTGTTTTTCATAAGCTTCTGTTGACATATTTCTCATGTTTTAATGTAGTGGCAGCACTGATATGTGGTTTAGAGGATGTGTGTGCGGGGTTGTGCTGTGCTGACCTCGTGGTTACAGTAATGACATGTTTAGGAGGACGATGGCGCCAGACAGCTCTGTGACCCCTACCACACTTATAATTCGAGAACAGAATTGTTTCGGTCAGAAGTGTTCAGCACACAGCGGCTTGAATAATGCCATATGAAAGCAAACAGTCCAAACAAATGCTGTGGGCCAGAGTGCATGTTTATGAATTTCTCAGGAATTTAGAGCACCCAGTCGCAATCTTAGACAGCGCAGACAGTGTGTAATTACTTTGAATTTTCCTGTGAGGGATTCCACAGAGCTCACAGAGAAGCAGCAGTGGCACTGAAGCCGGCAGAGCTTCATGTCTCATTAAGCGGATGCTCTTCACCCCTGCGACCCAGTGACGGAAAACTTTGAGTTTCGTGTCTCGCTCAAGAACACGTGGACAGGGAGAGTTTCATGGATCAGACCTGGGTGACCTAAGATCAAACTTTCCTTGCTTCCATATACTCCCTCAGATGAAACCCAAAAACATTCTGACAGAGAGGTTGTGGTTCTGTTTGAATTGGTTTAATCAGCTGCAACATCCCATAAAATGTATTGCTTATGAGATCATCTGAGGTAAATTATGTGACGATTATGGTTTTTTTGTGATAATAGCATTAAGTGGAACTTTTTTAACCTGTTTGATTAGCAAAACAGTTTTAGGAAAAAAGCAGTTAAACCTGCAATAACCGTTTGGCCACTTGGGGGCAGAGGAAACAAGTTTGTTGACATATCACCTTTTAAGGTGATACAGTGAATCTGTTAGCAGACAGTTGCTAATATACACCTTCAGCGTTAATGGCGCAACATCATCAATCATTTTGAGTAGTGTTTCTGTCCACCTGATGAACGTGGGTTCAATATTCACTCAACTATGTTCACTAGCTAGTCTTGAACTTGTCTGTCTGCCGGTTTGCTAAACTTTCAGTGCCAAACTTTGATGGATTTGAAAACATTGTCCTGTCCTTGGGCATTCTGGTGCTGTGTTTACAGGAAGATAAAAAAAAAAAGTGAAACATGGAAGTTATTTACCTTTGTCATTTATTTTCTATTGTAAGCTGGCCTCAGCTGAACTCGACTTGGTTTAATGCAATGTATTGATAGTGTGCTTCAACTTGTGGGGTAGATGCTAAGGTAGTTTATTTCTTAGTTTTAAAAGTAAAACTTGGTAATGAATATGTATAACAAAAAGTCTTTCTCAGACTAAGAGCTTCACATTGCCTGCAAAAATTGCTACTCAGCGCACTGCTGTTCATCAGGGATTGGTTTCTTGTTGGTTCACCTCCAGCATGTGTTTTCTTGAGGCAAAACAGGTTCCTCCTGCATTTTGAGCATTAGACACATTGTTTACAAAAACCCTAAAAAGATTAGGTTAGTTAAAAAAAAAAAGAAACACATACAACCAAAATGATCTCATATGCCAGACAACTCCCCATTGGATCCCCATTAGCTACTATAAGTGAGAGCATAGGTTTTATTTATGTGTGTGTAATATGGCCAAACTGCCACTTTAATTGTCTCTATTGATGGTGCAGTAAGGATCAAATGGAACAAATTTTTGGGCGGCACAATATTTTTTTTTTTTCAACTTGGGCGATAAACAAATGACAGCAATATTACAAACTGGATATCGTAACACCGTATTAAATTACATTCTGTCTCTACGTGCTATTTTGTCTTTTGCACGCCATGCTGTTAACTCTCTGGCCAATCAGAGAGCCCTTGCTGTTGGTCAGAATCTGCACAAATGCGAGTGAAGTATATTAGACTAGTGATGCCGTACTACTCTGCATGGTTGAAGGAGGAAAGTGTGACAAGATGAGTCCAGACAAAAGTGCGAATGCCAGAGAGGAACTGGTGCCTACAGTTGTGATAGGAGAAATTGTTTTTAACTTATTGTTAGGTGGTAGGATAAGTTAATATAAACCATAGTGTTGGGGGGGGTCCCCCTGTCATGTCCAAGCATTCTTGCGCAAGACACTGAACCCCCCAATAGCTCCCAGTAGCAGTAGTTTGTTGCTCTGGGTAAATGTGTCTGCCAAACTAATGCAATGCGAAGAACATGCTCATTACATTGATTAGTTGATTAAAGGTCTCTGACATCCTGTGTATGTTTTGAGTGTGTGTGTGTGTGTGTGTGTGTGTGTGTGTGTGTGTGTGTGTGTGTGTGTGTGTGTGTGAGATATGGATGTGTCTCCCCCTCCGGCCCCCTTTTTATAAAAAAAATGTTGTTTTGTTCACGCTGGATTCAGCAGCACAATTATCAGTCTCAGCTCTTTAGGCCAAGAGATGAAGCATGAAATGAATTCTGTGCCCTAGACCAGGCCAGCTGGATTTGGACTGTGCCAACACAATGGCTGGGGTCGGTGCCAGGACACTTATTTGCTTTTAATATTAAGTTGTTTCTCTTGATATTTAATGAGTACTTTCAGCGTAAACTTCAGTTAATTGTCTTCAGGCCTTAACCCTTGATATGTCTGCATTTCAATATTCTTTATTCTTAGTATGCTCACCGAGCTAAACACAAATAATAGTAGTGCTTCTACTAACTTTCTCAAACAAAAAAAAAAGGGAACGTATGGGAGAAATCTAGTTCAAAGGGCATTGGAATGTTTTATCACGTTTAATAATGTTGGACTTACCGACAGTGCCACTGCCACTGGTTAATTCAAGCATGAACAAACCCCATTTATCACATCATTAAAAGGTGCTTCACTTATTCACTTATTTTTTTTTTTTTACAACAAATCAACAATCAACATCAACAAAAGCTTTTTACATCATTGTATAAACACAAACCAAAACAACATAAATAGTGCAAATGTTCTTAACCCTTGTGTTGACTTCGGGTCACATTGGCCCGTTTTAAATTTTTGTTTTATATCAGAAAATATTGGACGTAGAAATAAGCGGTGAAAATGTGTAGAAGAAAAATTTAAACATTTAAAATGTTGGAAAAAGCAAAAACAAATTGTGAAAAAAAAAAAACGTCACAAATGTCAGAAAAAAAATCTTTTTTTCAAGGTTGAAAGGAAGAAGGCACAAATGTGGAAGTAGTTAAAAAGCTATGGCAATAGCACTCCAAAATAAATATTTGTTCAACATACAGTAATCAGACAAACATTATCAAATGGAAGATGCCGGTTAAGTTTTCAGCTTTCATAGTTGTCATTATTCTAACAGTTTACTGTTTGTGCCAAAAAAAATAGTTCACTGGGTCCATTTACGCAACAGGTGCTGCTCATCACTCAACAGGTACGTGCACACACCTTTACACCAAGCTGTACACGCCCCCTCCCCCAAACGCAGGTGTAAGACTTTTTACAAAGAGGAAAGTGTAAACAGGCCTGTCTTTTAGCCAGGAGGCCAACATAAAAGGCAGTTTACAGAGTTTTGAGGTTGCTTTAGGATTGCTTGGTAGCCTATTGACACAGCTGCAGGCCCTACCTTCTGCCCATATCGCCTAAAGAAAAGAAGCTTGCATGGAAGCCTGCATAAACCGCAATCTGTTATTTTGAATGTTAAAAGCAAATCCCAGCGGGTAGAAGGCGTTCTGAAGAAGCCAGACAAAAACCCAACAAGCCTTTATAAGCCCAAGAGGATCCAGCTGTTGTAAGCAAAAAATTAGGATTCACTGTGTACACATACATGCCTGCACACATACAGTATATGCATACATACTGGAGTATACTGTATGTGTGTGTTTTTGATTATGTGTGTGGGATCTTTTTGCGTGCACTGTCACTCTCCAGCTGTTGCAGGGAAAGCGCTTTTGCATCGAAAAGAAGCGGTACACAATTACAAGTTCCATTCTTTAGGAGCACAAAGAGCCGATAGAAAAGAAACATATTTATAGAGAACTCCTGGGCATTTACAGCAGACGGCCAGCTTTGTGTTTGTGATGGAACATGTGAATGAGGGAAATTGTCACGTAATTACACCCTGTTAAGCGTCTGACCTATCATTTTGTTGAAATGTGAAAGGGGCAATTCTGCAAAAGTTTGTTATCAACGATGGCAGCGATTTTCAAACATAAGGGAAAAGGGTTTGAATCAAGTGCACATCAATCAGTGTGTGATTTGAAGGACAGACACACCCACACACACACACACACACATACACTGGAGTACATCTCTGCATGTTTCGGTATTGATTTAAGAAAAAAAAAAGAAAATCTGTGGGAGTCCAGTGACCTTGACTTTACTTTTATCAGCGACAAACAGGCCATGTACACACTAATGTCAATACATTTGAAAAGTTCTTTTTTTTTTCTCTGTTTTGGGCTTTCATCCACACCAAGTGGGTGTTTATACTCCCCAGAAAATAGAGCTTTTGGAGACAGTTCTACAGTCAGTACATTTAAACATGGCAGTCTGACGCTGTAGTGTGGAAAAAAACTAAATTCATGAAAACATTGTTGCACTGTATGATTTCATTTAAACCACTGTATCAACAGTAACTTTACGTTCAGACTTAAAGTGACACTGTGTTAAGGTCTGTTGCAACAGGAACAGGTGAGAAGATGGACTAAGACCCAGAATGTCCAGTTTGAGCTGCTTGAGTTTAAAGGTTTATCAGATGCTACAGAACAGTTTATAACACTACAAGAGAGGATTTTATTCATTCTTCATAATGTGTTCCACACAGCAATGCATTATTCACATTACAAAGTAATCTACCTACAGTGTGCACTATCATGTGTTTGATTGGCCAACACAGTACGTTACCCCATGATGTAATTGGAATGAATGAGAAGGCTGAACTTTTTTGATGCAGTGCTGACCAAAAAAAAGTCAACATATTCATGTTGTATGTCAATAGCCAATCACATAATCAATGTCCTGTCATAGAAGTATTCTTTTGATTCTGTTCAGTCAGATGCCTGCATGAGTATAAAATGGTGAGTTGATGAAATGGGTGTCAATTTAGCAATCATTGGTGGACCCTCGATCAAATATTTAATATGTACATATGCAAACCACGACACAACTTTGTGGATATAGACTATATGTCATCAGCTACACTGAAACACAAAATAATGTAAGTTATCACAGAGTCAAAGGAGACAGAAGCAGGGATCAAGCAAATTTACCAGCCATATTTGTCTCAACAGTCCTACATCCATTCAGACCCACTCCTTACCAGATGATGTGAGCAATGCCACCCAAAAGAGAAGAGCATAACTATTTAAAGGGGCCCTGTGGATTTTTCTTGTAAACAACCTAAAGTTATGTTTACATCGAGTGTTACTCATCAAAAGACATTGTGTGTATCCTTGAGGTCTAGCAAACATGCTGAGTACATTTCCTTTCTTATGAAACATTTGCAAAGCAGATTGTTTTGAAAAACCTTCATTGTTTACATCCTTGTTTACTTGGGAGCAGTCTTCTTCTTTCCTGTGTTTTTCGGTACATTGCTGTGTTTCTTAATACATTACCGCCAAGTGTTGATCAGTGCAACAGTGTGAAACCATTAGCAAAAATGTGTACCACGTCACCCGTGTTCATGTACATGTTAATTGTACACCTCAGTCCGACAGAAAAAGCAAGTTTGTCTTACTGCAAAAAATAGACGTTATTTACGTGTAGTACCTTCAGAATCCCTTTCAAACCTCCAAAAATCTCCAAACAAGACAGCAGAATACATGGTATGTTGATGCACGTAATGTGGAACCAAAGTTCACAAGCATGAGTTCTGCCCGAAACTTTAAGCTATTTAGCTGCTAACACACATTCGACGGCATCACCCAGATGTGCCAATTACTGGGACAAGGAAAAAGCAACCCTTATATTGTATTTTCAATTGTATTGCATAAGAGATGCTTTTAGTTTTATAGCAAATAAGACTTAACAGGCTCAACTTGCATTGAAATTTTGAACTTTGAAGACTGGGTGCTGCATCCTAAATGTGGATAATAATATATGAAGGTCATTTGGAAAGCACTCCAATTAATACTTTTATTGCCATTTTAATTTTTAATTTTTTTGCCATTTTAGTGGCAATTTGAGTGCTGTCCAAATTACCTTTACTTTTATAGCCTAATTTGACCTGTTGCCTTTTGGGAAAGTGTAAAGTGTCCGCACAGTGTAATAAAGAAGTGTTTGAAATGTTCCTTATTTTTATAATGAAAATAGTTTGTCAGTGGGCAAAATGCTACCTCAGTACCCAGCAAGAGGATGTTGTCTGTCTTTGACACTTGCTCTGCTGTCTGTTCAAAATAAATGAAAAGAACTGTATCATTATGCGTTTTTTTTTTTTCACTGTACAAAACTGGCACCGGGCCGTGACTCCTAAATGAACCGAACCGTGACTTCTGTGTACCGTTACACCCATACTATTGGCTCTGTTTAGTCATCTACATTGATGTAAAGTGGATCATTGACAGGTTTGACGTAATGCTGCGGTGACAAGGGGATGAACCGAGGCTGAAATGTAGCTGAGCCTGCTGGGTATAGGCAGGACGAGCGGCTCCCCTTGGTGGAGTCCAACGGATGCAGGAACACTAAATCACCGGTGGTCCCACAGTAAACATGTGAGCTTTATAGCAGCTCTGGCTTTTAGAGCTCGATGTCAATATTTGGTCTCATTCCTTGTGGTCGAGGCTGTGACGCATTCAGCCAGAGTTGGATTTGTACTGCAGCCCTTCACAGGCCAGTCAGCCAGCAGCGAACAAACAAGCTGCTCTACATCAACCAAATACCCTTCCAAAATTGAATACAATGCCTTAATATCTTATTGCCCCCAAACCACAAGCCATTCTGAAAAACACTGTTGTAGCGGAGGATGACTCTTTGTGATGTGAACAAAGCTAACACAAAATAAAAGTTCTTTCAATACAACAGTTGAAGGGAAATTCCATCGTTCAATTCTCTTCCATAGTTAAATCTCACTATACAAATACCCAGAAGTTGCAAATGTCTCAATAGTCTGTGTGATGGGCCAAATATATAACAAAGAGTACAAACAGTCAATAAACTGAATGAGTTAAACTTTGATTTTAACAATGTTTCAGTAAATGTATTTAACCTACTGAATATTGTATACATAAATATAAATGTATTTTTTTTTCCTTTCCTGTCTACTTATTGTCTGTTTATACTTTTCTTCTCCATCCTTAGTTCTTAAACATGACAATGACCCACTTTCACTTTTCAACATGTTTAGTCCAGTTTTAACTTGAACATCTTTTGATGCTTACTGTGTACTTCAAATGCTTGTATTGAGATCACATATCGTACAAATTATAACACCATCCCCACCCCTCCTGTGGTACATTTGAACTTAATTTCTGATTGGTATCACGTTTCCCCACAGGACCACTGAGGATTAATCATTTCAGAGACAGCACTGTGTGTGTGCATGAGATCCATGTATGCGTGCAGTATGACACTTTGTGAAGGCACAGGATGATTAGCAGCAATTTATCCATCTTTAAAATCTTAATCTCGCCCTCAGAGATAATTCTGCCTACAAAGCCATATCAAAGTTCTTGGCTTCTGTTTCCATTTCAGCAGCTTTAACAGAAAGCCTGGCCCTACCCCATCCAGAGCCTCCAGAGCTGCCCCAGCTTCACCTCTCCTCAATGCAGGCCTTGGTACACTCCCTCTGGGTATGGAGCCTCAGAGCTGGGGCCTCTTAGGTAGCAGCGGCGCCCCCGGCGTTGTGAGTCATGGAAGATCTGATGGCTTTTCTAATGAGGTTTTAAGACCTGATGCCAACAGGCCAGGTGCATGAGCCTGTATAGCAAGGTTTTGCAGTATGTGTACTTTGTGCTGTGGAGGAATGTGTGTGTGTTTACCTGCATGTGAACGCGCAGATTCATTCAAATTATGTACACCTGCAGAAACAAGTGTGTGTTTGCGTAGAGGTGCTGATTATGTACCGTACATTCATGTCTAAATCTCGCTTACGCCTGCAGCAGATGTTAGTGGATCAATCACGTTGAAAGATGTCACAATCTGATTCCTGTTCAAGGTATTTAATGTTGTTGTGTTTGTATAAAACTCAATTAAAAACCAACCAAGCCCAAGAAAGAGAGACTGATGTTTTAACAGGTGAAAGTGATGCTTTGTCTGAGTTATTGTCAGTGATCCAGTATTAACTTGCTTTCATGCTTGTGTCTGCGCGAGTTGGAGATATCAGACATGAGAGCTAGCCATTTACAGGTATTGCCCTTCTTTCTTGTTCAGTATGACAGTAAACCAGCAAGTCCTCATATCTAAACAAGAAAATAAGTTGTCAGTGCTTTCCACAATGACCCATATGAAACTAAAACTACACGGCTAAGATTTGTTTAAGATAGGCTTAACGGTTAAAAGAAAACAACATTGACTGGTAGCAGAAGACAAGATTTTTTTTTTTTGGGAAAACAGCCAAATCACCCAACAATGAACTTGACCTGCTCCCTAAAGGCGCTTGCATGCAGTTAGTCTTTGGTGAACTTGAACATGCATGTATTCTATTCACATCTGCTCATTTAGAAAACAGAGAGAACCATAGAGTCGAAAAACCTTGAAAACATTACATCCACAAGTTCTTATTTAGGGCATTTAGCATTTTTGTTTACCAGGACATCTGTTCAGTCCAAAATACCAGTTTGACATGGAAAGAATTAACCAAACAACACAAAATGTGATTACATGTAAAACATAAAACAGAAGTGGACTGTAAGCTCTAACTTAACACCAGTATTCTCCTTTAAGACACAAAAAGGACAAGTTATGATTGGATCTAAAATAACACAAGCTTGCGAGAATAAAGGCCCTTCTCATTGCGACCGAGGACAAGCCTGTGGTCAAAACCAGAGTCTCCATGCTTCGAAAGGCCAACAACAAAGCGAGGCAAAAGCATGCATCCATGTCAGCGTGTGTGTTTGATTTTGGCCACATGTAAACGAGCCCATTGTACGAGGAGAACATGGAGCGAGCGGAGCATCCACGAAAATAAACCTCACACAGAAAAGCCCTGTAGTTAGATGGGCCACAGAACAGGCTGCTGGGCTCTGAACCACACCACAGCAGGACGCACTGTGTGTGTGTGTGTGTGTGTGTGTGTGTGTGTGTGTGTGTGTGTGTGTGTGTGTGTGTGTGTGTGTGTGTGTGTGTGTGTTCTTGTTTAACTATATTCGTGGGGTCCAAAATACTTGTGGGGTCCCGACAGCTTTGTGGGGCCAAAATGTTGGACCCCACACGTTTAAAGGGCTGTTTGAGGGTTAAGACTTGGTTTTAGGATTAGGGTTAGAATTAGGTTATGGTTAGGGTGAGGGTAAGGGTTAAGGTTAGGCATTTAGTTGTGATGGTTAAGGTTAGGGTAAGGGGCTAGGGAATGCATTATGTCAATGACGGGTCCCCACAAAGATAGTGAAACGCACTGTGTGTGTGTGTGTGTGTGTGTGTGTGTGTGTGTGTGTGTGTGTGTGTGTGTGTGTGTGTGTGTGTGTGTGTGTGTGTGTGTGTGTGTGTGTGTGTGTGTGGTGGGTATGACTGTGGCACACAGCAGCCAGTCCTGGCCATGTGTACTGTGGTGTGGTCGGGTTCCCCTGCTAAATTTAATAAGGGTGTCTCTGGTTACATCATGGCTAGGAGAAACAGAGAGAGTGAGAAGAGAGGGAGACAGGAAGTAAAGAAAATTTTGCAGTCAGCATTATAGTATCCGAAGAACAATTTTGGTAGTGTATATGCAGCAAATTAACTAAAACCCCAAAGTCAAAGCTGCATTCATATTTTTTGACCTGTTGGGGGCACAAGATCACCACAAGCTGACAGACATGCCATATACCTTACAAAATTGTCGTGGCTTACATGTTCGCAATGGGCTATTTACACATCCAGCAGACACAGAGCAACATTAGCATTCATTTAGAATTGTGTTACTTTTTAACCGATGAATACAAGTCTAATATTTACTCTCCTTTTAGCTCCGTTTTGGTCTCCAACAACTCCTTAGCAAAATATCTGGTTGCATCCTGTAGGTGTATCAGAGCTTGTTTGCAGAAATTAGCTGCCTACTCTGACTGGAAATGAGACTGAGAGTGCTGAGACTGAATCAGACAGTAAATGTGCCAAACGCAAAGAGCCAAAAACCTCCTCAGAGCTGCAGAGTTGGTGATAATTCCCTGTGAGTTACTGTAAGTGAATCCTTTCACATTGCACATGATCATTTGTCATATATTAATTAAAATGAAAAAAATAATTAATTAACAATCTTCAAATTATCTATTACTAATTAAAGGTTTAATTACAAATATAATGAAAATATGAATCACTATCTCTGTTCACACACACGTCTGGATTTAGAAATGTTGAGTAAATAGATGTAAAAAGGACTTCGTAAGGATTCAGAATTGAAACAAAAAAGGATTCATTTGTGAATTTAGATTTGATAAAACACTATTAAACCCCAACCATAACCGCACATCACAGGACAGTTTTTGAGACTATTTTAAATAGTCTCTTTATTGGTGTGTTTAATGAATATCCCACATTAGTGTCAAGAATCAGCTGCTGAATTGCATACCTTTTAATGAAACAGCCAAATTCACATGATCTTTTTCTGCTGCTTTTCTGCACCAACAATGAGAGTACTTTTTAACAATTGGGTTATTACACAATGATAAAATTAAATACAACAAATTGTTCACAGTGATAGATTTATTTATCTCAAACTGGTTTCAAATCATGTGCTTAGTAATGGATTGGTTATCATGCAGTCAGGTTGGCGGTACTATGTGCCGATACGAAAAACTAACCTCTATGCCAACTCATTCATTACCTCTGCTATAAGACTGTTAAATGAACATCATACAAGACTGTTAAAAGAATACACATAACTACAACAAAACTGGTTCTTGCACTCCGTTCCATCAGTGGCAGGTGAATGTGTGTGTGTGTGTGTGTGTGTGTGTGTGTGTGTGTGTGTGTGTGTGTGCATGTGCGTGTGCATGTTTTTCTGTTTTATGTTGTTTGTTTTTCACTGTATATTTTAATATGGAACTATTATACTGCTGTCTTGGCTAGGACTCCCTTGAAAAAGAGATTCTGAATCTCAATGGGATTATTTCCTGGTAAAATAAAGGTTAATAAATGAATCTATGGACTGTGGGAGGAAGCCGTATAAGCTGGAGAAAACCCACGTAACGCGGGGAGAACATGCAAACTCCACGGAAAAGAGCCCAAGATGTCCAACAGATTTAAAAGCAGAACTCTCTTGCTGGCCGGCAACAATGTAAAGTAACAAAATATTTGTAGTTAGATAGATAGAAATAGATAGATAGAGTCTTTATTGTCCCATAGGGATAATCATTTCCACACATCTTCTTTCCATAGCACAACACCACATATAGAACACATAAAACATATATACAAAACACATCACATTAAGACACCCACATAGACATATCAAATGTGAAAACTGCAAAGCAACTGAGGTGGGGACGGCAGTATTATAGTTTGTTCAGCATTGTGATGGCGTTGGGGACAAAACTTTTTTTGAAATAGGCTTTAGTCCAGTTCAGTGCTCTGTATCTACGTGCTAGGTGTGTGATGGCTGTGTCATTCATGTCTGATAGGCTGGGTGTGGGGGAGACTGATTATCTTAGAGGCAATATGTGTTGTGTTGTAATATTTTAATGAGTTTGTTTTTGCAGCATTGTGTGAAAACAGGCTGAGCAGTACAGCCGGGTGGATTGGATGATGCTTTTGTAAAGTAGGAGCAGGAGGTGGGTTGGTGAACAGAAAGGGCTTTTAGTTTGCGTATGACATGTAGTCTTTGTTGTGCGCGTTTCTGGATGTTAGTGACATGTTCCTTGAAGTTGAGTTTATTGTCTATAATGAGTCCCAGATATTTAAAACTGCTAACCTGTTCAACTGGTTGGCCATAGATGTGGGTATGGTTCAGTCCAGGTGGTGATTTGGATGTATAAATGACCAGCTCTTTTGTTTTGTCTATGTTTAGATGAAGGTAATAGTTAGGGCTAAACCATGCAAAACTAACAGTATGGTCCCACAAAACTGCATTACTTTGGCATAACTGAGTGTCTATTTTCATGCAAATATGTGACTCCTGTTTCAAGTTACTAGTGCTATAAATGTCCACTCACTTGTGTGCATGTGTGAGGCAGAAAGATGCTCAGGAAATGAATCACATCCTGTGTTAATCTCAGAGAAGAATGTTCATATAAGCAAGTGGTGATGAGGGAAGGTCAAATCTGTGTTTTATACACACACATACGCAAATATATACTAAACTAAACATAAAATTAAAAAAAATAAACTTTCAACACCTGCCTGATCTTCTATCTGTGGCGGCCTCCTCATGTCCTAGCACACTTCCTTATTTATCAGTAGAAGCTAAAGTGATAAGCCCACAGCTGTTCTCCCAGCACCTATAAACACATACACAGTTTTTTTTCTGACAGCCATATGTTGCACTGGCCAAAAGGTGTCACATCCCAGTGGAAAGAGACCGAGGATACAAAAGTCAGAGGAACAGTGGTGTGAGGTTTTGCCACTTCAAGTGATCAGGTTCTTCAATAAGATTGTTTAAACAATGTGTACTAGAGCATACAAAATCATTCTCAGTGTGTGTTTGTGTGTGTGAGATAAGTCTGAGACCTGAACTAATGCCCTCGGTGCTGCACAGCCAGGCTTATAATTACATGTCTCCATCCCTTCACTCAGAGACAAGATGGGAGCTGAAAGCGGCCACAGCTGATATCTACTCACACTGCAGCCAGGCCAGATTCAGGTCCTGATCCTGGATCAGCTCACCGCCCAGTCACCGCACACCGGCAGCATATCGCCCGAAGGGGAAATATGACTTTGGTAGAAGTTAAAGTCACCTTTTACAATATTACTTGAGTAGAAGTCTTAAAGTATCTGATATTTACTGTACTTAAGTATCAAAAGTAATTTTCTGATATTAAATATACTTAATTTTTAGAAGTAAAAGTAAAGAAAAACCTTGATTATGAAATCTATTGTTGCTTCCTTATAGGTAAGCATAATATTCAGGGTTTCCACAGCTTCTTAAACATCAAATTCAAACTCTGACATCAACCAAATCAAAGAGAAAAACAGAAATAGAATTTTAATTTTTTTCTGAGGAAGAATCTTTCCCTCCACCGTATGAAAACATGTCTTGCAAGTAATGAGTAATAAAGACGCCTATTTAGGAAAAGTAGTGAAGTAAAAGTGAAAGTTTCCAGAAATAGAAATAACGAAGTAAAGAAAAACACTGATGGTTACTTAGTAGTGGTCCCTGTAACTGTTAGGGTACCAGTATAATTTTCCTAAAAAGAGTTATGTTATGTCGGAGCTTGATTGTGATGATCTTATAAACACCTCTAACTGTTTCTAACTGTTGTCAATGGCTACACTCAAAGGCAAAAAAAGCTTGCTTTCATAGCTTCCTCCTGACTGCATCATACTGCCTCCCCAATCTCTCCCCGAGAACTCTGTGTCTTTTGCGTGTCGAACTGTACAAATGGGGATAATGGTGCACCTTTGGAACAGTCTCTCCTCACATGCATTCATGGTGTTGTATTCAGTTATACACGCGAAAAGTGAAGGATGTAGTTGCATAACGAATGAAAAGGAGAGATTGAGAGAGTAGTTCAAACCCTGTCTTATATTGCACACTTGGCCAATCACTGCACAATCACTGCACGTGATTGCGGGATTGTCTGTTGTCCGAAAGTTACAAAATGTTTTGGATGCAGCCTCACGATTCCATCATGTGAAATCTAAGTGAAAGCTCTGGCCTCTAGGATTTAAAGAAACAATCCCCAAGATTTTGATTATATAATTCTTTTTTACACTTTTTATGGCTGTAAATGTTAAATAAGTCGTGTAAATGTATTTACACTGTGTAATTGCCTGTTGCACGACATTGTTGACTCTCTTCTTGATGAATGAATCAATGCTGAATGAATGCTCTCAACCCATGGCTTGTTTGTCAGTGCTGTAAACCGATACAGGATAGAAGATACAAGATACAGTAGCTGCTCTAGGCGTGTTTGCAGCCCCAGGGGTGGATACATGTGTAATTTAGAAGTGAAATGTGGGATCTGTATTTTTAAACCGCATATGCTGTTGACAATCAGTAAATGCATTCGCTAAATCAACTTAGTATTGCAACTTCATAGTATTTGTGCCTCTTATGTATTATTCCTCTTATGGGATCTTACATTCAGGAATATAATCTAAATGTGTAACGAATAAAACGATGGATAATATATCTGAAAATTGCTCAGTGTTTTTATCATTTTTCCCAAGGCTACTACAGGTCTTTGTCCAAAGCTTTGTTTATTAAAATACTCTGTATCAAATCATTAATAAGTGACAGCGCAGACCACTTTCATTGGGATAAAATGTAATACTGTGAGGGATGCTCCACAGGAGAGTGAAGGGGAATCGTGCCCTGAATGATGATGTCCTGTTTAGAGACGAGGGAGCTCATGTCCTAACTGAAGCTGCCTCATAATTAGAAAGTAAGGCCTAAAGCCTCCTTTCCAGGGAAAGAGGAGAGACATACATATGTAGACTGTGGAGCAGTGCACGTGCTAGTGATTCAGTCATTTTATAAGGACAGAAAATGAGATGGTATGCTTGAAATGATATCATAATTAAAATTGAAAAAGAAATTGTATTAACACCAGAAGGACCATTACAAACTCATTACTATTAAAAGACAACAACAAATCATTGTAGATAATCATCATACAATGGTTACATTGTCACTGCAGGCCGTAATGCTCAACTGTGATTTGTGAAATCAAATTTTTTTGTTGTGGACTGTGGCCAACCAGGATGCATGCTGCTGAAATGACCTGCATGCGCAACAGTACAAGAGGTGTTTGTTTGTGAAGACCGTCCTAGACGTAGCCTTAAGACCCTGGACTTTGCATTGACCACTCATTGTCTAAGTACACCCGAACACCACCGTCACAGCTTTTCTTGATACCTATGCCAACACTCTCTACAGTCAGACACAAGTGCAGAAACATGATGAATGTCAGGTTGAACTGACACAAAAGTCACAAAAATGTCACTATAACTGCTGAGTCAGAATTCCACAAGTCTGTTATGTATCAGGTTTGGGGCCCACATATAAAGATGGCTCAAATTAGACTTGAAAATGTCAGATTCAGTGTGATTTTTTGAATCTGACATTTTCAAGTCTAATTGAAACACTTTTTGAGGTAGAAGAGATTATTTTCTATTACCAGCATTGTGACCACAGACCACTGTTTGAATTCTAAACTTTACTCCCAGAATAAATATTTTCAAGACAAGCTATCACATTTGTTAGGATTTTATCTTATCTGGATATAATTCCTATAATCCTGTATGCTACTGGTATGAGGTAATACAGTATTTGTTCAAGTTGATTCAAGTTTATTATTTTATTTATGGTTTTATTATTGTCTATTGGCTGTATGAAACTGATCAAAAAATGCTTTGAAGAGACCTGGAAGGCCTTGAAGTGAGACTTTATAGAACATAATGCACATTTTTAGTCTCTCATACCCTCATACCATCAGGATGCAGTTCAAGATTCTTGTAATTACATACGGAGCCATCCATGGGCAGGCACCGGCTTACATTCGTGATCTGCTACACCCTTATGTTGTCAGCAGGTCCTCAGATCAGGGCTTACTGGCTATTCCCCGTACAAAGCTGAAAACTAAAGGTGACAGAGCTTTTGAAATAGTGGCTCCTAGACTGTGGAATGCTCTGCCTCATGTTTTAGGAGCGGCGGCCTCTGTTGATATTTTTTAAAAAGCAGCTAAAGACTTCTTAATCAGGTGTTCGTTTAGCCACATTGTTGACTGTATTACTATGTGATTTAAGCCTTTGTGATTTGATGTGATTTACTGTGTTTTATTGTGATTTATATTGATATTTGATTTGTTTAATGTATATATTTATTTGGCCTGTGAAGCACTTTGTGACTCTGTCTGTGATTAGTGCTATATAAATAAACTTTGCTTACTTACTGACATACTAGAAATGAAGTACCGTACACCAAAAACGTCCTATTAGAATATAGGATGTTTTTGGTGTACAGTAATTCATTTCTTACTTACTTTATTGTATCTGTTGTGGTGCTATTACACTATTCCTATAGGAACCGATGATATGTGATCCCTGAGACAGTGAGATTATGGTGATATTATTTGATTTAACTCTCATTTTTAAACACATAGTGTCAACATTATGTTCTTATTGGAGCATGCAGTGAATGTAAAGCGACTTCATTGTAATAAATAGGCCTAGTTGTTTAATGTCTGATGGAATCACTGTCATATTCTTATAGGATTTTGCAGTGTGCGTGCAATAGTGACTTTTTGGACTAAACTGCATTTATAAACTTGTGGTGTAACTATATCAGCCCTATGGGAACATCTTGTAATCCTGGGGTAACATAAGTAGTGTGTCCACAGTGACCTTTTTGGACTTAATTACATTTTAATATAAACCATAATACCCCCCCAGTAACTTTTTTGTAAATCTGTGGTACTAAATAATGTCTGTGTAATGACCTCATCTCATGGCCATTATACCCCACTGTGGAAACCACTGCTCTGTCATTGGCCTCCAATGACTTAAGTGACAACAGAGAAGGTTTTTTACCCCCCTCTTCTTCTTCTTCTTCTTCTTCTTCTTTAACCCACATTGTGTACGAAAGAAGAGCGCGGTGGGGAAAAACACAAACAATATACACATGCCTCCAGATGCTTTCTGAACTCATCCTTTGATTTGCTGACCACCAGCCTCTTTTAAAAAGACATTGTAATTTAAGAAATGACACAACGAGAGCAGAGATTTTGGACGAGCCAATGTCTTGCGGGATAGGGAAGTAGGGAGAGGAAGGAGGGTAATTACAACGTCAAAAAAATCAACAAGTTGGGGAGATTAAATTTTTCTTTTGTATTGTATAATACGTAACGTGCTAAACATTTGCCATTGATGCTTATTTACGAAAACGTTCGCTTAAATACACCGCCGTAGACACAGTTAGCTCCCCCTTAGCTTGCGTTTGGTACAGCCCACAGCTCCTTTTTGGTAGCTACAGCGTCAGGAACTAGAGCACAACATGATGGAGACCGTAGCCAGGCTGTTCCCCTCAGAGTTAACTTTTTAATCCCGGTTTTGTCGCGTTATCACACACAAGAGAAGGAGGCGGAGGAGGTCGGGCAGAGAAAAGGGGCTAAAAAGTCAGTCATGGTTTGAGGTTAGCGTGAAAGTCGGAGCGTCTATTTGCAACTGAAGCACGTTGATATTTAACTGTGAGGAAAAGAAGTAGAAGACGAGGGAAAAGGGAAAAGGAAGCCCGGAGAAGCGAGAGAAAAGCGGGGTACAAGATGCAGCTGGCCGCGGTGCTGTGGGGCTCCCTGATAACTTTGCTGCTCAACCAGAGTCCAGGTAAGAAAATGTCCGATTAAAAACGCTGCAAAGTGGAGTTGGAACTGCATGTGAGCGTGTTTTGGGAGAGGTGAACGGAGGTATTTGTGCACCGCCGGTGTTTGTTAACTGTATTTTTGTTGTATTCCGTCCCTATGAGCTCTGTGAATTGGTCTGACTCGCACATTCAGACATAGAAACTCAGCAGCCAAGTTTCCCCCATATTAGAGAGCGCAATTTAGGTGGTTAAAATAGAAACTGTAGTGGAAAATATGTCTGAGTTTGAGCGTTAATCTTTTTGACTTTTTATTTATTTATTTATTTATTTTTAATCATGTTTGACAACAACATGCGTGTATAAGTGAAGCGATAGTCCGAGCTCTCAGATTTGCATAGTTTTTATAGATTTAACTTGAGAAAATGTTTTAATTTTATAATTTCACTTTTGATACAATTGCTATGTTTTGTAGGCTGCTCTGGACCCTTCTTATCCTGCATGCCAGCGAAACGTGCTGTTGGAAGTATATGGGTATTAGATGTTGTAGCGCGTGGCGCTATGATTCTATGGGGATTTGGAAGATTTTATTACTGTTTTTTGGTGTTACATGCATGCATGTAGGTTGTATGGACAACAATATGAGGGGTGTATGCATGTCTGATGTCCTGTCAGAGCTCCACCTTCAGGCAGATTGCTATCAGCCCTTGCTGATGAGGAAAAAAAACCCAAATCTTAAATCAGTTAAAATGCTGGTTTAAGCATTCTGCAAGCATTATACTGGTTATGTTTAAGTTGTGGCTTTTTTGGATGCCTAGAAGCTGAAAATGAGTCATGAAATGTAAGAAAGACAATATGGAGTTTGTGCTCTTGCATGGGTTATAGAGCTGCAAAAAAGCACAGAACTGTTTTTTAATATTTTTAACTTCTACTTAAAAATGCACTTTTCAGTTATCCCTGTTATGCAAATGAGCCATTGACTTAAAACAAAACTTTTTATTTATGGGTTATGATGATTTTAGTGGATGTTTATTTTTCCATTTAGTTAAAAAACAAAACAAAAAAAAAACAAGCATGTTGCTCTTGACTGGGATTGCAGGTGAACTGGGTTGTTTATCTATGATAACCTACATCCTGCCCCTGCCCCCGCCCCCGCCCCCAGCAGCACTTGTAATAGGTCTGAGTGATTTCCACCACCCCCTTCCTATGTTTTCTCTAACACCTTGTATTTACAACATGTTAGAACAGCCGCTGGAATGCAAAGACCCTACGTAAGCTATTTCTAAACACACACACACACGCACGCACGCACGCACACACACACATACATACATATATATACATATACACACACACACACACACACACACACACAGCGGGCTAAGCATCATGCGCACACACACAGTCCCACACGGGTGCTGTGCCCTCTGACGTGACATGAAAAGATTTATCCGACAGGCTAGCAACAATTATATCTGTAATTGGCTGGTTAGACCTCAAAAAGAGGTTGCTGTAATTGTGACAACTCCTAAATGTCACCAGTAGACTGTCTCTGAAATGTCAGCCAGATAAGATTCAATATCCAATTGAAAACAAAAGCCCCCCTGAATGATCCACATCCTATTTATAGTTGGGTCTTTCATCCTTTTAAGATATAGTTATCAACGTTTTTCCCCTTCTCCCCTCTTTATCTGGATTTGGGGGGGGGGTTGTCTCGTTTAATAATGGACTTGTTCTAAAGCAATTAAGTCTGCCGGGCCTGTATCATGTCTTAAACACATCGTCGCCTGTCGTGCATGAGTGAGTCCACTGTGGCACACAACTGACCCTGGTTTTGTAGGGCCAGTACCTGATAAATGGTGTTTATTCCAATTTTCAATTCAAGATCTTTAAATGTGATCATTATCATGCCAGCAATTCCAAATACAACATTTTCCCCTCAGTGTTTTATATTTGTCAGGGTGGAAAATCCTCTGAAATAGCATTTAAACCCTCATGTGACACTGACAGTCAGACTCGCACTAATGACATTATTTTTAGGGCTAGTGGCTCTTTTAAGACAAGATCTCATCCCACAGATATCCAGTGGTTGGAAAGCTCTAGGATACATGAAAACCCAACATAGACATGTCTTTGAACAATGAATTGACTAAATAAAATGTTCAAAGCAAAAATGTAGTTCCAGTGCGTCAAAAATTGAAAAGATTATCATATCGGGCCCTAAATATTGGCAACGTGATATATCGCTCTAACCCTGACATATCAGCTGTTTATTTTCCTGACTCTTGTATTATAAGATATACATAATGGTTCATGGAAAGATGAATTAAGTGGTAAAGGCTATAATTTCTAAGCTGTATACTGTGAATGGCATTATAAAGGTGTGTGTGTGTGTGTGTGTGTGGTCAAGATGCCTTCTCAGCTAGGTCTAGTGGCCTTGCAGTAATAGGCTGAGTTAGTTTAATGGTGTGTTGGGGAGTGTGTTATACGGTTTAATGATGTCGTCTGGGACAGGATGACCCCCTCACCCACTCCAGCGATCCCCACTGAAGGTTCCTCATTTACTAATAAACTATTGATTGGACTCACAGGTTGAGTCAGAACCTCTGGTGTTGTTCCACTGAAGGCGTCACTGCACATTAGATCACATTTGTAGTTACAGTCAAGCATCATTGACCGATAAATCCATAATCCAATGAGGATTGGGGATGGGATGAAATGTTCAATTTGAATGATGATCCTCCTCCTGCAGAATTGAACAGGACTAAACTGAGACAGTGCTGCTGTATGAATCTGACAGCTTGGCAACTGTCCCAAAAAAAAAAAAAATTCCTTCCTTAAGTGGGGTTGGTTGGTTTTAGCTTCTGCAGCCAAACAAAGAATAAGAAAAGAAAGGAGATGATGACAGTAAAGGAGGAGAGGTGGGCTGCGACTATTTACGTCATAAACAAATGTCCATTGCAGTTTACTAGAACTTCAGGCTACATCTTCAAATAGCTTCTTTTGTCCAACTTAAAGTCCAAACCCCCAAAATGTTCAATCTGAAATGCCGTAAACCAGACAAAAGCAGCACCACATCACATTTAAGATGCTGAAAGTGGTAAATGTTTGGTATGTTTTACCTGATAAAAGGCCTAAATGAGTTTCCAGCATTGTATTATCGCAGGCGGGTCACCTCACCAGAAATTATGGTATCGGTTTCGGCACCAAAACTCCGGAATCGTATCCTCATGAGTACAGACACATTTTAAACAATACAAAACCCTAGAGATGAGGTGTGCCAGGACCTGTCACCTATCCTCCTTGCCACCTCTGCAAAACCATTTCATGATTATTGAAGATGTTTATTGATAAACTTTCCTTTGATCGTCTAATCGACTAATTATTTCAGCACTAGTGGTAATTGGATGGAGAACAGAAGAAGTAAAAAGTAGAAAATCACAGGAGTTAAAGGAACGGAGAGAGGTGAGGAGAAAGCGGGTTGAGGAGGGGGAGGTAGGGAGTTTGGCCTTCTTAGGTTGCTGCTGGCCTTTGTGTCCTTCCCTGACACCTGTATCCCCTCATCGGATTGATTAGTCCCCTGGCATTGCCCTGCTCATCCTGGACTAACACACACTCACACACACACTTCAACTAGTGACCTTTTCACAGAACCTGCAGGCGTGGTTTTGCGTACCCAGCGAGCATTAGAATGATGATTTATGACATTGTCTTGCAAAATGGCTCCAACACCACATTTGATTAAGTGTCCTCCGAGTAACTGTGTTGGTATTAATGGTGTTGCAATGTTGATATTACAGAATAACTCAGCCTACAGACAGATTAATTGCTTGCCACAAAGTTGTTTTTGGTACAGATTCCACTCTGCAGGCGACGATACTTTTCTCCGACAGAGAACGGTTGTTTTCGAGGATGTGGCCGTGGCTCAAGGTCTATGAAACGGGACTCCTTTGTCTGTACACTTGGCAGGGTTTGATTGTTTTGGCATATATGCACATTCACCTTCCACTCTGTTGACTTTCTTGTCGAGGCTGAAGCTATTCAGGGGCTTCAGGGGGAGGACAAGGGTGAACGTTTCATTATGGGTTCTGAGACTGGAGCTGCTGTGTTGGATGTGTGTATGTGAATTTTGTGTGTGTGTGTGTGTGTGTGTGTGTGTGTGTGTGTGTGTGTGTGACCTCCTCTGGTGTAGCTAGTTGAGTTGGTGTCAGCCAGGCTTTTGCTTTCACCAAGGGAAGGCAGACTGGCCCACCTGATACCCCCACTGTGCTTTGTGTGTCTCTGCTGAGGGGATGGAATTGCACCTCCAAGGTAGCATTGGAGGTAACCTATGATTACTTAATTTGAACCCCCCTCCCGCCGCTTCCAACATTCCCATGTGGATGAATGTGAGGACCCCCCCCCCCCCCCCCCCACCGCCATCCCTCTACTCATGTTCCTTCACCTTCCTATAAATCACCTGGCTCTCTCCCTGCGAGACCCCCCAGGGGTACTCTCGTCTTTGGGGTCGTTTTTCATTTCAGAACATGATGCCACGGCCCCGGGGCCTATTTCAATTATGTTCAGAGCTTATATATGTCACAGATGTCCGCTTTGAGATCACACAAGCAAGAAAACAAACAGTGAACCACTGGCAGCCATCAGTGCGGAGAGCAACGGTTGGCGGTGTAACAACAGAAATGGTCCACTGGTGGAAATCCACGTCAAGGATTTTAATTCTGTTATACTGTTTTTGCTGCCGCTTTCACACACTACGAGGATGATGAAAGATTGCCGCCAATGTGTGTTTGTTTATTTCAGTGGCCTGATGTTTGAAGGAATTTATAGTGCAGACCAAAAACAGCCAATAGAATTAAGATACATTTTAACATCTGGCACAGGGACAACAAATGAAAATGAGCATTCCAGACTAACTATGGCCCGATTTTTCTGTTGATCAGTCACAAAAAAAGCATTTAGTCTGCCGGCAGCTGTGGCTCGGGTTGTAGAGTGGTTCGCAATTAATTGTAGACTTGGTGTTTTTGATCCCTACCTCCTCCTGTCCACATGGCAAAGGGACTTTGAGCAAGACACTTGACCTCAAATTGCTCCCAATGGTGAAGGTATTGGCCATCAGTGTGTGAGTGTGACTGGGTGAATGAGAGACAATGTGCTACATAAACGCAGTCCATTCTTGTCTGGAGCTGGTAACACCAGCAACCTAAGTTTCCTTAAAACATGTATTACAAAATGTTTGGTTTTAGTGTAATGAACATTTCTTGTTTGAGTGGTTAGATTTTAAATGAAAAAAATCAAAACTCCCAACGGCAGATTTCCATCACATTTTGATAATAATGTTTCTCTCTGAAACGGTGACCTCGGGTAACACATGCCCACTGTCTTTAAAAAAAAATAAACGTGTTACATGAAATTCAGGTCACGTCACCGTAGAGGTTTGGTATCAAAAGGGACGGTCGTCGTTTTTTTAGGCCATGTAGTATGAATCTGTGTTCCTTGGGGGTTGTAGATTATTGGAGACTGTAATAAACTCTGGTTCTCTGTCTCAGCGGGGGTCTGCTGTAAAGGACAGAAAGATAAGCAGAGCTGGAGACTCGCTGTCTGAGCACAACCAGGGGAGGGGGGGGCAGGGACACAAAGACATTTTGAAGGACACACACTTGTACAGATCCATAGTAACTTGATTCTTCAGGGGCGTCACTACAAAGCATCTGCAGGGATGCTAATGATTCTAGCAAATTTGGTTGAAGACATCCGTGAGAAATGATTGTTGTTCTGTGATGAAAGACCTCTTTTGGTCTCCAAATGTGGTTTCAGCCATGCATTAAATTATTATTCTTGTGTATCCAAGAAGACACCATGGGATCCTCTTTACAGACAAAAAGAAGCCATTTGTTTGATGCCCGTGTCCGCACGGGTTCAGTTTGAGTGTCAACAGGGAATTTGTGCAGGGCCATATTTTCAGCATGTCTAATGGCTTAAACTGTTCAGTGGGCCACGCACACAAACGTGGTTTGGGGATGACTTTTGTCCGTGGGCAGTAGAAACATCCGAACAATTTGTCAGTGCAGGACAGTTGTCCCCTTGTCATCTTTTGGGCAGGGGGTATCCAATTAATCTTGGAAATGAATGGGCAGTTGAAAGTTGTATTTCTCAATAGAGGGCAATTAATCATTAATATCCTGGATTTAATATCCTCTGTTTGATGATTATTTCTTAACAACCATTTCCATTATCAAAATTTCTCCGTGAATTTGTCAAGATTGTGAGGCAATGCAAAAAGGAAAGCTATGGTGATATTGTACTGTATATATTTCTTATTGTCAACAAATGTCATGAAAAGATCAAAGCCAACACTGAATTGTTTTGCTAAAGCCTGATATAACTTATCCCTATGTTCCATGGAGCTTAATTGTTGTCAAACACACAAAGTCCTCAATCAAGGAGCCACACTGTTACACTGGGTGACATGTTCCTTCATTACCTCCACACCACTAGAGCACTGAACGTATGTTAATCTGCTGCTGAAAATTCTCCCAGCCAAGTGCTTAATGTTTCCCTGTTAGAGTATTGTTTGTTAAAAACTAAAGCACCCAGCTGCTTATAGGATATAAATAACTACAGAGAGACAGACAGGCTTCTTCTAAGTGTGTGTGTGTGTGTGTGTGTGTGTGTGTGTGTGTGTGTGTGTGTGTGTGTGTGTGTGTGTGTGTGTGTGTCTTCTGTTGATTGATGTCAGAAATGTGAATCCGTTTTTTTTTGTTTCTCTCCACAATAGGGTTGGGCAATGTCCCCTAAATTGGTAGTTGACGATGTTTACAGTAAAACATCGTGATGGATGATGATATCGTTGGGGGCGGGGAGAAGAAGCACTTTTTATTTGACTATATCTCTTTACATAAATATTTTTCTTTCTACTTATAAACCTCTCTGTTCACCAGTGGTGGTCCTGCAGATGGGGGCTTGCAGCTGTCTCATAGCTCACCTCCAAAAGGTGCCCGAATGATGGCCCCTCACCTCCCTCAACATGCCTGTATGCACAAACCGCCTGTTCAGCCATATGTTCAGGAACACACACAAACACCCCCAGCTTCCATCTCAAGCTTTAGATACGATTAGAGTGTGATATGATTTGACTGAGACCCCCCAAAAGACTTAACTCAGCACACTTACTCCCCAAACACACACCCGTGTTAAATCCTGTATCACGTCAACACATCCTGTCTGTCCATTTACACTTTTGGCAACCTAATGGGCAGAATGTGGAGCTTAAAGGCTTGATGTTTCGATGTCGTAAAAAAAAAAAAAAGTGAAATCTGTAGTCTTCCTGTATTTACCAAATGTCACGTTTAGCTGCTGTCCGTGTACCATCTGATGTTGGTGTGTAGCTCAGCTCTGTAGGAAAAACAGCTGAACGTCCTTGGGTGACTTTCCGATCACACTGCGTACAGTATGAGCACATGGTGTATCAGTGTCGCCTTTCCCTCCCTGCGACTGTACAACTGCAGGGAAACACCTGCTATGTATCTGATGTCGATCTATCTGTTGAAACCAGTAGGAGGCACGCTGCAGCGCCTATGGTATTAAAAGCGCATACAAAGAAATATCAGATACACTCACAAAAACCTGATTCAACGTGACACCGACTTCCAAAGCCTACAGTGCCTGTCTAATGTTTGGCAAATTTAAGTTTCCCAGAGCCCAGGCTGACGTCTTCAAATGTCTTGTATGTCCCATCAACAGTCCAAACACAGAGATAGTCCATTTACAACATAAAACGGAGAAAACAGCAAATACATTCAAATTGGAACCGGATAATATTTGGACTGTTCGATTTATCAAAATTGTTGATTCATGTTCTGTTGATGGACTAATTGTTGTCATCATTTGTAATAACATCCTAATTATTGTGCTTTTATGATCTACTATTAATTTGCCAAATTTAAACTAGGATAAAACACAATCAAGATCCTCTGCATAAAACTAAAGCATTTGTAACATAAACTATTTCAACAGTAGTTCCAAGTTCATGATAACAGAGACGGCTGTGCCCTGGGAGTCTGGTACATTTTATACTTAAAATGGAAATTGGGACATACCATACCAGAAGTAGCTAACTGCTAGCTAGAAGAAAACTGAGGTGTAAATTCCCCCCACTCTTACTCTCTCAGTAATTATCTCAGAGTGTAGCTCATGTGTACACACACACACACACACACACACACACACACACACACACACACACACACACAGGCAGCTAAGACTTCCTCAGGGCTTGTATAATCTCAGTGCCTTTGCCCTTCTAGAGTGACATCTCTCACTTTTATCCCCTCGATACCGACGCACAGTGATGTCACCTGAAAGTGTGAGAGCTGAAACCTGACTCTCGACACACAAAAAACACACAATGCTTAACCAGAGAGAGTGCCCTCACAGCTAGGTGTTGATGCAGGCGAAGCACTGTACCTGTGTAATTCATACTTCATGGAGGGGAAAATTGTCCCACATCTTCCTTCTCTGCCATATGTCCTCATGCTTATGCTTCTTCTTTACATCCCCCCCCCACACACACACACACACACACACACACTCTTTCTTCTTCACCATTTTCTTTCAGTGGACCCTTACAGGCTTTAACTCAGCCAGGCCTGTGATGAAGGAAATGGAGGTGGTAGTTGTGAAGGTGGTGGTGAGGGTCTTTATTATACAAACAGTGAAGGGCTTTGGAGGCCCCCTTTGAGACATAGAGCTGGAATGGGGACGCGGCTGAAAGCGCTGGACTCCCTAATGAACTCGAGTGGCCCATAGAAGCGAGGCCTTTTCACAGAAGCCAAGGAGGACAAAGTGTCAAAACAAGCCCAGCCCCTCTTCGTTCACAGGGGCTAAACGCCGCCTTTTGACTCTGTGGAGTGTGGGCATCTGAAGGGGAGGCCATGAGGAGAAAGGAGGGGGAGGCAGAATGTACTTGTTAAAACAATGGCCTCTTAAATCAAGCACCCCTCCTTGCCTCTCTTCTTCTCCTTAGCTCCTCTGCTCCCGCCTCCCTAACCCCCTCCTTGTATCGCCTCGACTTCCAATTAGACCTACTCTTGCACAAGCTGTTGAAAGCCCTATATATTGCAGGGGCCTCAAAGGAGAGGCTTTGGAGCTGCGTCTCTGTAGCAGTGTTGCCTCTATGAAAAGTCTTAGTATTCAGAGGAGAGCCCTGTTTGGGCTCTTAAAAGCACTCAATTTGCCACTGGGGACTTGTGGACCATCATGTCCCCTCCATTCTCCGCTTCTACACTCCCTTCTTCCCTCTTTCTGAGCCACTCCACCCCCTCCATTCCTCGTCTCTCCTTCTCCGTCCCACCCTCAGCCAAAACTCTTCTGTTTGTGACCCCTCCGTTGCTCTTCCATGCTTGGCTGCTCACGGGGCCGGGGCCCAAGTGCTTGCTGCCTCCCTCCCCTTAGATGTTTAGCCATGGATGAAAAGCGGAGACAAATATGTCTGTGGTTCAAAGTCCATCCCGGCAATTACAGTGACTGATTAAAGAGTTGGCCTACACAGGCAGCTATGTATAATACTACAACTCCCACTCAGTGTTTCATAACAGCACCTTCAGAATAGAACTGAGCTCAGCAGTGCCTGATAAGGGCCCATGGCTGGCTGAGTCCACTGTTAACGGTGCAGTGATCGAGAGTTGGTGCCATAAAAGGGGCCACAATTGTTTTATGGTCAGTTTTTAATAACTAGAGCGGACCGTGTTAAAGTGCTCATATTATTTTCATTTTCAGGTTCCTAACTGTATTTAGAGGTTCTATCAGAATAGGTTTACATGGTTTTCAAAAAACACCATATTTCTGTTGTACTGCACATTGCTGCAGCTCCTCTTTTCACGGCGAGCATTATAACGTCTGTTACAAAGTGACGGGAAAGGAAAAAGCCAAAAAGCATAATATGAGCACTTTAAAATATTCCTGTGCATTAAATAGAACTAAAAGACTGCTAGTCTGGTAGTGCTGCAGCAATCAATCGGTCACTCACGATTGCTTGCTTTTTTCCACATTTCATGTTCATGTTGTTAATCAGGTTGTACTCGGATGTTAATTTACTTTGGACTTCCCTGTCATCATCACAAATTATCTTAAATGTAGTACTGTGATTTCACCAAGGGGCAATTTCAAATGTTAATGTAAACCTAAGCAGTGTTTGCAAGATTGAGACTCTTTTGAACATCTCCTCAAATACATGCTTGCAAATAGCTGCAACTTTAAACAGTTTAAAACTGATAACCCTTGGTTGCAGATTTTGTGTTGATCCTAATCATGGATTACGAAGTTAAAAAATAAAACCCCAAAAACCAATCTAATAATAATATATAAATAAATAAATAAACTAATCATTGAGGCTAACATTTAGCAAAACAAAGAACTAATAATGTTCCGGTACATTCTACTTTTAAATGTATTTGGAAAAGTCCAGTAGTTGGATCTCGCATACAAGGGCATTTTTTTAAGTGTTTAAAAAATGATCAAGAAGCAGTAGATGTGCTGGAAGGAAGAAAAATGAAAGGAAAGAAAGAGGATGAATAATAAGTGGTACAGTTGCTTTGCCTGAGGATTGTATTTGGCCACTCCCAGAGGCCAGAATAGTCTTTATGCCTTAAGGCAAAACTAGAGATGGATCATAACAACAACAACAACAACAAGACTCTCCACCACAACCAGGGGAACCATCTGCCTCGACTGAAGTGAGCTTAAGCGGGCCGCAACAATACTCTGCTGAGAGTCGACACTAATTGGGTCAGCATGATTTTCCACTTTTTTTGCTAGGTGGACTTTCTATGGGGCTTCTATTCTGAGAAGCGCCTACTTAAGTTATTGTATCGGCCATCAAGAGACAAATCCATCTATGTTGGGCAAAGTCCATTCTCTCACATCGTCCTCATTTTCATTTAGCCCACATTTATTTTAGAGATCTTGCTCCAAATCATTAGCCTAGAAATCTAGACGCACCCTAGCGGCAGCAAATGTCATTTGCAGCCAGGGTCAGTCTAGCAACTCTCCGTTGGCTTGCGAGCTGGAAAAACCAAACTCTAGTCAGGCCAATCACATCTTGTATAGAGTCAGTGGGCGGGCTTAACATAACGACTGCAGAGTTGCGACGGTTCCACGTGAATTCCCTGCTACTTCAAAACAAAGAAGATGGCTGCTGCTGGTGAACAGCGGTCTTTCGAATTGGCTTTGGCCATGACTCTGGAAGACTTGGAGTTAAGCTTTTCTTTGAGAAAAGAACAAAGAACGGTACTGAAGTCATTCTTAAAAAAGGAAGATGTTCCCTTCTTCGTTGCTCTGGTTGGTTGTACCGCTATCCTATTGCGTGCAGAGGGAATTTGAAAGACAACAGTTTATCCCGCCCCTCGGATTGAGCCCTGCCAATGGTGAGTTCCCAGACCCAACATCTTGATGTGGGTCTGGCTTGTCATCCTACCAAATCATAGTCATGGCCCAATATGGGTTCTCTCAAAGGCTTGTCCCACTTCTTTTGTGATTTTTGTGTATAAATGTATGAATTTAACTGGGAGGCCTTGGTCTTGAGTGTATGCTTTCCATTGTTGTCACAGATGGCAAGGACACCACAATGGGTAGAACCAACGATAGGCCCTCTGGATTGTAGGTCTGACGGTTGCAGGCAGGGGGCTCTGTGGTTTTTCTAAAGCCAATCCATACAGTATGTCTGTTTTTTTTTGTCTGTGATTAAAGTAGAGAAGACCTAGAGTTGTAGAAAAGGTTTGACCTGTGCAGAAGTGATATGGAACATGTCAAATGCTTCACATTGGCAGCAACCATTTCCCTGTCTTCTTGACACAGAACATTTTAATTGATGCCGTTTCTGCCCTCTTGCTTGGATTGGACAAAGACAGAAATCTTGAGCATCAGGCAGTAGGGGTGTGACAAGACGAGATTTTAACCTATTTTAAAGAAAACTTCAATGAAGAAATGAGAGAAAAATAGTCCTTTATTCAATCAAAAGTCACAAAATGAAAAACGAGCACTGAAAGGTTTTGCCACAAACTCAAATGACTGGCTTCTCTCCTGTATGACTAACAGTTACACCGTCCTTATTCCATATGAATGGTGGAGAGAGAGTCTGTTCACTCAGAGAACCAAGGTTATAACATAACCAAGCGTTTTCTGGCAGTAGTTGAGACCAGTTGTTTTGTACTTGAATTTGTCATTGTACAGTAGACGGAGAGAATTAAAGCTTATTTTACTATTGTTTCACAGTGATTACATTCTAAACACAAATAAATTACCATCAAACACTCAACAGATGATTTTTGTGAAGACAGATGCTCTTTTCTCCTCCTCTGCATTGTATTCATTGCAGCAGTAAACAAGGAATTAGGCTACTCTAGTATCAATGTATGACCTTTTTATAGGACGAAGGGAGAACATTTCTTTGTTTAATATCATTAAAAGTAAAGTTACGCTTCCCGACTCATTTTAAAAAGGACGGAGAAAGAGAGGGGTCTGCGTGAGAAAGCACCACAGTAAACTGCATGCTGCAGACACGTGTGTGTCTCGGCCAAGAGAGAGAGGGAGCGAGAGAGCTGCAGTACTGTAACGTTGTAAACGCTGGATATTACAGGCAGCTTTTTTCTTCCGCTATCGCTCTGCAAAAGTTAACTCGGAGTCAACTTTGGAGAACGGGCGAGGGGATCTTCTACGCTAATTTCGAGGTCAAAGTCAGACTCATCTGTCATGCTGACTGCTGCTCTCCACTTGTGTACTGATATCGCGAGACACTTTACCTCAACGAGAAATCTTGTCACGGTTTAATCTCGCAAGATCTCGTGGGACGAGATCTCGTCACACCTATCGGGCAGCACTCACATAACTTTGCATTGGTGGCAGGTGCTAATTGGATTCATTGCTCCTAGGTTATGAGGTGATTGGGGATAGAGCATGCAGGGATGTTTTTGTCCAGACCTGGAAGACTGGTGCTCCTTACAGATCATGTACAGGTGTTAGCCTGGAAGGGAGAGGAAATCTTGGGCACAGTTAAGTCCTAGCCAGGCCTGGACCTAGCCCTGGAAGTTGGATTGTTTGCCGGGGTTGGACTAAGTTATTGAAAAACTCTGGTCAGTGTCCAAACTGGCCTGTTCATTTTCACTATCCTTGGGAGTTTGATGGCTTCAGTTTACAGCACAAGTTCTATAAGAGCCAAACGGTTTGCACCAGTAGAAATGAACAGCTCACTTTCTAGCTACAGACCCATTTGAAAAGTGTTTTAAAATGTTGCTGATAAACCAAATTAATATGCAGAAACCACATAAAGGACCATATAAATGAATATACAGTTTGATTTATAAATCAAACTAGGAAAACAAGCATGTTAGATAGCACTATTGTCAAATACTTCTGTAAGGTTCAACCTAAAGTTCTAAGGACAATACAATGACTGGTACTATACATAGGCAGCAGTTCGGGCACACTTAGAAATACCTCCTGACAATGTCAGTCGGTGTCCTCTCTGACTACCTCTCCTGCTGCAGGCTACTTTAGATCTTCGATTGATTGCTGTAACCTTGGCAGCCAGAAGGGAGCCAGGGACACACTTTAGAGCAGCATTCATAAAACACAGTCACTTCTGAAATTGCTCATTTAATAGGGATGCTGTGCGGACTCTTGCTCTCTTAAGAGAGCAGTGCATGAGGCTCTGAAAACATATTTCAAGGCATTTTTTACTCATCCTCTTGCCTTCACACTCGGTGGTGAAGCATTCATTTTATGTTCACGTTTAGGCTAGCGCTTAGGGTCATGGTTAGGCTCAGAAGTGGATGCCTTTCTTTTTTTTTTTTTTTACCAGCTCAGTAAATGTGTTGTTTGAGAGAACTGGTCTGCTTGCTATAAATCTGGTGGGAGCTTGGGTGTCGGGAGCTGTACTGTTCTTCACCAACGCTGTCCAAGTAGAGTAGAGAGTCTTAAGCCTTAAGTGTCCAAAATCACTTACTACTCGCTATATAGTCCACTGTATAGTGAGTTCGCCATTTTGGTGCTGTCTGAAAATAAAGTTATACTTCTTTTACACTATAGTTGACAAAGTATCCCATAATGCATCTTGAAAAGTAGTGGACAACGATGGTCACTAACCATGCACTTTATACCATCATGCATTGCGCTGAAAGAAAAATAACAGACTGACAAGGGAGAGCAGTGCGACTGCAACCTGCCGTACAAATGTAAGTAATATCTGTTTAACTTGCAATAGTATGTTGAAGTTAGTTTTGCAAGTTTCATAGCCAAGTGATAAATTGTGAATTCAGTGTGTTACGCCATTACTGCACAAGTCATGGCTAGCTTACAAGCTTGCTAATGTTCGCTAGCACTCTTCTGTACAGTGTCGCTAACTTTAAACTAATTTCATAAGTAGCTAAATTACATTGGTAGTGTCATACAAGCCCCTGAGATATCAATTATAAATGTAATTTAATTTCTTCAGTAGGGCTGGGTATCGTTAAAAAATATTCAATACCAATACTGTGACTTCGATACTGGTTCCTAAACAATACTTTTTTCGATAAATAAAAAAAAAAGATTTTAACAAAAAGAAATTACAACATTACGGCACAAATCTTTTTGTTATTTCTTTTTTAGCTATTACTACGTGAGCCCCGTGCGTAATGTAGAGTTTTTCCTGCCAGCCTCTACGAGGTGTAACATTAGACAGCCAATCACCAGCATTATTAGATCTTGGGGGGAGCATGCTGCGTGCTTATTGGCTCATTGACGCTGATGAGATTTACTCCTTGGGTATTGAATGACGAGGCATTTTTCGATACTGAAGAGCCAATTTGGTCGGCGCCTTTTTAAAAGTATTGAATTTGGTACCCAGCCCTACTCTTTAGGGGCCGACAGCAGTGAGCGGAGGAGATGAACGAGACAGGCTACTGTGGGTCTGGAGGCAGAGGTCTGGCAGGACATTTTTGCATTTCAGAGCACAATACAATACTGTAAATAAAGATGTTAAGACTGATAAGGGTGTCATGTAAATAATTATGTGACTAATAGCTATGTGACAGTGTAATCACACTGTAATAGTACCGTATGTAATGTGAAAAGAAAATTGTGCCTAAGTTTCCCCAGTACGGGGTGTAGTCTGACACATAAAACGTTGCTTATACACATAAACGTTTTATACACATAAACGTTGCTTATAGCACCCCCTAAAGGCGGCACTATAAGCAACGTTTATTTGTTTTGGCCAACTCAATGCATTTAAATGGGAAATTTGCAATTGCAATATGTCTGCCACAGTAAATGCAATCAACACGAAACTTGTGATGCTCGTTCGGCATGCCGCTCTGAGGCGCTGTACCAAATTTGGCGAAGATTGGCCATTAGGGGGCGCTTTAATCAACGTAGACGAGTTTTCGCCCTTCTACTCTATGTTAATGCTATATTTGCAATGGAAATGTACCACAGACCTTGCAGCTCACACTTCTCAATATTTACTGATGTTTGTCTCCTACCGTTAGGTTTTGGTTTTTACTTGTGCGTGCACCTTTTGGTTTTTTACAATAAACAAACTTCTTAACCCACCTGACAAAGTTTCTACAACCTTCACAGTGGACAAATTCAACTCTTTTCTCTCACTTTTTCAATCCAAAATCAACACCATTCATAGGCGCCGATACCGTGCAATTAAACATTGCAGTTGGTGCTAAGTGGAGCGTCTGTCATAGTGTGATTGGTTATGTCGGTGGCATTGATTCTTAATTTCCCACGAAGCACCCACGGAGGAAAACATAAATCGGTGCCTATGACGCCATTTGCAACAACTTGACCACCTGCCCTGCTCCTTCAACCACCACACCTGCCTCCCCCCTCCACCCTCTCGGTTACTCTCTCATTTCTCTCTGCTGTCTCCTGTGGTCAGGGGGATTAAGCAGATTTTGTTTATTGTAGCGAATTGTTAAAGGTCGTCTGTATATGCATGAGGTGAACTGTTGACCGCTACGTTTGCAACGGCGACGTACCGCAGACGTCGCGGCTCGTGCCTCTCGATATTTACCGACGTTTGCCTCCCCGCCGCCCGCGTTGGGGGCGACTGGCGTGGGTGGCTTGGGCCCCGTCATAACTGCTTGCAGTTCTAGTTTAATATATTTTTCAAACATTATTTATACAATATACAGTATGTTTTTACATTATACATTTTTAACTGAAGTATACAAGTGTAGATTGGTGAAGTGTTCAATAAATGTTTTTGTTGAGAAATTCTGTGTATATTAGTGTTACATTTTATCTTTCAAATAGAGGTTTAAACACAAGCACATATCTGCCAAATATCGGCCAAAATACATCGGCATCGACCCTGATTTCTAAAGATCGGCATCGCCCAGAGAAAACCCATATCGGTTGACCTCTAATGTTTATTGTATTTTTAATAATAATGTAAATCTGTATTTTTATTTGTAACCAAAAGCCCTACTAGGGACAAGTGTCGAGAATTAGCTTTGGCTAAAAACACTATGATGCATACATCAGATGACTGTTGAAGTTTATCTATGTTTTTTTTTGTATCTGTTCCTATCTAAATAAACCATAAAAAACAAAAAAAACAACAACATGACCACAACATCCTTATGTACTTGCCCAATGTACTTTTCTATTTATTAATTTGGAAAAATACATTCAGTGTAATATGTATTTAGTATAACTACAATTCATGTCGGAATTTATTATGGATGGTCCACCGGCCGATGTTGATCTGGCACGTTTTTAATTGTGCGACGGCAATTATTTAAATAGCGCCGCTGAGAAAATGGCCCGAGTAGTGCCCGAAAGTATTTTTTTTATTTTGCCGATGAGCAATATAGTCCTCTGCATAGAAATCCCCATATTGTGAGCAAGAAGTAGTGAATGTGTGAGGGATTTTGGACACAACTTCTGTCTTTGAGGAGGGAAGGAAAGGTCACGGCTTGTGCCTTCAGGATATCAGAGGTGTCTCCTTCCTATACTTTGCCATTCATGGTAAATCCTTGACAGGTGCCATGGCTCAATGTGAGTTTCTTTCATGCTGCATGCATTTAACCCTGTTGTGTGTTTTTTTTGTGTTGTGAGTGTGTCTGTGTGTGTGTGTGTATGTGAGACAGGTGCCAGGGTGCAGTCAAGTTGCCCGGCAGTTGCAGCAGCGGGCTGAAATAAAAAGGTTCAGCTGGCGCCTGGCGCCCATAGTGCTCTACTCAGATATGTGCCTCTGGCAGTGTGCCACAAAAAACACACACACACCAACCAGGAACACTGTTGATTGTAACAAATACACACATGTACTCCCAAACAATCGCACACACATCTTTCCCTGCTGATTCTCTTCCTCTCTGCTGCCACAGCTGAAGCTGGCACCCCAGGCTTGGCTGTCACCCCTGAGGGCTCAGGTAGACACCGTCATCAGGCTGAGTGGTGCCAGCCCATTTTATAATTGGATTTAGTGTTGGCACTCTTCTGTTCCCCCCCTCAGCCGGATAGCATTGATTTATGAGGGAGGCCTGGGAGACTGTATGTGACCCGAGTCCAACATCAAGCATTGCGCCGCACTGAAGGCTTTGTTCCTGCTCTTGGCTTCTCGTCTGTCACTGAGCCGAGTTGTGCTGTGAATATCTGGAAATACACTTACTACTAATTTAGATTAGCGTGTGTGATATCACTTTAGTACTTCTCCTTAACTGATAAGCTTTTAATTAAAAGTCAATTGCATTGGTCTGCTGGTATTGTTTTTCAGGCCTGAGAACTAGGATGGGATGGGAATTGTGGGATGACTGTTTTCATAACTTGTGTGTTGGTCTCATCAGTACAGTTAATGCCATTTGATAGAATCCTAATCCAGTATCAAACCGGTTACCAAATCAGAAACTTCCCGAATCCCATATGAACTTTATTTAGGTTTTAACAACAACAAAAGTTTAAGAACTGAAAACTCAAAGATTGCCAAACAAATTCTCAATACCTTTTAGCTAAATTGCTACCTGAATGTTTTGTACATTACTCTTTGATAGTAAAGAAAATAGGGAGGACCTTAAATAATTGACAAAAGGTTTTGAGCAAAAAAATTCCAGGTATTTAAACCAACTTGGAACCAGATCCGAAATGAAACCAGCAATCAGAACTCAACCCTTGTCACCATCCCAGTGTCTAGTTGAAGACTGGATGGCTCTCACTTGCCCTCCAGTTACTTTAAACCCCACCACCCCCCTCCACTCAGTCTTTCTCAAGTGTAGGGTGTCAGCACACTGCTCCCTCCTCCTCCTGCCTCGGGGGTTTTGGGTGATGTCTATTCTTGGCGGAGGATTGTGCTTGTTCACTACCGCACACCCCTTACCCCTAACCCACGATAACCCTTTCCCTCCATAAAATGACCTGTAGCCCTTCATAGGAGGGTGCAGAGATTATGTGCCCCCAGGACTCACAAACACTGACTGCCTGACCACTAAAGCAACATAGAAGCAACCCTGGAATGCAAACAAATGCTCCCATTACCCTTGAACTGCCTCTGACCTCGGTTTGTGTTCAGGATACTGTGACGGTCAGGATAATGGGTGGGTGCTCTACCGGTCATCCACCTTCTGGAGCAGTTTGTCTGCAGAGCGACCGGAGTGTGAAATGTCCTTCATCTGGTCCAATATAGTATGGAGTCAATTCTTTAATATCAGTTTGCTTCACAACTGTTAGTCCAACACAAAAACACTGAAAAAGGTGTGGTCAGATGGGACCAGCTGGAATTAGGGAGGGTGCTTAAGGCATGAAGAGATAAGCTGTGGCTTTTGAGTGACTCACACTTGATAAGTCTATTAAATATCCTGGACTGGCCTTATATTTTGGTACATCATAACTATACTCCAACTGATACTCCACCCAAAATCTTATCTTTTGTTTTTCACAAATGCTCATAGGTTGAAAATGAGTATAAGTGACTATATAGTTCTTAGTTTTGTTCTTCCCAGAGAACGAAGGCTGTGGACAATGACTTCCAATGCACCACGTCGCCTGAAATAAAGACCACCTTTAAAAATAGTGTCTGTATTTGCACTGTATTTTTTAATTCACCTAATACTTTTTCTCGTCTGTGGCCCTTAAGGATGTGAGTACCTAAAAAAAAAAAAAACCCAGAGATATTTCCAGTAACAGGTCAAATGACTACATAAGCTGAATTGTGTAGTCTTTACCCTTGTTATCCCTCAAAAGATGTCAACTTTAAAGGAATACTGAGCATCAGTCACATGATTGGAGGAAGCTTTGAGATAACCGAGACAATGTCCAGGGAACATCAGGTGCTGACCTCGTGTTCCTGATCTGTCAGAAGGCTCAGGGCTCGCTGTTCTGCAACAGAGCCACCATTCACTGCAGCGACCGACCGGCTAACCCACTCTCTCCCACACACAGCCGCTGCTCATACAGCTCAAAGACAAACACATGATGCACTTCTGGACAGTCCTAATTCATTCAGATTCATTCACACAAAGGGCATGCACTCAGTTATCCCAAAAAGTACTTAATAATAATAATTTGATAACTTAATTCTTTCGTCTTTTGAAGTGTATACTTGCTCAATGAATTAAGATACGATTTTCACTGTGGCAGATTAACTCTAGCATGATCCATGTTTTTTTTTTTTAAATGAATTGAAACTGCCTTGAAAGTACGAAAAGATCTCGTCACACCTCTACTTTTCATGTTTTCTCAGAGATAACAATACTAGTAGTGATTGCGATGATAGCATGGTAAGAGCAAAACAATGACTTCTTCAAGTCAAGAAAAAAAACTCATAATCCCACCCCCTTATCTAAAATACAACATGCCTTGTTGTTGTGTTGCTGTCTGGTCTATTTTAAACTTGTGAACAGTATTGAATATAGCCAAATAGTTGGAGAAAAAGTTCAAATTTTAGAGAAGCTGCAGTTTTCAGCCCCATCACACACATCGACACTTGTTTACTTCTCTCAATGCTTTAGTGTTTTGAGTGCCTCAGTTTGACCTTTTTTAAGCTATTTATTTTTCAGAAGATGGTCTGAAAACCATACTTCAGAAAGGCGGCGCTTGTTAAAACTGTTTACTGTTCAGGTTGACTGGACTTATTTCCAAGTGAAGGCTACTACATCATTGAATATGCTTCACATTCTGTATTGAAATTGCTTTTCTTTTTCTGAAGACTGTTATACAGCTCCTGTTAAAAGCAGCAGCTCAGAATCTCTGTGCCAGCGCTGAGTCATGGACGACTTAATGGTGTTGTGCCCCGTTTACTGTGTTTACAATGTCCTTGCAGATATTTCCATTCCTCTGGGAGAGAGAAGCACGTCTTATCTGTAAAGCAACGGCACGAGAGAGAGAGAGATGCAGGCTAAGGGAGGAGAGGGGGCAAACATCAAAAGGAAGAGATGTTAAATATACTCATCCCATTTTTGGCTCTACATGTGCATCTATATCTCGCTGTGTGGGCTTCACAACAGGAAGCTGAACCTTCCACATTTACCGATTCACTCTGCTGAGAGGCTCTCAACATAGAGACGCTCCCATCGTAAGATGCCTTTGACATAGGAATTGATTTATAATTCAGTGTCAGATTCAACCTGCTGATAACACTACTATGACACAAGCTGGATATGTTGTACATTATCAGGCCATGTTGTGCTTAGGTTATATATTCAAAAGTAATCATGCTTACATTCTTTCCTTTACTTAGTAATGCATATTTTTAACTGTTAAGTACCGAAAGTACAGAAGCTCTGTTTTTATTTATGATTTAACATTTGAGATGTATGTTTTTAATGAATAAAGGGCTTGCATGTTTATATTCCAGCATGTTTTCGATACCTTAAGGTATCGAAAAAAGTACAAAACCGTATCAATAGTTTAATCAAAAATGTTATTTTAACCCTATTATTTCTGAAAGGAGACAATATTACTCAGGCTTTCCTCAACTTTCTCTGTTGTCTTCACTATCAACAATCTTAGAAACGGAAACATCAGAAATGCAAGCCGTCTAGCTGACCAACCACAGATCCCACAGTTTCCACGTGAAATGCAGTTTTTGAAAGTTGTCAGCTCTGGCGTACCCCACAGCGTAACCATTAAGGCTAAGTGTATAGGCTCTGTTGCTGCACCGTCTAAATCCACCTTTACAGCTGCATCTCAGTGATGGCCAGACTGTTATGTAGTGGCTGCTGCAGAGAGACGATGGACATCAAGCCCCAAAAGGGATGAATGAAATGAAAGATGAAGGAAGGGGATAAGTAATCCTGCCTCACCCAATAATCTAAAATCTTATTAACTTACTCTGTCTCTCTCCTCTTTGCCTGTCTCCCACCCAGCCACTTCATTACTTCCTTATCCATCACACACACCCATCTCTGTATCACACTGTTGACTTTGCCAAAGGCTTATCTGAACTATTGCCAAACACCAGTCCTTTGTGTATAACCCTTGAAGGGACATTGGGACAGCACCACTGATAGAGTAGCATGAATGTTATCTGCCATGCCGGACTTTGAATTGATTGTGGCTCAGATTTTAGGAGCAGTTTGCAGAAGACTGGAGGTTTGCCAGACTCTTTCTTCCTCAGTCAAGAAGCTGTCTGGTCCTTGATGCAACCTTGACTGCACCAGAGATGGCTGCACAAACTGACGTCAAGTTCCAGATCTGCTCCAAGCCCGTACCAGCGCGCCAAGAGCCTCTGTCTTCAGTCTAGCCTTACTTCATGGCCTCTGAGGCTGGATGTTGAGCCTTGGAGCTGTGAAGACTTATGGCTGAGGCACAGTGAGTGGAAGGCAGGGGGGCGGGCAAACACTTTGCTAATGGTAGCTGAGTATCAAAACCTTGATATGCATCCAACATGTTTTTTGTATTTGTTCAGACTTGGACATCTGATACAACAGAATTATCATACACACTTCTCACAGCAGCGCCTCATCCAATTTGGCTCTGATTGTTACTTGTTGGAAAACTAAAGAGTGCCCCTGGCAGTTTCTTCCTTTGTTGTTTGTGAGAGCAGCCAGCTGTTTATAGACTTTCTTTGCCTCTGCCTGTAGTCCTGTCAGAGGCCTGTTTTTCCCCTCAGCTGTGTAAGCTCAGTGTGCTGCTGCCGGTGGGGCTCTCAGATCTTTAGAGGTTGACCTCTCCAAAACGCTGGGTTGGACTCGGACACAGTTCTGGTCATTGTGCTGGTAGTTAATGATTCTGCCCCTCCATTTTCACCCTCAGTCTCCTTCAGTTCCGCTGCCTCCTTTTATAGAGTCAGGAAATGGCTGCCCCGAATGGATGTAACTTCCAGGTCAGTGGACTTCGGGTGAAGGGTCACGGTTGGGTTGAGGCAGCCATAAATTGAATGACTGCGCAACTTTCTTTGTTGCTTGATGAATTCAGAAACCTGTCATGGTCAGCTCACACAAAAACACATGCACAGATGTGCGTGGCACGTGCAAGTATATGAACATGGTATTTTTAGCATGCAGAGATGAGAGAAAATGTGCACCATCTCCACTTGTTCTTTGCTGATCTCTTTCATGTTTTTCTCTCCTCTGCTATCATCTGCTATCTTCCCACTGTCCTAGCTTTTCTTTTGCTTACTTCTTTCTTCACCCTCTCTTCTTCTATTCGCCTCATTGCTAAGCAACAATGACAGCCATGACAGATCTGCGCTTTGGCTCACACAGTGTCACATCTGACTTTAGCCAACCCCCTCCCACATGAACACACATGCTATACAACCAAGTGCCCTGCTGATGCGGTTTATGATACCGAACGCCACCCCTCCTTCAAAATGACTCCCTGGTCAGCACCCCCTCACCGAGGTGACAGGAGGGAAGTGTCCAGCTGGATGGAACTGTTGTGTTCCTCTCCTGAGGGCTTTGATCCTTTGCCCTTCATCCCCCAAAGCAGTGGCTGCCCTGCCAGCCTGGAGAGGGGGCTGGATCGCTCCTTGATTTAGCACCCTTTTCCCCTGCATGTAGGGACAGAGGCCCGAGTGTTTTGAGAGGTGCGATGCATACTTGTGCGGGACTGTGCGACAGCTGGGACAAGGTGGAGGCCCTTTTTCTTGATCGGCCGCCCCATGCGCCCCACCCACCTGCCTCCCAGCCTTAACTTCCCCCTAGCCTGCGCTCGCTCTTGGCTCCCGTTAGCTCCACAGCGCAGACATATTGTCCCTAAGCCCTGCTCGTCTCTGGGGAGCAGAGGGAGAAGGCTGAGGCTCCCTCACGCTCCCCTCCCTTCGTACCCCCTGATCCCAGCCCCATTTTTTAGGGCTTTAAGACTGACCTGTCAGCCGCTCTCTCTTCCCCAGAGTCAATGCGACCCAGCCCCCTCAAAGCCCCATCCACATCGGCCTTCTGTTTGAACAGGACCCACCAAAAGACCCCTTGTGCTGCCCTTTGTGTGCTCATAAATAAGATCAGAGTTAAAGTCCCTCTGCTCTTGTGTCCAGAGACGGGCCCTGTGGGCCAGGAGGACTAATGCCGCTTGGCAGGCCTATTGATCACAAAGCTCCTCCCAGAACGTCGACCAGCTCTGCAAATGTCCTGATTGCCTAGCCTGCGACATGGAGCTTACACATGCACACAACCGTAGCTCAAACACATATTCACTAAAGTCGGGTGATATGACCGTAAATAATGTGAAACAATAGAAATCTGTATTTTTTCCACACTATAGATACCAAGGTGGCTCTGGATGGTAATATCAGATTTTGCCATAAATGTGATGACGTTTTTTTTAATCAGTGATTTTTTTTTCTTTCTGGTATTTAATTCATTGGATTAGATACATAACTCGACAGTCCAGATAGTTATATCTATAAACGTTTTTTTAATAAAAATCTTTAACTTACAAAAGATTTACCGTAGCAAGGATACATATATTGAAAAATAAAATTGCATAAAACATATACCCAGATAGATGCATAACACACCCTAACAATATGATTAAATGACTACGTTTACATGCACAAAATATTCCGTTTTTTGCCCTTATTCCGAAAAAGGCTAATGAAAGTGAAAATTCCACTAATATTCCCGTTTACATATTTACATATTTAGCCGTGCAAAATACGAGTTTTTCAAAGTTTACCAGTGGTGGTGGCCTTGTTGGACGGCGTGAACACAGCGTCCCTCTTTCATTCCTTTTAAAACAGCTTCTTGAAAAGGTCGGCGTAGCGATATGTGCGCATATCCAAAAACCTGTTGATAACAAAGTCTTTGATAATGTTTAAAAGTAGCGGTGTTTCTCCTCCTTATCGAGTCTGCAGCCTTGCAAACTGTTGGCTGGTTGGTTTGTGTACAGAAACCATAGCAACACACAGAGCTGACCATAAGCCGTAAACCGGGCGTAAACTGCGGTAAAACCCCCGATTGAGACGCATATTCCGAATGCGCTATATATATGTCCAAAGAATGACTCTAAAACCCGAATAATACCGGAATATCCCACGTCTTAATGCGGAAAATGCTGTATTCGGAAAAAGGCCTTATTCGGAATATCCGACCGGAATGTGCTGTTTACGTGACCTGTGTCAAATTCGGAATAATAGTGGAATATTGGTGTGCATGTGCTCGCTTCTTTCTTATCAGACACGACTTTCAGCAAAACCCTGGCTAGACCATCAAGCCCATCAAATCTCAGTGTATCCCTGCAGCCTCTGCCCTGTCCAGGAAGCTGTCTTTGCAGTCTAAATCAGCCCAGATTTATAGCCGGGCTTAGCTGGAGCAGAGCTCTGCTTAAACAATCGTCCGTCTTGTAACTTAAGAGGCAAATAAAAAAGAGGTAGTATCCTATCCCCGACGTCTGGATGAGACATCCCAGAGCTGGGGGCCACCACATGTACAATGAGAAAAAACCCCGACCAATGCTGTAAAACTGGTCTCTAGACGACAGACTGAGGAATAAGTGAGCAAGGGCCATGAGAAGAAGAACTTGAAGACTGAATAGAATAACAAATAGAATGAGGTTAAAGGTCCACTGTCTACAAGCCAACCGAAAGAGTGGAAGGAAACAGGTTATCAAGGCAAACCCTTACGAGTAGATTAGGTGAGGGGAAGCTGAGCTTTAGCAGCAAACCAGATTACACAATATCACTGGCAACTCACTTAACTGTGCTTAAAGCTGCCTGAGCCCTCAGCTGGATGGAGAGAAATTAGTTAGTTAGTTAGTTAGTTAGTTGAAGAACATGATGAGTCTCTGGATATTTCCCCCAGGGCTGGATGATAAAGAAAAGAAAAGTAATGATACAGTGTTGTTGGATGTGTTTGTAGCCGTTTATTTCCCACGTTTTCCTCAACTCTGGGTCTCAGCACGCCTTAGAGGTTAAAGTGAGGGAACGCACAAATAAAACCAGACATGTATGTACATACTTGGACATGTACAGAGAGAGAGAGAGAGAGAGAGAGACACACAATTGTCCAGCATGATGTCAGGAAATATCGTATGTCCTGTAGTGAGAGGCTGTTTGCACCAGATCCAAATCCCTCTGTCATGACGATTACATGCGTGTCCATGTGTCTGGAGCCACTGGCCCACCTGTTCTCATTCCTTCATCATCAAAAGCAGACAGGGAGCCTGGCCAGGGGTAGATGGGGACCATTGTTTGGGGGTTTCACAACCCTTACAGCCTTATGAACTTACACAGCAATTTTGGGGTTTAGCAATAGTCCCAATGGATGTCAAAATGTTATAATGTGCTACAAAGTCAGCAAAATCATGGCCAGATGAAATTAAATAATAATAATACATGAAAAGCACATGTATGAAGCACATAACACAGCAAGAAGAAGAGTAGTTATTTTGCAATATAGGTACAATATCAGATCCTGAATAAGAGAAAAAGGCAATTAAGACATGTAATACAAAAGAGTATTACAGTGTCTTTAAAGGTTAAGGCAGTACAACATCAGTTGAAATAAGAGAGTACAAGATGGTATCATAGAAAGGCTTTAAGGCAGGGATTTCCACGCAAGGAGTGCAAAAGTTTGGATACCCTTGGAGCTGACACATCGGTGATATAACCAGGGCACATCAATGTAAGACGTTAAGTGTGAGGAATAATATCTTTAAATCTATTCCAACTCTTAGGAACCAGTGTAGTGAGGCCAGGGTGCGATATCTTTGAGACGGGAGATGGCATTATGATTGAGACCAATGTACAGGCATAAATCAAGTAGAGGAGACAACAATTTGGGGATGTTTTCCAGGTAGGCTCCAAAAAGGACTTCACATCTAATAGCAGAATTGATTATACCTGTTCTTAATGGCCTTCTCTTTCATGGTGTTGTACACATGTAAAGTAACATGTGTAAGAGATTTAAGCTTCAGAAAGAAGTTAAAATTCACCATACTTTCTCACTTCTGCACGTGGTTAATCGCTGCGTAAAATATGCATGCTTGTTGGATTGTCCATTTCACAAAGTTGCAAAAAATTGTTTGACGCAGCTCCTGAATTCTGAGATCAGAAAAGTGTTTTGGAGTGGGGTTTCAGATGTATGACAAGCACTTCATTTGAAGCATACTGATGCCTTATGGGACTTAAGGATTCTCTTGATGACACAGGTCAGGCCGGAGGGACCATGTAAAACTGTCCTGTTTATATCCAGACAGCCTGGGACATGTCATTTGTAGTTGTATCTTAGTAGAAGTCCTTGTTTCAGACACTTAACTCAATATCAAAGTCAAAATAGTTTGCCTAAAGTAAAAAGGCGACTGCTTAGCCTCTGTCTTTTTGCTGGGCTCAGAGAGATGTTTGGGTCTGGGAGTCTTTATAGAGGAAAACTGCTTTCATCCTGACAGAGTGCCTTTAAGAGCAGAGGAGGATCTTTTTCTGTATGTGTGCGTGTGGGGAGGAAGCCTTTGGAAAATGCGCTTTAACAAGTGTGAATAGAGTCATCTCTAAGCTGCTTCTGTGTTTCATGTGAGACTCCACCATTTTTCCTCTTTGCCTTTAATCAATCACAGAGACCCTCTCCCTGCCTGCCCTTACTTCCTCCGCTCTTTTCTGGGATAAGAGTCTTCCCTCCCCCCCTCTGTGCCTCTTATGAAGTGAGAGGAGAAAGGTGGTGGAGGGATTGGGGGGAGTTAGAGAAAGAGAGTGGAATACTGAGAGAGAGAGAAAGGAGTGCATAAAGACGAGAGAGTTCCTCCAGTGTTTCTTTAACATGTTTAACTGTGGTCCAGGCTGCCCGGGGGCTTTTGTTTGGGACCCGCAGATCCCCACCGGGCATTGTGGGAGCAGCTCAGGGGTGCAGGGGATTGTGGGAAAAGCCATTAAACCAGTTACAGGGATCAGCATATGAAATGGAATATAGAACTCCATCATCATCATCATCATCATCATCATCATCATCATCATCAAATGTTGCTCTTCTCTTTTCTGTGAAAACCTTTTAATTCCAACATTGGTTTTAACATTCAACATTGCTTTAATGCCCATTTCAGAAGAAATTAAATTATTCCCCCCCCACATTTTTAGTCACCGTCACCACATTAACTAGTGACATTTCACATATTAAAGCGTAACTCTCGCCAAAATGCAACCTAGGGTCTTTTTGTGAATGTACCCGAGTCAAACTTTCGTTTAAAAGCATAATTAGGACGGAAACACCACTTTTAAGATTTACCGTATTTTAGTTTTTCGGTCAAATGGCCTTTTGAATGGGAGTGCTAGGGGCACTTTTATGCTAGCCTCAAAATAGCTATTTTTACTTTACTGATATTGTATCACCAGGGTCTCTACACCTTAACAAAAACATTGACAACATTGTTTGTGTACCCAGAGTTTACTAAAAAAGGTTTTGAACAACTCACCGTAGGTCTTGTTGTTTCCGGCCGTAGCCATTTCATCAGTCAAAAACAATCGATTTCCGAAAGCAATAACAGGGAGGAGAGTAAATATAATCCTTATAAATGCACGGATTATTTCTTGTTTTGTCGTTATTGAAAAACAATATTGACCTCGTATTTGAAAAAGGAGCCTCATATGGAGTCCGGTCATTCGCATTCGGATATCGACTCGTTTTGACTGCCGAGGTGGTAGCGGCCAGAAACAACAAGACCTGAGTGAGTTGTTAAAAACCTTTTTTCTTTTTAGTAAACTCTGTGTACATAAACAATGTTGTCAATGCTTTCGTTAAGGTGTAGAGCCCCTGGTGATACTTTGAGCAAAGTTTCATGTTGTGTCGAGCCTTCTTAGTGTTTTAAAAATGGCTATTTTGAGGCTAGCATAAAAGTGCCCCTAGCACTCCCATTCAAAAGGCCATTTGACCGAAAAACGAAAATACGGTAAATCTTAAAAGTGGCGATTCCGTCCTAAATTTTTTATTTTAAACGAAAGTTTGACTCGGGTACATTCACAAAAAGACTCTAGGTTGCATTTTGGCGAGAGTTGCGCTTTAAGTGTGAGGTAAATGTGGTGCTCGCAGCTACATAAGCTCTGCTTGTCCCACTGCGTGTTGCATTTACAAATTAACACTGCACCTTTTGGATTACAAAACCTTATATCTAAATGATGTCTGTTGAAAAGCTACAGCGGATCATTAAACATGATCCGTTTTCTTCTGTGTAAGCCATTGTGTAGGCTCAGGCTATCAGTGGATACAGCCTTATATTGCTGGTTCCTTTCTAACTATTGATGGTGCATACATTTTGCAAGTCAGTTATTTGCAACACATTTGGCCAACACAGGCCAGCAAGGGTTGCCACAAGGGTTTAGCAAGGTTCAACTCTTTTATGGACACCCTTGCTAGAGCTTCTGTTCCCGCTGTGAAGAAGCTAAGTCTTTGGACACAGCGCAAATATGGGTCTAAATGCACCAACTTCTTATTACTATTACTTCTTATTACTATTACTACTATTAACACAGGTGTACGTATATGTCGGTGATGTGGTGGCGTTGGTGGGATGTTGTTAGTTTAGTCCCAGTTCACTGCTCCGTGTTGGCCTCCTATGAGGTTGGAATGCCTTGACAGGAGGAGGAGGAGGAAGAGAGTATTATGGGGGGTGGAAGTTTGGCTAGTGATCTCTTTCTTCCTCCCTTTCTGTCTATATCTCACTCTCACACACACACACACACACACACACACACACACACACACATACACACACATACACACACACACTGAGAGTGGCCGTGCGGTTAACTCTAGCTCAAGTTCATTGTGGCTGAGTTCCGGGAGGCAGTGGTGTTGGAGGGTGCTGGGGGACGAGGAGGAGCAGTAATTAAAGAGCTTTGAGAGAGGGGCCCCATGCGCTCTGTTAGATGCATTTCACTCCCCTCTCCCCCTCACCATAATCCCCACAGGAATAAACAAATTGGGCTTTTCAGCCTGCAAGCTGGGCCTAGGGGCTCCTGTAATGGGATAGACATGAGTTGGATGTATATGTGTGTGTGTGTGTGTCGGACAGAGAGAGATTTTGTGTGTGTGTGTGTGTGTGTGTGTGAATACGAATTATGAGAGAGAGAACATGTGTTTCTTGGTCAGTTGTGTGCGTGTCCCACCACAAATGCAGTAAGTGGCTAATTGCTCCCAGCTCAGTGCTGAAGTGTGCAGAAGGACAAAAAGGCCTCAGCCTCATTTACTTAATCCACGGATTTGGTATCTGAACCAGATTATACTGGGATACCTCTTAAACACCTGCACACCGTTTGTGTGTGTGTGTGTGTGTGTGTGTGTGTGTGTGTGTGTGTGTGCGCGCGCATTCTGCACTTTTACAGTTCTTATTTTGTAGTTTTGAACCATCAGCCCACAACCTTACCCTTTTGACGTCATTGTAGATATGTCATTGCATCACCACATCTCAACAATTCAACTGTGCGGAGTCCTGTTTTATATGTTTGTTACCTGATGTCAGGTTTCCTGGCACACCTGCTTTCTCGAAGAAACTACTGGCTAGCTAATGAGAGGTGTGTGTGTGTGATGGACTGTGTGCGTTTTACCATCAGGTCCGAGATGGCCACAGCTGATCTGCGTTTGTGCGTGCGTGCGTGCGTGTGTGTGTGTGTGTGTGTGCGTTTAATTCAGCCCGTCTTCTCCTAATGAGCCTCAAGCACATCTCATTTCACTGGCCATTGCTCCTCTTCAGTTTCTCCACTTCCAGTCTTTCAGGCAACTTCAGAGTGTTCTGCCATGCAAAGCAGCCAATGATTACTAAAAGGTCCTTTTAATCATTGCAGGTTTTATTCCCCCAGCCTGTCTGGAGGTCAGTAATCGTCTTTTAGACACACAAAAGGAGCTCTGTTTGTCGTCAGCTTGTTGACAGCAGAGAGTGGAGAGGCTTCAGCGTGTTGTCCTGCAGGTCTGATGAGGATCAGCAGGTTGTTCATTAAACATCACTCTGAGTCTCAGCTGCTATGTTTTCCTACATAATGTAGAGACGCAGATGTTGCTCTGTATCTGAGGAAAGTGGGAGAAAAAAGAAATTGAAAAATGAATTGGATGCCAAAAAGAAAAACTCTTACAAAAAAACAGCGTTGAAGCTGGCATCCTGATGAAGCCCGTCCCTCTCTGCCTCAAAGCCGCCTTGACTAAAATGTCTCCGCAAAAACCTCGTCAAAGGGGAAACGGCATCGGCTTTGAAAGAAAGAAAGAAAGTTTGTTTATGTCCCCGTCCTCCCCTTCTCCCCTTTATCACTACTTTCCTCGTCTTCTGTTCAGCTCCCCCAGATGCTGTTACAAATGAATGCACCATGCCTGCTTACACCACACACATACGATCTCCCAGCTCAGTTGAGTCATGAAACACTTCCTTTTGACTCTCGCAGGGCCCCCCCCCCCGTCATTCACCTCCTCTACTTTACAAACAAGTAGAAACAAAGTAGGTTGTGGGATTGGGGGGGGGCTGCTAGAAGAGAAGCCAGAACAAGAAGAAGAAGACTTTAGTTGCGCTCTGATCCTCTTTAATCAAAGTATAGAATATTCCATCAGTGGCGCTGTTTCTCTGTTGCTGCCAATGTTCCTCCTCCACACTCCTCTCTTCTAAAGCACCATGGTTTGTAACTCTTTCTGTTTTTTTTTTTTTTCATCTCTAAAGTAGGTTGCATCTGTTCTGTGTGAAGGCAAAGATCTTCAGATGCTGCAGAAGGAGGGAGAAACACTGCAGAAAGATCTATGACAGCCAGTCAGAAAGATGGGCGAGGGCGGTGAAAGAAAGTGTAGTTTGAAATAGAGAAAACTGAGAATAGCCAATTATCTCTCTCTGTGCCAATTGTGATTTCTCTGCATGAGCGAGGCTTGGGTTTCTCCTTCATGCCGCCCCTGTTGTATTTGCAATTTAGGGCTGCAACTAACGATTATTTTCATAGTCGATTCATCTGTTGATTTCTTTTCTCGATTATTCGATTAGTTGTTTGGTCTCTAAAATGTCAGACAATGGTGAAAAATGTGGATCAGTGTTTCCCAAAAGCCCAAGATGACGTCCTCAAATGTCTTGTTTTGTCCACAACTCAAAAATATTCAGTTTACTGTCACAGAGGAGAGAAGAAACTAGAACATATTCACATTTAAGAAGCTGGAATCAAAGACTTTTTACTTTTGTCTTAAAAAAAATTACTCAAACCGACTTATCGAGTTGACAACTAATCGATTAATCGTTGCAGCTCTGTTGGTAAAATAAAGTAATCTCCTAATGTGAATGTTGGCTGACAACACAATCTCACCACAAAATCCATTAAGTTCCATTTCTGGAGGATTCAATCATACTACATGATCTTCATTAGCTGATGGAGCTTACACAGATGTTTAAAATGTAAGGGTGTTACATTCTGTGTAATGATCTGATGAACAGATTATGTGATATAGACCCAATCACAGTGTTTGTTTACGATAAAATTATTGTTGTTTTAGCGCACTGTCACGGTGATTCAGTGTATAATGGAAGGCTTCAGAACAGCTACCAAATGGAAGTCGCAGTTTGATTGAATTCCCAACTGCTGTCTCCATGATCAAGAATGAACTTTGAACCTCTGTTGAATGTTAGCCAGTGACTTAAAAAAGAACATTCTTAAGCCCTATTCGCACGGGATTAGTATCATCAGGGGACCTCGTGTGATTTAGAAATGACCCCCTCCCCCCACGCATGCACACACACACACACACACACACACACACACACACACACACACACAAATCTACACTACGGGATAAGCGGAGCCTGCTTTTACTGATATATCAGTTTTTTAGCGTGTTTATCAACGCTGTTTGGCCTCCATTGACTTGCATCACCTTGCGATTGTGTGTGAATTGACGTCGTAGCGAGTAATATGAAAGGGCGAAAATCCTCATAGGGAAGTTGCTCGGGGTGGAGGATGGGTAAAACACAGGACTTTCACGCAGGAGAGCGGGGATCACGTCCCAGGTGTGACTTTGTGTCCTTCATTTCCTTTCCACGTTTTTTGTTTTCCTAAACCCAACCCCGTTCTTCTTTTCCTAAACCGTGGCCTCGTGACATGTAGCCTCGCGACAACACGCCACGTGGCTTTAGAAAGTGTATGTTTACGCTGTGATGTTGCAGTCTGCCATCTGCTGTATAGAGCGTAGACATACACGCGGATGGCTCAAAATGCGTACAGATAACACGCCACTTGGCTTTAGGAAAGTGGCGTGTATGTTTACGTGAAGTCATGATATCACGTTGCACACGGGACTAATATTATCACAGGACCTCGGTGTTTGGTGAACTATGGTAGGTCATTTGCGGAGGAATTTTTACTTGACAAATTACAGACATGGCCGATTCGCACAGGATTAAGATCACAGACAACCTCCGTAATTATTACAAATGACTAGAGGTCACCAGGTAATACTAATCCCATGCGAATAGGGCTTTAGTCATTATTGGAAAAATAATATTCACCACAGGATTCTCAACTCGCCATGCTAACTGAAAGAAGTTTAAATATGTGATGGTACCAAAGTGCATTAAAAATAAATTGGATTCCAGAAACTCACACAAGCATTATTTATAACCCTGATCACAATATTTTGCAACATAATCTGTGTAATTATCATTTTTCCATTAACCTTGCAACCCTACACACTGTGTCATCCAATCCAAGACAATCCCTACAGTTTTAATTATCAAATTAATCTTATGCCATGTTTACCTGACTGATGGCAACATGGATTTTGTGTGGTTTGTGTGTTTGTGTGTGTGTGTGTGTGTGTGTGTGTTCTCAGTTCCCAGCAGCCTGCGTGTATCTGCCGGCAGGCAGGCCCAAGCAGGCCCATCGCTAAGATCAGACCTCAGGCAGCACCTCGTCCATTTCTCCCAGTCTGGGCCATAACACTTTGCCCGTATTGTGTGTGGGGGGTTTGTGTGTGTGTGTGTGTGTGTGTGTGTGTGTGTAGGTGTGTAGGTGTCGAAGTGGCCCAGACAGGTCCATTCTTTTAATCAAGGCTGTCTGGAAACGGACAGGGGTGATCTTAACATCACGCTTGCCAGGGGGAAGAGCTGTCAGCTTCAGGAGAGGACAGCCAACAGAGCAAAAGAAGAAGAAGAAGAAGAAGGAGGGAGGAAGGAAAAAGAGGACGGGAAAGAGGGATCTGAGGCATAAAGGAAGAAAGCCAGAGATTTAGGACAGCAAGACGGAGGTGCAGAGAGGACAGAGCGGAACAGATAATTGAGGCGTGTGTGTCAGGAGAGCGATTTACTCCTTCCTAACAGTAAAATATTACGCTGTCATTCTCTTTGTCCGAAGGCAGACGGTCTCTCAGGCACCATTTGTTAAGGCTGAACCCAAAACTAATTTATCTGAATGAAAGACGGTCATGTCATGCTCTCAGTGTTGATGCATTGTCAACAATAATATGCTGAAGAATGACCTTCATCTTCCCTCCTGGATGAAAATGGGACATAATGATGATGTAATTTTGCAGCTGGAAGTTACTTATACCAAAATATTTAGTTTTGGATAAAGTTAGCAGTATTTATTTTTTGCATTAGTTTTGTGAAGTCATTAGAGCCCCACCATCCAGGTTTTAATTATTTTTTTATTATAAAATGTCCCACTTAGTACATACCTTGTTCAACATTCCTTAATAACTAAAGAGATCCTTACCAAAATATTTATTTGTTTAAAAAAACAAGCAAGTACTGGAGGGTAACAGGGTTACAAATGGGGCACCATTTGAAAGGGAACTAAACAGGCTTTCCAACGGTGTAAGATGTATTGCCAAAAACCACAGAGAAATAATCTACCAAACACAAATTTCCTTACTGTTTGTGCTAAGTTTACATTTGGAGGTTCAACTGAAAGTGAACGTACCGGAGTTTCAGTAGCTCAAAGTTGGAAGTTGGTTGGATGTAAATATCCCAGTTTCCATATTGTTTGGGCAAGAGTTTGTCTTCCTCAGTTCGTCATTATTTTCTCTTCCCAATACAATTTTCTAAACTGGGGGTTTGTTTAAAATCTGTATGAGTGCCCGACTGCTCATGTTTCTTGCCCCATTGGACCTATTTTTAGTGTTATCGCTGTGTTCCCAAATCTCAGCAATTACCTTGAGTATGATGTTATTATTATTACTGATAGAAATGCTGGCCAAATCTACAAAAACAACTTAAATTGTAATAAACTGGATTTACCTTTGAAATGTCTTTCCAATCATCCTCTCTCCTTTCTGCTCTCTTCTCCTCCTTCATTACACTCGTGCCGTTTTGGGTGATGACTTGATCTGCTGAAGCTGCTTTCACAAGCTGACAGAGGTGGGGGGGGTGGTAGCATTAAGATTGATGTCTTCATATTCCAAAATGCCTTGGGCCAAATTAACGTTTATTGAGTTACATCCTGATTTTCTCTTTATGAGGGTCTAAAACCGGATACCGCTCGCATCATCCCGGGCAGATATTAAAGAATACACAATGTCTTGGGACTGAAAACACACACACACACACACACACACACACACACACACACACACACACACACTAGATTGTTTTAGTTTTTATTGCGCATCAAGGTGGGGGATCTTAACTCAAAGAATGGGATAATGTTGGGATTTCGATGACTGAAGCGTCAACAAATTGAACTTTTATGAAGGTTGTGCCTCCACCTCCTTATGCTCTGTTGGTGATCTATTAACAGTTGTCATAACACTGTAGCACACTTATTCTCCAGCCAGAGGGGAAACATAACTGCATCTTCAGTGCCAACGTGATCAGAAGGCTGCAGCGCTTTAAACGCCTCAGGCTGACAGAGCAAATATTTGGGCCGTCTCTTTAAACAGCAGGTTTATTAGAGCAGCGGAGTGGGCTGCTGTCATCTCTATTTGCAGACGTAAGAAAAGCTTTCTGTCATGTTTAACTTCTCCCCCGGAGTCAACCCCAGCTGTGGTGCTGTACGATGCTCTGGCAGCAAGAGGTTGGACTGATGCTCAAGTGAATGCCTTGTTTCAGAGACACATTACCCAAAACCTGTGTACATTATTTACTTTTTGTTAATTTACATTAACAGATTGTGTTTTTTTGTTGTTGTTGTTGCAGAGTTTCTACTCTATATACACAACAAATGTACTGTCAGAGTTTTATATTTTGGCATTCATAGTACACAGATAATGGAATATGTGCACCATGGCAACTAAACCAGTTAGAGACGGACTATAATTAGCCTAAGTTAAGCTGTACCTCTCCATCCTACACACACAGCGGAAAATTGAAGAAGTATGTTCAGTGGGAGTTTTGCTTTGCCTCCTAAAATGAGTTGGAGAGCTGCAAATTTACTGTTCAGTTGTCTCTCATTCAAACAGGGGTAAAAGTCTGTCATTGAATAAGGTACAGGGTTGCATCTTTTGTCACATTATTGTTAAACACAACTTAGATAAGATGTTGCGTGCGTGCGTGTGCGTGCATTAAGGACCTGAACAATTGACCCTAATATTAATAACATCTTATACAGAAGTATAACATTTCCATTTCCAAAATAACATTCCCAAGGAGGAATAAGGAGCGCTACGGCTAATACATTATATTGTAGCACTGCTAGCTGTTTCTGCAACATGAGCCGTCACTTCACAATATTCTGCACTATGCGTATTTATTTATTTATGTATTTATTTATCACTCTGTGTACCTCCCACTGTGCAATATATAGGTGTTTATAGTGTTCATGTTACTATTGTTACTCTTATTCTTATACACCTATACCTTTAGGCAGTGGTGGCCTAAAGGTTAGAGTCGCAAGCTTGTGATAGGGAGGTTGTCGGTTCAATCCCCAGACCGACCAGATTAAATCTGGGTGGGGAAAGTCCCTCCCTCATTACTACCACTGAGGTGCCCTTGAGCAAGGCCCTTAACCTCCAACTGCTCCAGTGGAGCTGCTCAGTGGCCAGCAGATCAGACTGTGGTTGTACTGGGCAGCTTCCAGGTATGAATGTGGAACTGTGTGAATGTGATCAGGGTGTTCCTGCAAAAGAGAGGCTTCCTCTGAGTGAACTTTAACTTGAATAAAAAAAAAAAAATCTTATGTTTTATTATTAGGGCTGCACAATATATCGTTTTTTATCGTCATCACAATATCAACTGGCGAAATATACATATCATGCAAGGCTGCAACATATTGTGAAAGACAATCAAAAAAATGTGTTAGTAGAAAGAAAACATCAGCAGAAAACTGCATTTTAAATTAAAACTGTCAATTGTTAGTGGTGCCTTTTATATTCAATGTTCAATAAAAGAATGTTGGGAATGATTTGCTTTTGTTTGTTTTAAATTCAACACGCATTTTTTTTTGTAGTTTAGAAGAATACTAAAAGCAGTATAAAAGTACATTATTTATTAAGAATATATACATTTATCGCAAGTAATATCGCGATATTCAACAATGTTATAGCATATCACATATTTTCCTTATATTGTGCAGCCCTACTTAGTATATTTTTTTAAATTTTCTTTATATTCTATTTCGATTTAATGTGTATTTTTACGTATTCTGTTGCAAATCTTTTGAGCTGCTTTTAACAAGGGAATTTCCCCAGTGTGGGATCAATAACGTATCTTATCTTAATAAAAAAGGAATTCACCACTTGTTTCTATCCCAACTTTTCTTAAAAATAGAACACGTTGAGCTGCGAGCTGACTGTATCTTTACCCGTAGTCGGCAGAGCTATGTTCTTCTGAATTCAGAATGAAGACTTGAGTAAATGATGCCCCGAGGAGCTGCTCTTACTCTCTACGTCAGACCTCCGTGAAGCTATGCGAGACCCTGACATCTTCCTAGTTTACTCAAATGATCAATCAGCCGGACAAGGTTCTGACTCCGCGGACGCCTCTAATTTCCTACAACACAAAGGATCTCCGGCACTGCCCTTTCTTTGCCTTTTCTGTTGTTTCCTTCCTCAAACAGGCAATTGGATTGTATTGATTTCCTGAGCATCATTCCCAGATGACTCATCTTCTCGCTTTGGGAGTCTGGCTCTGCGAGTAAACTCTTTCTTCCGGTTTTCCTGCTCTACTTTAGATGAGGTTTGTCAAGGTGGAAGGTTCTGTCTGGGCCTTGAGGCTCTGAATAGTCGCTTGTGATAGTAGGTGGTATAGTTTATATAAAAGTGTATCCTGTATTCTTTCTTTAAGAGGAAAAACAACGTCTTTAGTGGGGCCGAGGCTGGCAAGAGGTGTGCATTTGGCCTTCCTCAACTGTTTTGTAAGCGTTTGACAGGTGAAATAGTGTGGGAACTGCGGGGAGTGTTGCTTTAAAATGCTTTTTGTCGCGCTTGTCGGGGTGGAGGTGCCTGGTGAATGCTCAATAGCTCTGTAGGAGCCACTGGTGAATGGTTGAGTGCCGGGGGGAAAATGGCTTCCTGCAAGAGCTGTGCAGATTGTTGCTGAGGCTCCTTCTGTGGCGAAACGGTCCACATTTCTTTCTGCTGACTCCCACAGTGCAAGTGTTTGTTTTTTTTGTTATTGATTGATCAGACTGACCTGTACTTTGCCGGTTTCTCAGCCTAAACCAGTTGGAGTGTCGCCATGCGAACTGATGAACCACATGTTCTGCTGAAGCCCAGCTCGTTCTCTAACATCCTCCACCTGGGGAAAGAGACATGCTACAGAGTTTATTGTAATGGCACAAAGCTGTCTCGCTGTCTACACTCATTTTCATTGTTTTCACTGTTGTGTTCCATGTGTTGCAGAAATCTCACATGGGGTACCGTAAATCAAAGTCAGTTGTAATGCAGTCCCTGACAAATATGCTATTAATCAGACCAATAATTCCTTTGTTCACCCACTCTCTGAGTTTTTCCAAGCCCCTTTAGGGAGGAAAACAATTTCAATGATGGAAAGATGGTTGGAGTGAGACATGGTGATGGAGGATGAGTCACCCACGTTTTGATGATTGGGGCAATGGTAGGGTCAAATGGGGTCCTGAGAACCCAGACAAATGTGGGGCGCTTCATGCTCCCCTTCGCCTTCGCCAAAAGTGTTTGCCTTAGTGTTAGCAGAAAGGAAGACAAGAAGAGTTGAGGCAAAGAGAAATGGATGGGAAACCAAGAGAAGATTTTTAGGTAAGAGTGAAGGGAGAAACAAAGAGGAACGGATGAGAGAAAACAGTATGTTGAAGGAAATGGCTGCTGACGGATGATACTGGATGGATAAAGGAATGCGGGTAATGCTGGAATAGCGTGTGGTTGCTTTTTAGTAAGTAGTTAGTTTTTACTGAAAGTAAAGCAGAGAGGGAAGCCGAGAGAGTGAGGGATTGTTCAGAGCCAGCGCCTGGCGAGGGCCATTGTTCATCCTTCCCTTTTGAGCTGAAGGAGACAGGAGAGTTTCACACGCCACTCGCAGGCATCCTGCTGGGCAGCCCCGGAAGGGGGCTATTGCAGCCGGTAAAGAAGGCCTGGCCATAGGGATAAATTACTCTGAATGGAGGGGTCTGTGTTTGCCGTTTTCCTCTCTTTTTCTAAAAGGAGCCAGAGAGGGAAAGAATTCAACCCCAACCACAGGTTGTCCGCTTCGCTTCTGGAAAGGCTCTGCCTTCCAAGTCACCAATTTAACATCCCTCCACCCCCACCGCCCTCCAACCGCTTCACTCCCACCTCCTCTGGAATGCTCCGGGGTTTTGTTGTCCTGAGGGGACCAGGGTGTGTACGTCTCTTATGAGGTTTCATAACTTCAGGATGTGCATGTATTGTTCTTGGGGAAAGGGAAACAAAATGAATCCCACATTTAATTAAAAAAAGGGTACCCCTTTAAAAGCATCAATTATTTACATGTAGTTTACATTTCCCTATTGACTTAACAAATTGGTTCATATGTAAAAAGATACAGTATTTCTAGGATGAACTTCACAGCGTCAAACTCAGCTTTAAAGTTGTTGGTGTTCCAGATAATAAAGATGCCCCAAATAGGAGTGTGACAGTGACTACATTTACATGCACATAATATTCCAGCTTTTGCCCTTATTCCGAAAAAGACAATATTCCGACTAAGCTGTATGGCTAATGAAAGTGAATAATCCACTAATATTCCCGTTTACAAAACACGATTTTTTTTCTAAGTTTTCCAGCGTTGGCGGACTTGTTGGACCGTGCGAACACAGCGTCCCTCGTTCATTCCTTCAACCAGTTTCTTGAAAAGGTCGGCGTACCGATGTTTGCACATATCCAAAAACCTGTTGATAACAAAGTCTTTGATAATGTTTAAAAGTAGCGGTATTTCTCCTCCTTATCGAGTCTGCAGCCTTGCAAACTGTTGGCTGGTTGGTTTGTGTACAGAAACCATAGCAACTCACAGAGCTGACCATAAGCCGTAAACCGGGCGTAAACTGCAGTAAAACCCCCGATTGAGACGCATATTCCGAATGCCCAATGTCCAAAGAATGCCTCTAAAACCTGAATAATACCGGAATATCCCACATATTAATTGGAAAATGCTATATTCAGAAAAAGGCCTAATTCTGAATATCCAACCGAAATATGCTGTTTACATGACCTGTATCAAATTTGGAATATTGTCATATCGTAATAATAGTGGAATATTGGTGTGCATGTGCAGTGACATTAATGAACTTGTTTTGAAGGGATTGTTTCCTGGTGAAGACTTTGATTCCTCCTGTGTGTGTCAGGAGATTGACAGGGATGTCATTCAGCACTAATATATAGAAATGTACTGTAGCTGTTTTAACACTGTACAAAAACAGGTAAACTTGCTTTACTAATAAGAAGCCTTAACATCTACTATACTGAGTTTTACTCAAGCACTTGAAAGAAAAAGAAAGCCTTACCATTCATCATGATACCCTACAGTACAAGATTGTAAGACTGTTGAGGGACTGTTTTGTGACAAAACTGAATGAAAATATGAACTTGCAGTATGGCCTAGTTTCCAGTTAAATCCTGACCGATAGTCACCCCTGAGATTGTTTATTGGTCAATATTGACCACAGAAATATTTAGTGTTGGACTAGCAAAACCAAACTGCAAACAGATGTTTTATAGATTGTATTTGTATGCATACATTTTTACTTGATGTGTTGTTTTTGTCTCTTCATTCATAAAAAGTATGTTTTAAGTGAGGCTTGCTGATAAAAGTTTACTCTCAAAGTCAAAAAAGTCATCATTTGGAATTGTTGGTGTCTATAAGAATTAAGGATTGACGTCTGTGAATTTTCTCTGTCGCAGTTTCTTGAGGGATCAGTTGATGGATGTTTGTGTCAAACAAACATAAAAAAACCCCAAATAAATATATCAGTATTTGCCTTCAAAATCCAGTATTGGTATGGCTCTATTCGGATACCAGTTTGGCTGATACAGTGTGTGTACTGCATTTGTACAGGCGTGAGTGTTTTTTTACATGTGCGCGTGCTTGTTTGAGCCCTCCTCGTAGTTAGCAGCTCATTTTAATGGCTGACTGTTGGACTGATGCAGAAAACAGAGAGGTCAATATACTGAAACTGGCAAACGCTTACTCGGAGATTTACAATTTACAAGCCCAGTTTTTGCCCCAAATCCCAAATGTTAACATCATAGAGCGTCTGGTGCCAGCATGGAGGAGGTTAGAGATGTGGAGCGGAGCCCTTCATGCTGTGTCCGTTTATAACTGGATATTACTGAGCTGGACCTCAGTGCCTGCTCTTCTCATCCAGTCAAAGCCCATAAAGTGAGTTACAGCTCGCCTGCATGGAATAATCTGCTCTTATTACACTTATCCTTTTGCCTGGAGTTCACATTCACAGACATGGACCAAATGAAGCTGCTAATACTGATCTAGCATCTGGTGCTGCGGTGTGGCCTGTTCAGGAACACTGTACTTGTTCTTGTTCGAGATTTGACTGTTTTGGTTTTGGTGCCTTACAAAGCTCAGGTGAATGTTTTTGGCGAGAAACAATTTAAAAATAGATACATATTTGTATTTACATTTTTTTCACCTCTTGGTTCCATGACTAGAGGTTGCGTTTACATTACAATGTGTATCTAAATCTATGGTGACAACTTCAATCATTTAGTTTAGTTTTGTAGTTGTGGATTAATCTATATTGAGGACGTATACATTTCTGGGATTGTTCAGGTGGAGCCGGAAATTCCGTCAGATGTCCCTTATTTCGGCCAGATTTCGGCTAGCTAGACTATCTGTCCGATCTGAGTTTTCTGTTGCACGATTAAAACAACCTTTGAACGTACACGTTCCACCAAAACAAGTTCCTTCCCGAGGCTATTTTGCAGAGGCACCGTGGCTCCGTTCGGTGCTTAGCACTGCCCAAGATGATTGTGATTGGTTTAAAGAAATGCCAATAAACCAAAGCATGTTTTTCTCCTATCCAGGAATGTTGTGTGGACTAGCCAGACCCTCCTCTGCAGCGCTGAGGAGGAAAGTCTGCTATTGATACTGATAAGTCTACCTTGCAGAAACGCAACACAGGTTTTTTTCCCCCTTCTTTTTATTAAAGATCGTACAGTAGACGGTAGGCCGTAACGTTACAGTAGCCTACACAGTACAGCAGCAAAGACTCACAGACTTTCGCGGGGTTTAGGGTTTAACCAAACAGTCACATGACATGAGTTCCACCAATCAGAAGGCATCACTGTGGGAGACAAGACATCGCGAAAACAAGGTTGGTGCCCCATGAACTTTTGGCGTCCATATGAGCATATACTATCGCTTAGTCATGTCGTAGCTGGTTTTAAGTCTACCATCGACGGTTATGATTTTATGGCTTATACTCCAATTGTCAATGGAGAAATTGCATTGTATTTTTACTTCCGGAACCGGCTGTGGGCAGGACTGTTGAGCTCTATAATTGCACTTTTTCGGATTATCATTCTTGATCTTGAATCATGCAGCCCAAACTAACTGCAAGTGTTGTAAAACCAGCTCCTCAAAGGAGAAATTCAAGACTGTGTTCATGCTGTTAGAGAGGAAAGTTTAATGGCTGTTTTTGTAAAAGTTATTCAGCCATCCATCCCGGTTTGGTGTACTTGCTCCCATAGGCTGCCACAGTCTGACTTTGATTTGTACGTCAGATGGATTTCAGTCTGTCAGCATGCAGCCCCCGAGCAGGTGATCGATAAGGTATTGATCTCTGTTATGTTACAGGGAGGGTCCAGGCTGAAGTTTTGGCCCAGACGTGTGGCTCGTGTAGCACTTACAGACTGACTCCGCTGGACTGGACCTGATCCAGACACTAGTTACACACACACACAGAGCAAAAAATCTGAAATTTCACATGCAGTCAAATTGGAATAGTAAAATTGTCCCACACACAGAGATTTCACACTCCAGTAGACGGCCAATTCACTTTTCTTGCACTTCAGCCATTCTGCGGTTTTATTCTATCTGCGCACTGGTTCGAGCACAGCGATTTTAACATTCCTATTGGTTCAGCTACTTTAATTTGAGCTGAGTGAGGTCCACTGCTTTTACAAACCAAAAACATGGTTTTGATTTGCCTTCACAGAACAATAGATGTTTGCAGTGGAGACGGCTCACTTAGTTTGGGTTTATTGGACATTTTTGAGGTTTGCATCCCATTGCGTAGCTGTAGGATTCTGTTTTTTTTTCCTTCACTTTTTGATGCTCAGTTGTGAAAAGTAATGTATAAACTACGTACACTACACTCATGTTGTCACTAATCTCCAGATTGTTGGCTTTTCCGCCTTTCATTTTTGACAGGACAGCTAGGGGAGAGAGGGGGGGGGGGGAAGACGTGCAGGAAATTGTCATAGGTCGGATTTGAACCCTGGCCCTTTACGTCAAGGCATAAACCTCTCAGTATATGTGCATCTGCTCTACCCACTGACCCAACCCGGCCACATCTCCAGATTGTTTTAAATGTAATCCACCCTGTCCTGTTTTTATTTGGTTTCATTCTTGAAGATTAATTTAGGGTTATCTGTCAGTTAAACGGACAACTGTTTGATACATTTACATTTTTGTAGATGTCTGGTTTATGACCGGCAATGCTTAGTTTTTCATTCAGCACATTTTCTGTAGCAGCTTTGTACAAGTCAATCTACCGTTTTTCATTTGTAAAATGTCAGAAAATAATGAAAAATTCCCAAGCTGGAAGGCACTAACTCTTGACCGAAAACCTCTAATTTATCTTATCAGGTGTGGGTAGAACAGGGGAGTTGGAAAATAAGCAGGACTGTGGGTACCCGGGATCTGGATTGGGAACCACTGACTTAAACCATACAGATTGAAGGATGGATCTTGGGATTTTAAGAATTTCTGCAGCATAGACCAATTGGAGATTATACCCCGACTGGAAAACCAACTTCTCCCTGGAGGGAGCTCTGGGATCAGTTGAAGCTCTGACCCGTGTATCCCTGATAGAGGCCCCTGTTGGGGGATTTTGGGGGTTAAAGTGGGGTGTGTGTCTGTGTTTGTGAGAGAGACAGGGGGTCAGCTGGCCAAAGAGACAATCTGTGGATTAGAGTGAGCTTGGACACCAAGTGCTCACTCAGCACATTATCCAGCGAGTCTAGTGTTCACAGCCAGAGGCAGAGCTCAGAGATCCTTTGTGTTTTCACTGCCAGGCCCGATACACACACACACACACACACACACACACACACACACACACACACACACACACACACTAGCGCCGGTACATCTTTCCATGCTCTCCGTCTCTTTTTGCCCTCCTCGCCTCTCCATGCAGAACACTTGCTTTCTCACCCGCACTTCATAAAAAAAAAACTCCACAGGAGTCCTCCTACACAGACTTATGACCTGCAGCTCTTCATCTGCCCATATGCAACTTCCATCCTTCATCATCAACATGTCCCTTTTAACGTGTGTCATCTTTGTGAAAAAGTAGTCGTCCAGTTTCCCATTAGGTCATTAAATCCTTAAAACGCGTGTCAGAGTAAGTGGAAGTCGTGATGGATCTTTTGTGTTTTCTCTTTGATCGTACTACAGAGTTCTTCCCTCATTCACATATACACAGTACACACATATGTACACACACACACACACACACACACACACACACACACACACACACATATATATATATATATATATATATATATATATATATATATATATATATATATATAATATTGAGTCCCAAAGCCACATAAGTACAGTGTGTGGAGGCCAGAGTCATCACAAAGGGCTGACAGTAGTGGAAAATGAAACGTAGTACGACACGCTCGCCCCTCTCCCTCCTTAACCCCTTCATGGCCCTGTGACCATGGGAGACTACACTGCATCACACACACTGACGTCTTTGGCTATAAAAGATTTAAATCTTCAAAAGTATGCCAAGCAGGAGATACATTTTTACTTTTCCCAGGGTGAACCAGTTTACTTGTCGGTGAGATATCTCACAAAGCTACCTAACCTAACAGGTTTGGTTTAATTCTGCTGGAGGCATCTGCTTTGGTCCAAAGATCAAGTGATTTGACTTTGGCTGTAATATAGATTAAGAATTTTCCAAATTAGACATTAGTTGTTGTTTTTTAGCTGCTGTTGTACATTTAGTTGCAGCACTGCGTTGCCGATGTGTGGAGAAGGAACTTCGTGTAAATCGTCAGATACCACACTGTATTATTCTTTTTTTTTTTCAATTGAAATTTTGCTTTGAACTAATAACTCTGGTACAATTCATCAAATGACAGCATTTATGTATGATATTGCACATGGTTTTGTACAAATAAATCTCATTTAGCACATGCAATAAATGTAGTAAATGCAAACAGATTCAATCCCTGATTAAATATATACATAATGTGTTTTGTGTGCGCTGGTAGGAACAGTGTTGCATTCATGTATTGTTTGTCATAAAATCTAACATGCAAGCAAAATGATAAACAAAAGTCAGATAAAACTCCACTACGCACCTTGTGACACAAGTTTACGGCGCACTGGATGGGACCCATATCCCGATCCTTCCCCCATCCGATGGATAACGGGACTACAGTTAGAGTTAGTTACATGTTCGCTACGTCACAACTTATTTGGCAAAGCTGTTTCCATCTCCCATTTTGCACATTAACTCTTTTTCGAAAAAGGCAAAAACCACCTCAAGCGAGCGTAAAAACTTTTTTGAGAATTTGAGGAAGCTTTTTTAAATTTGGCCATTTCCATCAACATTTTTTTTTTTTTAATGCGACACTTCAAAGTGCGCATAAAAAATACGTTGGAAACATGGCTATTGTTAGTGGAGGTTTTTGCTCCACTGAGTGCATGCAGCAAAATAACAGTAAAAATACACTTAAACATAACAATTTTCGGGCCTCTTTCTACCTTTCTGATTCGCATGTAGCCCACAATGTCCGCCCACCCCTGAGTGCCAGCCCACATGGCCATCCAGCAGCCAGCCACTCATCCCTGGCCAAGTCAGTGTTATCTTTGAACTGACTTCAGAGAGACTGCTGGCCGGCCGTGGATGATTGTGTGTGTGTGTGTGTGTGTGTGTGTGTGTGTATACAGTACAACTCCATAGCAGCACTGTCCTTTCATTTCTCCCCTTTGTTTGATCTCAGAGACCTTTTATTTTTAACCCTCAGAAGCAGGACGATGATATATCACTAAGTGTGTAATTATGTTGTTTTCGCTCATTTCATGGGGAATAAAGGACCGTATCCTCCCACATGCTTCTGGTTCGCACTTAGTTAATAGGCAATGACTTGGCTGACTGTGTGTGTGTATTTGCCTTGCATTGTTTGCTTGAATCTTCATTCATGATGAACATGCAGAAATGAGTCCAATAAAGCCTCCGGTCAGGTTCGGGGAGCGTTGAAATCGTTCGGCCTTAAAGGCAAGCCAACAAAAACACACACACACACACACACACACACACACACACACTCCTGCTGAGTTACATCACAAGAAAGTGATTGAGCGCTCCGCTGTGATAAGTTTTAATGAAAGTCTGAGATGAGCAGGCGTGAAAAGAACCCTGCTGCCGAACAACTGCTGCACATTTCACTCTCCTGTGTGTATTTTTGTGTGTGAGTGAGCAAACCAGAGGGATGAGCTCGTGATGAAGGGTCTGTCCAGGGAGATTTTTTTTTTAGCAATGCTTTGAAGATTTGGCATCGATCTGAACTTGTTTGTCATACTCTGTTTACATACTTGAGCGTGCAAACTGGATATTTTAAGAGATTTTAAGAAGTTCCCTCCGGTTGATAAGTGGTACACGTGTGCATGTTGCTCATGCATGTTGTTTCTCAACACTTTTTTTTCCCCCAGCTTAGCTCAACATGTGCTGCTGTGGTTACCGGCTCGCCACATCAGGGCGGCCCGACCTACGGTGGGCAAATTAGTAGGTGGAGATGAGCCGACGGAGAGGGGGAACGGGCAGGGAGGATGAGCTGTTTGGCACTGTGAAGCCAAGTCAGCATAACCCAGAGCCATCATAACCATGGGGAATTCAGTGAATGTGCTCTTTGAGTGTTGGCAGCGCTTTAGAGCTTCCATATGTTGTAATGGAGAGACATGTGGAGATAAAAAGGAGCAGGAGCCTGGGAAATGGTTCTTACAATCATTAAAGCTCCGCCAATCAATATTTTATGTAACAGTGAATGTCTATAGTGAAAAGGTGAATTATCACCAATTCTTTACGGAGCATTTTAGCTTCTTTAAGGTCATTGTTTTAATATTTGGAACTTTTGCTGTATTGTTCAGTCTCACTGCTTTCTTGTTTCCAGCAGCAGGCAGCTGTTTTCTGAAAAAAACGGTCGCTAAGCAACCCACTGTACAATACCTTCCCAGGACCAGGCAGACAGCTAGAAACTAGTCATCAGTGAAGAAACTGGAACATCAAGTATCTTGAAAGCCAAAACTTTTTCAGAGCTGGTTGTGGATTTTCTGGATATGGACAGAAACAGAATTCCAAATGAATTAGATTGTTACTTTCTTTCTGCTTGATTGTTTGCTAACGCGTCAGGATGTGTGCTTTCCACACCTCGTAAGACACCAAGTCTTTCTCATCAAAGTCTGCTAGACAAAAAAAGTCTGCTTCACAATTATTGTTTATTTCATTAAATGAATGATATGAAGTGCCCCACCCCCCATTGCAATGTCAACCCAATCTGAATGTGATAGACTAGATAAAGAAGGAACTGACACAATCTGCAGGGTGAAGCGAGGTTACATTAAACTTACACAGCTTTGTTTATTCCTGATTAGCAAAAGATTGCTTGCTTTGCATGTATAAAACAGGGTGGATTTCTCTTAAATATTACTATACACTAGCCTGGGAAAACCCTGACGAACTTGCAAGTCAGTCTGGCCAAGAGCCCATTCAAGCCAATTCAATTTCCAATTTTTCCAAATCGAGGCACCAATCACAACCGTTGAGGCGGGCTTTACACGATGTCGATAGCGCAGCGACGGCAAGCGGCTTTCTGTTTACATTCAACACGACGGCCACCAAAGCGCAGCAATCCGTTGATGCCGCTGTCACTGCTACGTCACCCGGATCGTTGGTCTGATTGGTTGAAGGACTATCCAATTGCGCCCAGAGGCATTTGAGCGGCGTCCGTTGGTGACGCCCCTTTGGAAATGGGCTGTGAATGAAGCTTGCCCGGACCCACTCTCAGTTACAACTGAGAAGGGTCTGGTGTCAACCAGGCTAACTATACTCTGTTTACCCACATTATCTTAAATATTGTGTCATATAGATACATACAGACAGTTTTCATTTAAAATGTCCCCAAAACAGGTGTTGCAAAGGTGTTTGTCTTATATGTGGAACAGTATTTTCACCACTCAGCCATGTCTTAATATCAAAAAAGCCTACACACAGTTTCATTGCTCTCTGTTCAATGTGCATGGTGACCGACAGTTATTACAGGTGAACAGCCGCCCTGTATACGTGATCAGTCAGGCGTCCCGTTCTGCCAGCAGTCTCACCTGGCGAGACGTGACGACGGACAAACACTGTTGCCTGATAGCGAGGTGGGACGCCATTTGCGTCCATTCTCAATGTGCAGCGCTGCACGACGCCATGCGGCGCGGCTAAATGCAGCTGGTTTGGGACGGTTCGGGCTGAACAGTTGCCGACATGCTGAGACGCAGCTGTCTCTCTGAAGCGACGCCTTTACAGCTCGACACCAGCAGCGGACGGGTGGCAGGAAGACAGAGGATGGACAAAAGGCTTGGCTCATTTCCTCGGTGCTCCTGTCTTACCCCTTCACATTCTCAGATGGCTCATTTCCCCCCCACCTCCCCCAATTTCCCGCTTATCACTTTTTATAGCGGTACACTCGCACAGTGAAAGAAAGATGCAGCTCCGACCCTCCAGGTAGTCTTCTGGGAGGTCCACGCCTAATTAACTAGCAGCCTTTTGACATCGTTCAAAGCGTGTGGCCACCAGCTCTCAGGGCTGAGTTACCATTGTGTGTTTTGGCCCCACTGCTCTCTCCTCAACTCTTCACACACATTTTAACTATTTAATAACAGCAAATGGTGAAATGGAGGTTGAATGCCACCTGGTTAGATCTGACACTCGGCGACGTGACCGCTTCCGGGCTCAGTTTGGTCGGTGGATGCAGGCTTTTGGCGGCTGGCAGCTGCTGTAGGTGGGGCAGGTTTAGACGTGGTGTCAGCGTGGGTTTGTGGGATCATCTCTGTTTACCTTTTGGGGGGGGGGGGGGACCACCTGTCTTGTTCCTCACCCGGCCTGTTAAGACCGTTTCAGGCTGTAGTAACCAGCAGTGGACGATCTTTGGTGGTCTCTGTTTTCTTTTTCTCTGCTGGAGGTTCTTTCTGGCTCACAGCTCACACTCTGTCCTCTGGCAGCAGCAAGTGAAGTAAGAATTGAGTTGTCTGTCCGTCTCACCGTTGGTCTGAAGAGACCAACGTCAGCCTACGTCACCGGTTATTGGATTGAAACAGGAGCTTTCCTCCTTTCTCACTGGGTTAGGGCTGGGCAAAATAACAATATTATATCAACATCGATATATGAGACTGGATATCGTCTTAAATTGTGGATATTGTAATATCATATATATAATAAGTGGTCTTTTCCTGGTTTTAGAGGCCGCATTACAGTAAAGTGATGTCATTTTCTGAACTTACTAGACTGTTCTAGCTTTTCTATTATTTGCCTTTACCCACATAGGCCTAGTCATTGTATCCACATTATTGGTGATTATTTATCAAAACTCACTGTGTTTAATATTTTGTGAAAGCATCAATAGTCACACTACACACTACAATATCGCCACAATATCGACATTGAGGTATTTTGTCAAAAATATCGTGATAATTGATTTTTTTCAATATTGCCCAGCTCTACACTGGGTATGAACTCTGTTGATCATGTGGTTTGTTTGTGGGATTGATGTGCTTACTTGTACTGATGATTGTAAAAAACAAAAACTACTGTTCAGTAGCGAGTGAGATTATTTGCTGTCCATCAATACGTTTTATTTCAAGTTGGGGTTCTGGCACCTGCTGACAAGACATGGCTTTTCTTATTCCTCTTTTTTTATTAACACGTTTGACTCTATGAATATTCCTATAATTTCGCTAACTCATCCTTCTTATTTATTCTTACAATCCTGGCAACAGTACTGGCAGAAAATGCATTGTTTACCTTAATTGTGTATATTAAATATTCGCCCAAATTTCATGAAGCGCCTGCAACTCGTCGCCTGACCAGTTCTGAACTGTTTCAAACTGATCCACTGATAAAAATGTGGCTTCAAAATGTCAAAAACGCCAACCTGTGCTCAGCTTCTGCCACTGACTTTAACAATACCTTCTCCTTTGCTGGAATGCTTTTATTGTGACTGTCAGCCGAAGAAGCACGATAACATCAGTAAAGGTTGTAGTCTATAATTGTTCTCAGCACTTTGCCCCTGTACTGCTTGTGTTCCGTTTTTTTTCTTCAACTCAGCTTTTCAGGCAGTTAAAGCTCTAAGATCTTTCTGCTTATGATCAATTAACTGCTGAGATGATTCGACTGCACCTGCTCCACTTAGGCTAAACATCCTTTAATAGTCTGATGTATTGTTGCTAAATTTGGACTTACAGCTCAAAGTGATCTACTGTCCCTACAAAACAGCCAAGCATGTGATCTGCTATCTGTGTAATGCATCAGAGGCTTGTCATGCTGGTACTCTTGAAAGTGTGTGTGTGTGTGTGTTTGTGTGTGTGTGGTTCTGCATTTCCTCTGCTTCTAGTATTCTTATATACAACAAACTGCTTGTTGAAGTTAAAACAAAATGAAAGCAAATAATTTCCAACATTCTTTTATTGAACAAATTGAACATTGAATTGAATATAAAAGGCACCACTAAAAAAAGAATGACAGTTATATTTTAAAGTGTAATTTTCTATAAATGTTTTCTTTCAACTAACACAAAACCTCTCTGAGTGTCTTTGGTGATATGTTTATTGGGCCAGCTGATATCGCGATGGTGATTTAAAAAAAAACAGTATATTGTGCAGCCCGTGTGTGTGTGTGTGTGTGTGTGTGTGTAAGAAAGGGAGAAAGAAGGAGATCAAAGTGGATTTTGTGGTTGTGACTCACATTCTCATACTAAAATCTGTGTTGATCTTTCACTCGTTATTATCACTCTCATCAGTTAACATCAGGATCTTGTTTCCTCCTCGATACTTGCTGAAGTTGTGATTATTTTTGCTGGCAGGGTAACAGGACTGTAAACTAATGTTTGCATTGTTTATTGGCACTTTAGTATAACCTAATAACTCTCTGAAAACATACTAAAACAGTTAGCAAGTTGTATGGCAAAATGGATAAAACCTTCTGTCACTTCATATGGCATTAGCAACATATTTTGTAAAATTATACATTTTGGAATGTAGTTTGAGAAAGCATTTACTAGACGAACAAACAGTCCTTATTTGATTTGCAACACTTCCCACAACGGTCTAGTACAACCAGAAATATTAAAGGCATGGACACAAACCAAAATCTCTACTTGTTGACATATCTCTTGCCGTCATCTTGCCATGTATATTGTCATATTGCCCATTCGTATTTTCAGTCCTGGTACGTACATACATGTGCAGTACAGTGTGTACAGTATGATGGTTTCTTTGGCTCTGATCGCAGCCAGTGGCCTGTTTGACATGTGCATGGCCTGTGATGTGGCTTCATGTTGACACAACTTCTGCTCCAGACTCTAATTTAGCTCAGTGCAAAATAAAAAAAAAAAAACGCACACACGCATCTGAATAAAACACATATATGCTTAAAGTTACAAATCCAGCACAGCTCACAACACTGCAGTATAATTGTAATAATGTTGTACTATGGCGTATCAGGTCTTAGTTTGGGACTTTCAGTAATTACAGTGTGTTTACACGGCCACGTTGTAAACATTTTGTGGCGCGATTGCATACAAAATCGATGCAAAGACGCGACACGAAATTTACATCTATCTCGTATCTGCGTGAGTTGAAATATTTAAACTCAAGTGATCAAACTTGCGCAAGTGACGCGACACGAAGCAAATTTACACAGCCAGTGTGAACACCACAAACCCCGGGGGTCTGAGGACTGCAGACTGCTCAAGAAAATCAGATGGACAACTTTACAGACAGGAAGACTTGGATGACGCCATCCCCGCTTCCCCTACTGTTAGCGGAGAGTTCTTGAAACAAGGGGAGGGAAGAGGAACAAAGTGAGGAAGAGAAGGGAGGCATCTGAAGGGGAAGTGTGAAGAGGGGATGGTGGACAGACAAGACTGAGGAGAAAGAGAGGGAAATGAAAAGAAAGAGGCCATTAATTTAGTGCTGTGGGAGGGATCTGAAGGTTACTGAGCTTTCTCTGCCAGACCCTCCTGGGTTGACTGATGCCTTTGTGAGGAGGCCAGGAACCACACACACACACACACACACACACACACACACACACACACACACACACACACACACACACACACACACGTAACACACATGCACGTTCCAAGAAACTGGGTTTGTTGCGGCAGGCCAGTTTTAGCAAAATAGGCACACGCGCACACACACACACACACACACACACACACACACACACACACACACACACACACACACACACACACACACATATGGCCATTAATGGGCTTCAAAGTGAGAGCAAAATGGGAAACCTTTATTTCCTCTCCTAGACGTGATTTGCTGTGATGCGTCTGAAAATGTGGTGACTCTGTGTTTTTCCCTACTGTGGTGGGAAATCAGAGCAGAGTGTACAGAATGTATAGACTGTGTGTGTGTGTGTGTGTATTTTTGGATACCTTGTTTGTCATATGCACACTGTCAGCGAAAAGGGGCATATTAAAGGGCCAGTAATGTGTTGAGTTAAAGAAAATATTATGTATTTAATGTTATTGTAATAAAATTGTATTTCCTATTAATCAAAATTAGTCAATTGGCAGTAGTGAGAGATTGATGAAGTTTCATAGAATGTTAATGTCCTCTTTGACTAAAGCTCCTGCTGTTTTCCCTGTGCTACCTGGGAGTCTACAGTCAGGGCAGTAAAGTAAAGCCCTCTGACATTTTGTTGATGGCTGTAACCAGACAGGGACGCAGAAAAACATATTTTTTTTTTTCACCTAGACATAGCTCAAATATTTTTTATGCTTTACTGAAATTACTTCTTAGGGCCTCTGAAAGAAGTAAAAACAAGTATTTGGCTTAGCCTGACGAGCCAGACCCACATCAAGATGTTGGGTCTGGGAACTCACCATTGGCAGGGCTCAAGCCGAGGGGCGGGATAAACTGTTGTCTTTCAAATTCCCTCTGCACGCAATAGGATAGCGCTACAACCAACCAGAGCAACGCTAGTTGATACTTTATGACTTTAGCCGTATCCGGTTGGCAAAACTCCGAACACGTCTTGCTTTTTTAAGAATGACTTCAGTGCCGTTCTTTGTTCTTAACTCCAAGTCTTCCAGAGTCACGGCCAAAGCCGATTTGAAAGACCGCTGTTCACCAGCAGCAGCCATCTTCTTTGTTTTGAAGTAGCAGGGAATTCACGTGGAACCGTCGCAACTCTGCCGTCATTATGTTAAGCCGCCCACTGACTCTATACACGATGTGATTGGCCTGACTAGAGTTTGGTTTTTCCAGCTCGCAAGCCAACTGAGAGTTGCTAGACTGACCCTGGCTGCAAATGACATTTGCTGCCGCTAGGGTGCGTCTAGATTTCTATCTTTTTTTTTGTATCTTTGGCTAACTGCAGACACAAAATATGGCCAAATGTAACTTCTGACAAGGGGCCACAAATAGACATGTCTTATCCGTAAGTGATTATACATCAGGACGGTAATTATAAAGAATTTGTGGGGACAATAAATAAGAATAGCCCATATCCCAACAGTTTGCCTACAAGCAAACTTATATACTTTATTTAATCAGGAAATCACATTGAGCTCAAGTTCTCATTTACAAGTGAGAGACCTGAGTTCAAAATGAAAATTCAAACAAAAAATACAATCAAATGTAAATAAGAAGTTTACATTTAAATATCAAGACGGCAGTATGCAGGCATAATTGGAAAACAATGTATAAAATGATTTCATACAAATAAGTTAAGAATGAAAAAAATATTACAAACACATCAACGACTTAAACTGAAAAATAAATTGAAATGTTGTGTTTTGCTTGTATCACACGGCCCTGTTTTGAGTGACACCTTTGTTTTCTGTCAGACAGGTAAATAGACTTCACTCTCATTATTCACTTCATTAATCACTATAGCTATAGGTGTCAGTACAGTCCACCAGCACTGTCGGATCAGTTGTTTTTTGAGGACGAGAAAGAACCTTCAATGGAAAATCCACACAAAAAACTCAATTGGCGCAGCTTTTAAAAGACACTCGTCCTATTTATAACACCTCTTTACGCTGAAAAGCTAAAACTACCTGAGGCTACAGCTGCATACTCACGGTCATTATACTTTCTCTCTCTGTGACACATACAACACGCACATGTTTATATTCTGACAGAAGAGATTCATTTAATGAAAGCCATTCATATTAAGATTGGGCATGTTTATTGCCCTCAGAAGGTTTATGAAGTCTCATTTCAACATGGTGAGATAGTGTGTGGCTGTATGGAGCGCATTAGTCTGTAGTTTATAGTACACAGCTTGTTGGAGCGGTGATAGAGAAGCTGCATGGCAGACGGCAGCCCAGAAAAAATGCAGCGAAATGCCAATGCTAAAACAAGGAAAGCAGCACATGAACATAGCGGAGTTCAGACTGAACTGCCATTTTGTTATCATTGCAGCATCTTGGTATTCCATCAGAGGCATTATGCATTTGGCAGAGGGGGTTAATTTGCCACTGTTCTGTTGGAGAGTTAAAGACTTCACACTTGGATTGGGGTTTGATTTAAGTCACAAAAAGAAGTACTTGAGACTTCATTCCCTGAGGATAAGACTTCAAAGCAAAATCGTTTCAATTTCTAGTTTTGACCCAATCAAATCAAAATAATTCTTTTTTTTTAAAATGGCGTCAGGCAGCATTGCCTGTGCGTTGGAAGTGCATGGACTCAGCTATTTAAAAGCACTATTACAGCGCTTTGAAAAGAAAAGTTCAGCATTGTGGGCTTGGCCTCAAGAACTCGAGACTCAATTTGGGAACTCCCTTGACAAGATTTGAGACCTGATAGACTTTAGACCTGACCTGGACCCATCAAAAAATTTAAAAACTCATGACGTTCCAAAACCTTAGTCCCATGTACAAAGGCAGGATAGTCTCCTGTTGTTTCTCTAGCGGGGGAACAACCATTCACATAAGAAACATCACCTTTGAATCCCCTGACAAACTTTCCAATATGGGTGGAACCAAGTTTTATTTTTGATCTGCATAAGATTAAATAGATGAAGACATACTTTGATCCTGCATGAGGAAATTACCCTTTTTTATGGAGTCTCAGGTGGATTTGTTGCTGCCATACAACATTTCTGGATAGGAGAAAGACGTGCTCTGGTTTATTGGCATTTCTTTAAACCAATCACAATCGTCTTGGGCGGCGCTAAGCGCTGGACGCAGCAACGGTGCCTCTACAAAATAGCCTCAGGAAGGAACTTGTTTTGGTGGAACGTGTGTACGTTCAAAAGTTGTTTTAGTGATAAAACAAGTCTAGCTAATTGTCTGGATTTACCCTGCAGAGATCTGAGGAGCAGTTAACCGTAGTCCTCATAAATCCACCGGTGTTTAAAATTGCTACAAGCGGAAGGTGAGGGTCATCCGGACGAAAATTAGGGACTTCCTGCTGCACCGGAACTATTCCGTAATTTGAAATGTCGTCAGTATAGACTAGTATCCCGGAAATCCAGACCCAAATCCGAAAGATTAACGGTCTGGCTATGAGTAATGAAAATGGCCCAACTCGAGGGGCGGCACCAAGCATGCATTTGAAAATATCACTGCACGCAATTGGATAACACTACGACCAATGTTTACTGACTGATTCCGGACTTCGAAGTCACAGCGCTGTCCTCATCTGTTTAGCTCGCCTCTGGCCCCCTTATATCAGATACACCGATGTGATTGGTGCAGCTCGGCTCCAAGGGCATGGGTAATGAGCATCATTACTCATTGCCAGAGTGACTCGCTGAGCAAATTCAAATTGTGCTCTCGCGAGAACTCTGGATTTCCAGGGTAATAGACTAGTGCCCACCTGCAGATTTAATACAATCACCTTTTATAGTCAGTGACGAGTAAATGACTGGAAAATGAGCCAGTTATGTATAACTTACAGAATCACTATTTGTTTATATGAATTCCAATCCAAAACAAAGTCATTTGAACATGTCTGATCAGCTCTAACCCTCTCTTCCTCTGTGTGTGTGCAGGAGTCCAGGGCAGTGCTGAGTGTTCTTGTGGGAGGAACCACTTCACATGTGCGGTCAGTGCGTTCGGAGAGTGTACCTGCATCCCCGCCCAGTGGCAGTGTGACGGAGATAACGACTGCGGGGACCACAGCGACGAGGACGGCTGCAGTGAGTTTGCAATCCTTGTCTTTTCTTGTTGTTATCCTCCTTTATTTTTTTATTGACTCTGAATTGGTCCAATTTGAAACTTGGGTGAAGTGAATGGTACAAGCCTATTTACTGGCTTTGATGTGATTCCTTGATCCGTGTGTCTGCTCTTAGTTTACTTGGTCTGTGTGATCAAGTGGAAATCGATGATTGCCCAGATGGTGACCGATGAAGTTGGACAGAGTTCTGCATTTCAAAACGATTGTAATGCAAACTTTTGTCTCCGATTTCAAAACATTTGTCGTAATTGATTAGGGAACCTGATGTAAGATCTGTTAGCCCTTTTTGTAAAGGTTACTAAAAGTGACTCTTTTTTTTTTTAATAACTTTCCTTGATTCATGTAAACATAGTTTTCCACGAAACCAGTATAAGTAGCCAAACTTCTCAAATGGTAAATTATGTAAAAACATAAAAACACAAGCATCTGTACAATATTTCTGTCTAAATAAAATCTACTTAAAATCTTCTTTAAAAAATCAAAAACTTATACTTTTGACACATTTCGGTCAGTGCCAAAACAGCCTTGGATGTTTATTTCTGTATTTAACATTTTGATATGGGTATTTATGAATGGATCTTTATTTTTTTAGTTGCTGGTTATACCAGCTTGATAAATGTGGTTGTTAAAAATAAACCAGCAGTTTTACACTGAATATTGAATATATCATGGTTCCTTTGAGCAAGACTCCCACTACTCAAACCAAGACTTCTAAATTTTAGATTTAGATTTTTTTATTTTTTTTTTGCTCAGTTTTCCTGCATAAATAGTCCAGAGTAGTACGGAAAAATATAATTGGGCCCATATGGATCCCATCATCACCCATTGAAACAGGGAATGGGTCACTGGTCCAAGCGGGGTAGTATTTCTGATGCAGAGGCAGCGCGAGGCGCTCTGCGTGGTGTATGCCCCGTGCAGGAAAATGCTTGAGTGACTTCTGGCACCAGACGGTGTTTGGCTGGAGGGAAGTCTTGGCAGCAGAGCCAGACAGGAGTATTTTCCTGCAGAGCATGTCAGTTTGTCAAGTAGAGGAGATCTTCACCGCTCCTCTTTTGCACTTCTGTGTATCGATGTGAAATGTCAATGTGAGGCTCGTCTTTTTTTCTTAGAAAAGCAGATGCTGCCCTTTTGTTTGACACTTCCTAAGCCTCTTTGAGAGGTGTGTGTGTGTGTGTGTGTGTGTGTGTGTGTGTGTGTGTGTGTGTGTGTATGTTCCGTCTCCATCAGTCTTCTTCTGTCACATTAAGCTAGTTAGGGGTTGGGAGAGGGGATGCTAAGTGTTATTGATCTCTAGCCAGTTGAATGTTCAGTGAGCCTGATCGCCGCATATCGATCTGTGGTGCGTTACTTATTTAAGGAGACACATGGAAGCAGCTGACAGATATCCGAGCATCTAGCTGGACCTTCCTAATCCATTAGTACTGTCTGATCGATCCTCTGCTCCACCACTCTGCAGCCGCACGGCTCTAGGACTCACTCCATTCAATCTCGTAACCACGGAGCTCATATCACAGAGATTCATGCTGTGTAGAAGCCATACATTTGATGATGAAATGATGAATACTTTTAGAACTCAAGTCTACAGTATACACCACTTTTTGGCAACCTGTGATGTGGGATTGCAACTAGAAGTAGATTTGTTTTAACGGGGAACAGGCCAAAAAGGTCGGGAACTGGTTTGAGTTATAGACTTAATAATGAATCGATTTATCACCTAATAATACAGTATATGAATCCCTTGGTAACTCAAAAGATCATTTTAGAGAAAATCCATTAGAGAAAGGCGTCAGATTTTAATAGTTCCCAACTTAGTATATTGTGGTTTTATGATACTGAAATGTATTTATGTAACTGCACTGTAAAAGTAGTAAAAACTAGTAGGGACAAGAGATACAAATTAGCAATAGCTATAAACTCTCTGTGCACCACATCAGTTTCATGCTCTGATTAAGAACTATGTTAAATAGCAGTGTCCCTATCAAATCAAATACATTTGTGTGTGCGCTTGCTTTTGATGAATGAATGAGATCCTGTGTGTGTGTTTGCATGGTGTGTTTGTGTGTCACTGAGGAGAGTTGAGGCCCACGTGACTCGCCGTCTATTACACTGATTGAATCAAGCAAGTTGGATCGTAAAACCATAGAGTGACATTTTATGGTTTCTAACGAGAGAGAGAGAGAGAGAGAGAGAGAGAGAGAGAGAGAGAGAGAGAGAGAATTGTGTCGATTCACAATGAACACACACAGATATCTCTTTTCAGCAGAATTGTAGCAGTGTAGTTTGTGGCATCCAGACTCTGTCTGAACTTTAACTTATTTATCATTTAAACCAATTTAACAATTACCAGAGAAAGCACAATTGTCCTGACTCACCCTGGAGGTGTGTGTGTGAGAAACTCCGGAGAATAGGAGCGGAGGCAAAGTGGCCGACTGTGGCTATGAAGCTATCCAGTAAACTTCTGATCTAATTACGATGTGGGAATCATGTGGAAATTGTGTAGTGCACATGTGGCTGGTATGTGTGCAGTGCTTGTGTCGTGTGATTGCGTTCCCCCATATAAAGTTTCATAGCTGCACAGAGACTAAAGAGGGAGTTGCAGAAGAGTTGATGAGGGACTGAGAAGAACATCCACAAATTCTCTTTGTACAGCGTGTGTGTGTGTGTGTGTGTTTGAGTAAAGGATACATTATGTGCTGTTGTGAATGTTATAGTAGGAACTCCATCTAACTCTAAAGGAGTTGTTGGTGTGTGACGGTGAGGAGGAAATGGTCTTTACAGCCGGCCGCTCTCCTCCCTAAACCCACATGTTACATCCGTCTGTTTGTAGTGGACCACACTGGGTAGAAGGCGGGTGGGGGGCTCTTTCCTTGGGGATCATAAATCTACCCATTTAAAGACAAACATTTAGTTAAAGCACCTAGCCAGTGTGTTTCATACGTTTTTATCTCCCTATGTACAAATTCTGTATTCAATACATTTTCACTGATCATCTTTAAATGACAGTAGGAATAATACCTCCAGAAATGTAAATCTGTACGGTTTTATTTTCCTTCAAAGTTTAACATTGATCGTGATTATTATATTATAAAATAAAATGAATAAATAAATAAAGTGTCCATAGTAGTGGCATTATTTAAACAGACTTATCAACATATTCAATAAAAGAGCGCCATAACTTAAAAAATTGTTTTTCCGATCCTCTTAGCGAATACCTAATTTTTTTTAGGCAGAGACAAGACATCATATCTTTGATCCATTTAGTGTGAGTGGGTGGCAAGGGGTCTTTCCACTTTAATAATATTGCTCTACGTGCGATCAGGAAAGAGAAAGCAAGGACCTTACACATTGATGCTGACAACCATACCTCCTCTGGAGCGACTCCAAATAATGCCACCAGAGGTTCTGGCTCTAATCTATGCTGAAGGACCGCAGAAAGGGTGAGAAATATGGATCACCACTAATGCTCTAATTTGGGGCATGTCCAGAACATGTGTATTAACGTTCCCTCAGCACATTGACATCTATTGCACATAGGGCTAGTACCAGTAAACATTTGAGCTAGTTTAACTTTGGATATATGAGCTCTGTGTACTACTTTAAACTGTATAAGCGAATGTCGAGCACATATTGATGATGAGTGGACCTGTTTAAGAACACAGTTCTATGTGTCTTCGGAGAGTGGTCTATCAAGGTCTTCCTCCCAAGCCCTTTTAATGTTATCCAGGGATGAAGATGAGAATTATAAATAATAGCAATTGAGCCTTTAGCTATTACGTTACATGAAAGGAAACTATCCAAAGGATTTTCAGAAGGCATCGTTGGGAAGTCTGGTACAAGTGACTTAACGTAATGTCGTACTTGCAAGAATCTAAAAAAATCTGACTTGGTAAGACCAAAACGTAATACCAATTGCTCAAAAGAAGCGAATACATTATTCACAAATAAATCTTTGAAACATTTTATTCCCTTGTGAGACCAACTCTTGAATGAACCATCCTGCATCGAAGGTGAAAAAAAAATTATTACGGAACACAGGGCTAAGAAGAGAGGGGTCCCTAAAACCAAATGATTTCCTGAATTGGATCCAAATCCTCAACGAGTGTTTTACCACTTGGCAATCGACAGAAGTATAAGAAGTCAACTGTAAATTAGATGCAAGAAGTGCTGAGAGGGAAATTTGCTTGTAAGCATTTATTTCCATGTCCACCCAGGATGGTCTATTGGGCAAAAGGTGATAATGCCACCAATAAAGTGTATTTCGTATGTTAGCTGCCCAGTAGTAAAACTTAAAATTAGGTAAGGACATACCACCATTGCATCTAGGCCTCTGAAGGTATGCTTTGCGTAAACGAGGGTGCTTGTCATTCCAAATGAAAGAGATAACAGAAACAAATAATAAGATAGATAACAAAAAAAGACACGGGAAGAAATAACACTGAAAGAGATAAAGAAATGTAGGAAGCACCACCATTTTAATGGAATTTATGCGCCCAATGAGGGAGATCTTTAAAGGTGACCATTTAGAAAGATCTTTCTTAATCCTTTCAAGAAGCATGCCAAAATTATGTTTAAAAAGATGCTTATGATGGCGAGTGATACAGACCCCAAGATAAGTGAGCTTATTTTTGACTAGTTTCAGTGGTGTGTTGGAATACTGTAATTGCGTATCTACCTTGTTAATTGGAAAAAGTTCACTCCTAGTGGGCTTAGGGGACAGCCCTGTCGGGTTCTGCGATGCAAGTTAAATGGCCTAGAGTACAGACCATTACTTAGCACTACTGCAGACGGAGCACTATAAAGTAATTTGATCCAAGAAAGAGAATGGGCCAAATCAAAATTTTTCTAAAACTAAAAAAAGGTACTCCCACTCAACCCTGTCGAATGTCTTCTCTGCGTCTAAAGAGACAACACATTCTGGAATGGCCTGATGCTGAGAGTATACCACATTAAGTAAACGGCGGATATTAAAAAATGATCAGGAAAGATGATAGTGGGGAGGACATCTTCAAGTCTTGAGGCAAGCACCTTTTGCTAAAATTTTAACGTCGCAGTTGAGCAGAGAAATCAGCCTATATGACGCACAGTCTAAGGGGTCTTTATCCTTTTTCAGTAATAAAGAGATACAGGCTTGATTTAACATCCCAGTCTTAAGAGACAAACAGATGTCAAAAAAGAAGCGAGTTGCACTGAGAATTTTTTATAGAATTCTGACGGCAAGCCGTCAGGTCCTGGGGTTTTGAAGAAGAGATAGCAGCCGCCACTTCCTCCTGAGAAATCGGCGCCTCTAAAAGGTTGCGAACATCCGAGGATAAAGTGGGGACATTTAGTCGGCCAAGAAAATCTTCGATATCCCCCTGCAAAGAGGGTTCAGATGTATACAAAGTAGAATAAAAATCTCTGAACTTGTCGTTAATAGTATTTTGATCAGTTGTGACCTCCCCGTTATCTAGACGAAGACCACTTATAATTTGTTTAGCACGTAGCCCTCGCAGCTGATCAGCTAGAACTTTCCCGGATTTTTCCCCACTTTCATAAAAAGTACTCCTGGTTTTCCTCAAAAGGCCCTCTATTTCATTGGTTGAAAGCAAGTTGAGCTCTGATTTAAGTTTAAGATGTTTCTTATACAAATCTGGCGTGGGAGACCTAGCGTATTGTTCATCTAATTTTGAAATATCATTAGCGAGTGAAATTTGCTTTTCTTTAGAGAGCTTTCTTTTATTAGCACCGTATGAAATGATTTGGCCTCTAATGTATGCCTTACGGGTCTCCCATACTGTTGAGTCTGATACTTCCGCTGAGTTATAAACGCTTAGAATAAAAGGAATTTGGTCAGCAACAAAGGAAACAAAATTATCATCTGACAAGAGTAAAGTATTGAAACGCCAGTTCCTCCTAGGTGAAGGCAAATTTGGAAAGGTCAGATCAAGAGTAAGAGGAGCATGGTCCGATATAATAATACTTTCATATGTACAAGACTGAACTCTAGAAATTAAACCATTATCCAGAACAAAGTAATCAATCCAAGAGTAAGAGTGATGAACATTTGAAAAAAAAGAATACTCTCTTTTTTCCGGGTACAAACGCCGCCATACATCCGATATACCATATTCAGAAAAATAATTATTTAGAAAAATGGAGGATTTGTTTGCAGCGCATGGTCTAGACAATGAACGGTCAAGCACTGGGTCAAGGCAACAGTTAAAGTCTCCCCCAAGTATAAGAGAATGTGAGTTTAGATCAGAAATAAGAGAGAGAGAATGTTTAAAAAAAACTGACCATCAAAATTAGGAGCATAAAAGTTAGCTAAAGTTACATTCTTATTACATAGCGTGTAACAACTATAAAACGGCCATTCTTATCTGATATAATATCTTTTGGTACAAAGGGTACATTCGTATTAATCAAAATAGCCACACCTCTTGCTCTTGCTTGGAAAGAAGAGTGAAAAATCTGCCCCTTCCAGCCACGATTGAGGTGATTGTGATCTGCGATGCGTAAATGGGTTTCTTGCAAGAGAGCAACCTCTGCTTTGAGCTGTCGAAGATGAGCAAGAACTCTGTTTCTCTTAACTGGATAGTTGGCCCTTGACGTTCCAACTCAAAAATCTCAACTCTCTACCCATTAGAGTATCTATCAGAAGCCTGTGATCGGAGAATGAAGATAAAAGAATTACAAAAAGTAAAATGACATAACCTCAACAAAGGAACAACAAACATAAAAGTCGTAAGGTCAGCACAACGCCATCCCATACAGAAACCCAACCCACCCACAAAATCAACCCAACCCTTAAAGAACATTACGATGACAGCAAAACTACCCACTAGAACAAGAACTAAGTGTTCTGAACACTTCCTTATTTCGCCTCACCTTATATAATCCTCAATCCCTTAAAACAAAGTATCCTCATTATACAACACATAGATAACACTACAGTATCAAATAGTACGCTGAACATACGAGCAGACCCATGGCATAATGATCCTTGGGTCATACTATGACCAAAATAAATGATTAATGATGTAAAAAAAATTGAAAAATATAATTAAAAAAATGTCCCTAAAGTAAACAAAAATTGCAATCAAACTCTTGCAAGCAGTATTTGTGATTGCGCCAAAAAAAATAAACTAAACGAGATACATCATACAACAAATCTAATTCAACGATGGTATCAGATTAAATACCACAGCCGGCTTTTGACGGCTCACAAAACGGTGAGCCGTCAACAATTCCTTGGCCTCATCCACTGATGCAAGCATCTTTTGCTCACCTTCCTTAGTCAGGATCCTCAGCCTTGCGGGGAAAAGAAGGGATGGCTTAAATTCAAGATTGTAAAGCGCTGCCATTACCCCTCGATATTGAGCGCGCTGTTCCAGAACTTCCGGACTGTAGTCATTGTAAATGGCGATCGGGTTGCCACGGTACTGCAAGGATCCTCTTCTTTTACGGGCCTCGCGTATCACTGCCTCCTTGATCTGATACCGATGAAAACGGACTATTACTGCTCTCGGCCTCCCTCCCTGTTTTATCTTAGCGATCAGATCCCGATGAGCTCTGTCAAGTTCCGGACGAGATGGCAAAATCTGCTCGCCCATTATTTCCGACAGCATCTCAGAAAAGAACACTGTGGGCCGAGGACCCTCAACAGACTCCGGTAAGCCAATGATCAGGATATTATTACGCCGACTGCGGCCCTCCAGGTCTGCTTTTTTGGCCTTGAGTTTAGCGTAGTTCTCAGTCAGATCGGCGCACACCGCTTCCAGAGAGTGAATTCACTCGCTGAGGTCGTCTGCGTTGGATTCCAATGACGTTATAATGTGGTCCATGGTCCGACACCGCAGCCTGGACGAGGTCAAGTTTTGCTTCTAAGGATGTCAAAGCGGTTTTGAAATCGGAACAGAGAGCAGCTCTGTGTTCCTCCAATAAGCTAGTCAAGGCTGACATGCTAACCTCGCCATGAGCCACAGTCGTGTCGTCTTTACTTGTGTCTTTCTTCGCATGCTTGGTTGATTTGGATGCCATTTTCTGCTTCCGTGTATATTAAACTTGTTATCTCATTACATTCGGAAAAAATAAACCGGTAGAGGATTATAAACTGATAAAATAGAAGATTTGTACAGGGAGCACGAGGTAGACGCGTCTACTCCATTCGCATCCAAAACTGGAAGTCCGCATCTTCAATTTTGGATATCGTGATATTGTGATATGACACAAGTGTTGTCTTTCCTGGTTTTAAAGGGTGCATTAGAGTAAAGTGATGTTATTATCAGAATTGACCAGACTGTGTTTACCAGCTGTTTTATTTTTTGCCTTTATCTACGTATTCATTATATCCACAGTACTGATGATTCTTTATCAAAAATCTCAATGTGTAAATGTTTTGTGAACTCACCAATAGTCAACCCTACAATATTTCAGAATATCGACATCGCATGTAGGGCTGCACAGTATGAGGAAAATATGCAATATGCGATAACGTTTGTTGAATAACGCGATAATAATACTTGCGATAAATAAACAGATATTAAAGTGTACTCAGTTCTTCTGCTTTCAGTATTCTGCTAAAATACAACACATTGTTGAGTTTAAAACAAAGGAAAGGAAATGATGTCCTTCTTTATTTTTTTTTAACAAATTGAACACTGAATTGAACCTAAAAGGCACCACTAAAAAATGGAATGACAGTTACATTTTAAAGTGCAGTTTTCTGCCAATATTTTCTTTCAACTAACACAAAAAAATCTTTTTGTCTTTCGCGATATGGTTATTGCCGCAGTTGATATTGCGACGACGATAAAAAAAATCAGATATATTGTGCAGCCCTAATCGCATGTATTTGGTCACAAATATCATGATATTTGACTTTCTCCATATCACCCAGCTCTAACGGTAATTCAGTTCAAGAGCAAATTTATTTTAAAAAAACGCATTGCTTTGGGGGCAGATGTCCTTCTCCCCAACCAAAAGTTGAGCCAGGTTTAAATCTTTTGGCAGAAGACCCTGTTCCCTCTGAGTTGGCAGCCCTCACCCCCCGCTGGGTAAACGGACTGAATGAGGAGGCTGGATTTTTCGCACAGGACTGAAGTCGGTCTAAACACAGCCTTTAAATCGAAGGAAGAAGATGCACGGGTGATCTTTGTGAGCCACAGTGCAGAAACAGAACACCGAATTTAGTGCTTGGTGCAAAAGATGTTAAAAGATTAGATTGCTTAGCATCGTTCAATTTCCTGACTGAACATGATACAGGTGTCTATGCCTCACTAGTCGAAGAGCAGGAAGAGCGCGTTACAGGGTCACACATCTCAAGGACAGGACACTAATTAGCCCTGAAGAAATTAATAACACCCGCTTTTTTCATGAATCCAGCTGTCTGAGCTCAGGGGGGCGTACATCACTCCGGGTGGCACATTGACAGAATAACACACTTCACTATGTTTGATTACAGGCCAAATGTATGAGCTGTGAGAGACTCTGTCATGAAGCACTGCTCCATTAGAGAAATATATGTTTATGTTCTTGGCACTCAGCTCCACGTCCATAAACCCTCATCAGCAGGAGAAGGAAGGTTACACGCTGCCTTTGTGAATCTGGTTCCTATGGAAATGGCAGCAAGTGTTCATTGTGTTGAAAGCTGCACAGTGAGAGGTGGCCAACTGAAGTGGAAAGGGACTGAAAAGGGAGAAGGAGTGAAAAAGTGATAAAGGAAGAAGCTTCATGTTGTTCGTAATCCACTCTCTACCTCACCGAAGCTACTCATTTTATGTAACGGAAAGAAAACGTCAAGTTTGTCATACAGTAAAAGCATAATGCAAACAAGTATAGTTTTATAATCGTCACTTTTTTTAAAGATTACTTTTTGGGCATGTTTGGCTTCATTTGACTTGTTGACAGATGCCCTGTAGTTTATTGCGATAGTATGAACAAGTGTGGGCGATGAGGCTTTGTAAAGCTGCAGAAACTTTGTAAAACAAATGACACACTCGTTAACACCAACGCGCTGTGGTCGCAGAGTATGTATTTTGGAACCAAAATCTATAATAATTCATCATGTTATGACTTGTTGATCCCATTCAGACGTCTTCTTTATGACTTTTGTCTTATAAGGATTTATATTCTTATAATTCTCTTATAACTTGTGTTTTATTACCCTTTTGTTTTTATACTTGTCTTAAATTCAGTCTCAAAGGAAATATTTTTCCCCCCCTTTTCTAACCTGGATGATATTTTTTTGTAGTTTTGGCCCTCAGTCATACAGTTCCATTTTTTTTGTGCAATTGATTTATCCACGATGCAGCCAGAACAGTGTTTTCCTCTGAATGTGGCCTTCTGAACTCTTCTGTCTTTCATGCCTGAAAGACATGGCCAAAAGTCTAATTGAGTGTGACTTATGTTTTGGTCTTCTCTCATATCTTATCTGTATCTCAGTTTCCCTGATGTCTCCTCCCAGTTCAAGGCAAGAAAATGTATTAGCCCACTGATATAAGATGTTCATAACAACAGTAACCACAGCAGATAAGACTCGATAACCTTGGAAGACTTATACATCTTCTGTTGATTCACCATGCGTCTTCCCCCCCGCTGTTCCAGATCATCCTGCATGTTATTTCTCTCCCTGTATTTCACTTAAAGGCAGCTACACACCGGGCCGATAATCGGCCGTTGGACAGTCTGGCGAGGTTGATGACTCAAAACTGTTCGGTGTGTTCCGTGCCGTTGTCCGTTGGAGGAGCTGTCGGCCTTCATTTTGGCCGACCCGACATGTTCAGTTGGAGACAGGGCAGTCGGGACTCACCCGGAAATGGCAAGCGGAATGAGCGTGACTAAGCCTCTCAAGATCTGACGAAAATCTTTTAAACTGACCTTTGTCGATCTGAAATGAAGACAGATTCAGCAACTGCATGGCCTATTTCTCCCTTTTCAGAAACACGTTTCGGTGAACTATTTTAATACAATATGAGATCGTATTCTGAACAAGCCGCCATGACAGTCTTTGAATTTCCGGAGAAAACAAACCCACGTGACGCGTTCGTCCAATCAGCTGCCGGTTTTCATTTTTGGGCGACAATACAGATTAGCACGGCCTGCTGCTATGGAGACATATTATGTCTCGTCGCTTTGGTGTGTTCCGAGGCACTTTTTTCAACCAACAAAGTGAGATTTATAAGCCCAACTGCCTTTTCTGCCAACGGTCGGCTGTCTGGTTGGTGTGTAACTGCCTAAAGAGAGCAGGACACAAGCACACGCATACATACACACACACACTGCATGGACATACTTTTGGAGTCCTGCTGAGTTGAAAGCAGAGGGGATAGGTGTGTGTGTGTGTGTGTGTGTGTGTGTGTGTGAGTGTTGGGAGGGGGGGGCTGAGATGAAATGAAATGGAAGAGGTAAATCTCTGCTTTGCGTGATTGAAAGCACTGCATGAGGTTTGGCTTCCTCTGCTGTAGGCTCACACAAGCCTGTGAGGTTTGGGAAATGGGTGTGTACTAAAAAGTCAAATGCACACACTCCCAGTTATGCACATGCACATGCACACTTGTGTGGACCCTCCACTGGATGCATTTCAGGATATCTGTGAGGCATACAAGGGCCTCCTGGTGGAGTTATATCTACCATATTTATGGGAAGAATCCATTTCTATGACCCGCTGACTTGCTATTCAGGATTTCGTAATTGTTTGTTTGTCGTAATTGTCTCATGAATTGTCACCTATGCTGTTATGCTATATCTTGTTGTTCCGCAACGTGATGGTGAAATGCAAGAAAAACGGAGTCATTCAGCATTTCTGAAAAGGGAACTAGGCAAAGTCTGTTATTGTTGTCAGTTGCCTAGCAACAGTGTAGTGCGCTGTACTTGACTTTGGAAATCTCAGCCCATTGAGTTCATTAAGAAGCGCGCAGCAGTGTTAAAGTCTTGAATTCAAGTCCTTCAAAGGTGTTGATTGCTGTTGTTGGACTTCATGTTTAAGAATATAATAACTTTCTGGTGTATTTCATCATACACAGGGCAGCTTTTAACTGTGTTAAAATGTGTCTGACATTCATGAAAATCAGTATGTGTCCCACTTTTGAAGACGTGAATTTCTGACATGAATGTGGACAAATCTGATCCCGTTTAATTTGAGTTTTTCAGCAAAGCAACTCTAAATAAAGACTACTCTAATCTCCAGAAGTCTTTGAGCCCGTGTCTATTGCAAAGTCTTTTAAGGGTGCGTTAGGCTTTTGAAAAGGCTTAAGATATGTCTCTGGCTTAAATGAAGTCTAATCTTGACCCTTAACCCTAGATCAAAGTTGAAACTAGTCTCGTGAACAAAACAAATGAGGAATGAGCGCAGCGTCATCGCTCCAACAATCTTAAACTCAAACTGGTTCTCACAAAGGCATTGATACAAACTCTCGCACACACTCGTAAAACCACCAAAAAATAAGAAATACCCCTCCGTTCCTTTAATCTACCGCTCTCTGCAGTCCTGGCCAATCGGAGAGAAGCTGCGACCGCGGGGGCTCAGCTGATCCGAAAGCAGAAGCAGAGAAGATTAGGACCCCATTCCCTCCTTCTCTATGTGTCAATTTCTCTCTCCATCCCTTCATGTATTCCTCCCTCCATACCTCCCTCTGCCTTTGCATACTTCTTCTCTCTGCCCTCTGACCACAGGAAACCTGCAAACTCAACTCACTTTTCTTTTCACCCAAGGCTTTCTCATTTATTTCGCACTATGTGGTCCAGTTTGTTCCTTCGCTTAGTTTCTGTCTTCCTGTCTCTTTCTTCATGTCTTGTTCCCCCCCTCTTTCTGTCTCAGGATATGGCCCTAGTTGTTTGGACACATTAGCATAATCCTCCTCCTCCTTTTTCCTCATCCGCCCCTCCCAATGCTCACCCTCTACTCTCCTCCGCCTCCGCCTCCTTCCTAAATATTTACTCCCTGCTCAGTAAATGAGGGGAGCACACTTGTTCACACAGAAGAGGACATGATTAGAGGCTGATTGAAGGGAGAGAAAGAGACAGAAATAGAAAGAGAGACAAAGAGCTTGTTGGACTGGGGCCTGGCTTTACCTTCTTTGTCAATCTTGTATAAGCTTGTTTGAGTGGATCTTAAATGTGTTCTGTGTGTAACTAAACACAACAGAGGTGATGGATAGGGTTGGGCATCGAGAACCGATTCCTACTTGGAATCGTTTCAAAAATTACGATTCCATCCAATCGTCTGGAATCGTTTAGAGGATTTGGTTTGATATCCGATCATCACTTCCTAATTTAATATGCGTAAGTTTTGGTTTCCGTAGCGACCAGGTGCTTGTTGTGTTGCAGCCATGGAGCACAGTAAGCAGCGCTCTAGTGGGGCTTTATTTTACGTTGAAAAAGCCCAGTAAAACTGCAAACCTCCATTGACTCAAAATAATAATTATTATTATTATCCTCTTATTTGTGGAAATAGGCATGTGACCCGTTTCAACTCCACCTCTCAAATAATCGGAATCGAGAATCGATAAGAACCGGAATCGAAAGGAAGAATCGGAACTGGAATCAGAATCATTAAAATCAAAACGATGCCCAACCCTAGTGATGGATAAAGGTTTAAAAGTGATATGTGGAACAATATTACAATGTATTACAAATATGATTTAAAAAAAAAAAAAAAAGAAGAATCATTTTGACATTCTATAGACTATGGATTTATCGGTAATGAAAATAATTGTTCGTTTTACCCTTCAATTACTACTAAAATAAACAACCAAGTAGGAGAACATTAGTTGGTGTGCTGGTGTACATGTTGGAAGTGATTTTTAATTTTTTTTCAGAAACTCTTGACAGTTCGGCTCGTTGCTCTGGAAGAGCAATGTCCTAATATATAATATCTCCTGTTATTGTCTTGTAAAGCAAATGATATCCCTTAACATAGGTTATTTGTGACCAGTATATGGATGGGGACCTTTACAGTTGGAAAAATAAGTTTGACAGTGCTCTCTGGTAAGACTGTCTGAATGCCGTGAAGCTTCGACCGTTGCCATTGTAATCGACATCCAACTCAGTATTTGAATGCTTCGTTGTCGTTATTGTTTTTTTTATACAAGTTATTAACGGGGCCCCAGGAATCTGTGGACGGAGAATTCCGCAGAATTTCCCCCAGATTTTAAGCAAAGTAAAAAAAAATAAATGATAAACCTCAGGATGTCAACACATCTCCTAACCAGCAGAAAAACAGTCAACTAAATTCCGCAGATTTTTAAATTCTGGATTCCCGATTAAAATTGAGTATGGTTATTACATATACATTACCCCAAAATTCGTCCATGCAATAGTAGTCCAACATTATTCATTATGCATCAACATTAATTATTATTAGTTAATCATTTCAGACAGCGCTGTTTTGTGAGTGTGTGTGTGTGTGTGTGTGTGTGTGCGCGCGTGTCGGGTGGGTGCATGTTTAGGTGCGGCTGCGCTGCTGTTTTGTGTGCAGTACTGAAACGGAGTATGTCACTTAGTTCGGTTTCTTGCCTGCTGGATTTTCGTGGTTAAGTTCCAGAAATATTTAGTCTCTGCTACGTTCTTAAGGGAGCGCTCTGATTAAAGGGAAACTTTTCAACCACAGGCGCTGCAACTTTTCTCTGCAACTTTCTAAAACGCTTTTGTCTCGTCGCGAATCTTTGGTCTGAACCGGGCTTAAGTCAAAGTTAAGATTTTGGAATGTTACAAACTCCAACACAAAACTTTGTTTAAATGCTTAAAAGCAATTATTTAATAAATTAGAAAAGATAGTCACATAGTGTTGTGAGCGGGACATTAAGTCAGACTCAGAGGGACAGACACAGAGCTGTAGCCGAGACAAAGTAGACCACTTTTTAATGAATTAACTTTATCGGTTATCAGGCAAATAAAACACAGATACAGATAATCTGCAAACTGCCAAAAAACGATAATTGGCCAGGGCCGAATATCAGTCTATCCCTATTACACATTGAACAGGACTGAGGTGGATATGTAAATTTAGCAACTGTATCATTTTTCAGTACCATTGTGTGACCTCCACAGATCAGAGCGGTAAAAAAAAAAAAACCAGCTGCAGCTGCTGCGGTTTGGCTGCTTCTTGTAGAGGGAGAGGCAACACAAGTGGATAAAGCTGTGTGATTTACATGAAGAAAGTGGCAGCTAGAGATGATGTATTTTCCTAAGAATCAATCCCCCACTAACTGCCTTGGGCATGAGTGTGTCAAGCACTTTTTCTTTAGCTCTGCCTTTCGTCATGTAGTCATCACTGTCATTAATAATCATGTAACTACGATACTTCATTTGGAGTTTTGACAGCCAGACAAAATACAATTTGCAGACATCACCTTGGGCTCTGAGAACTTGTGGTATGCACGTGTCATTATCTTTGACATTTCATAGGCTAAATAATGAATGGACTAATTGAAAATAATGTTTGAGGTATTTATGAGTCACAGCCCTAGACACGACAGCACCTTTTTAAAAAAAACAAACAAGGAAGTTTGATTTGATTTGTGTGGATGATTTTCAGTCAACTTGCATGTTTCACACACAGTTAACTGGGATTCTAAGCTTTGTATTGAATGAATGAACTCGGCCACTTGTTGATCATATCGCTCCCAATGAGAACTCTTGAGGTTAACTGTTGACACTGTTGATGTCTGAAGTAGACAAATGCATTCATCTCATGTTGCATAACCAGACAGACAACCGCAGCTGTGTTTGCTTTGGTTGAATCAGTTTGGTGTGTGTATGTGTGTGTTTGCGCGTGTGTGTGTGTGTGTGTGCGCGCGCATGTTTATTATCACCTGCCTAAACTCTTCTCAAACTGCCCTATTATCTAAAATCAAAGCTGCAACGAAACGCATGCTGTTGGCTCAAGGATGGTCGCTTTGTCTAGCAGTTAGAGAGAACTGCTACAAGAACAAGAAGTTATTTTCAAATTTCAAAGTTTTATTGTCATATGCACAGTAAGGAAACATGTTCCCTGTACTATGAAATATCTAATTCTGGATCAAGTAATCGGAAAATTATATGAATATCCATAATCACCCGAGAACGCTGATTTTGGGGATTCTTATATTTAATCTAGCAACTCAATCAGACCACAATTTCCACTTGGAGATAAAGGGATGTCAAGGTGCTACAGCTATGGAATTTATTTATTTTGTATTAAGTTTTCCAACAAGATATTGCATGTATTTTTGTCCAGTCTTTTTCCCACTCTGACTCAAGGATGCCTCTTTACCCCCTTTGAAATAGTTTCCTTTTAAGCCCTTCACTATTAACCTCTACATTCTGATTTATAAATAACTTTATAAACTGGTAAACAGTCAAGTAGCCAAAAGTAATAATCTATGTAAAGAGATGAATTATCTGCTGCAGGTGGGTGTCCAAAGGACAGGCAAGGCAACATTAGAGAAATTATAACTTCATTGATTCAGCGACAGATAATCATAATAGTCTTATAATGTCATCATTAGACAAAATCAGAGTTATTTCCTGTCATTCAGCCTCTTAGGAAGAAATTGAGTGGGTTGTATGGATGTCAGCACTCAAGTGTTTCTCACTGGTGTCAAGCACCCGGCAGAGATTCGTCATGGCAACAAGCGCAATTGGTTTCTGCTTTAATCTGCCTCGATGGACAGTAAAATGTCTTGTGACGATGTCTGCAGATCATTCAGTATGAGTATGATGCATTTGTACGGAAACCCCTCTACGTTTCAGAGGGAAATATTACCCACTTTGACCAACTCTCCTACTTTCATATTACACAAAACAGACGGTGATACAGAAGTAAAAAGATGGATAAACAGTCACAGGGGTTGAGTTTGATACACCAGACTATGCTAAACACAGATTGAGAAGGCTAGTAAGCATAAGTCTGCTGTGAGCTTTCAGCACGTTTATGAGTGCAGAGTGGCGCTGCGGCTGTGATGAAGCAGAAGGTCGGTTTACTGTAGAGGTGGAGGAGGGTGGAGAGAGTCCATCACACAGGCCACCGCCGGACACATTGCCAAGAAAAACTCTGCTGGCAGGGCTACTCTGCTCTGACGGACTGAAATATGCACTGGCTACCGACCAGAGCTGCCCAGAATCAGATAAGCCGCCTCTGTTGGGGCCGGCTATGAGAGGCAAATAAAGAGTGAGCGGAGCGGGAGAGACTGAGACGCATGGGAAGGAACAGAGGGGATTAGTTTGAGTTGGAGATTTGGTGTTGTGGCAGGACAACGGAGATACTTTGAAATTCTGAAAAAAATGACAAATTATAAGCCCTTAACTATCTAAATGTCCTGCACAGAGTCAGTTTAACGTGTTGTGATGGGGCGTTAGTGGTGGACATTTTCTGCTTTCCTAAACTGAAAACGGACTTCATGGCCCCTAACAGTTAATCATCCACTCCAATGCTACCCAATATTAAGATCTTCAATGTGTTGTTTTTCTTCCTATTTTAAGTTGTGATAAAATCTCCTGACTTTTTGAATCTGACTGGAGATACAGCATCAGCTGATAAAATCTCTTGGTCAGTGATGTTTATCTGCATCAGTCACGAGAAGTAGACATGTGAGTAGGACACGTCTGCTCCTCCTGTCGGTGCAGTGGCAGAAAAAAAATGTTAAAGGACCATGTTGTCACTCTAGTGGTGTATTCTTCATGTTGCGAAATACCTGTGTACACCCTTACACTTCCCTAATTCTGTCTGTGTCTCATAGAAAGTCAGTTTATTCCACATGCTGCCCTTGGCGATGCATTCATGATCCGAAACGCAGCACAAAAAGCTCACGGTAACCTTTACCACTTCGGTTACACTTTACTTGAAGGCATCTACATAAGAGTGACATGACACGGTCATGAACGTGTCATAAACATTCTAAACAAGTCATAAACGTTTATGACGTAACGCTTCTTTTAGTAAGTGTCATTCGGTTTTTGTCATGACAAGTTATGGTTAGGGTTAGGGTTCATGTGTCATGACTGTGTCATGACAGTTACATGTGTTCATGACAGTGTCATGTCAAGTAAAGTGTTACCACCACTTCTTACAGTTTTATCTGAAAAACAACGAGACTTTAAGCTATAGTGCATAGTTTCTGTCTCCCCCATGAGGAACTCTAAGTAATGACAACAAAACTGTCGGCTCCTCCACATGATACAAGCCTTCCGTGATAATGTGTCAAAGATGAACACATCATGCCGTTTGATTATTTTTAGTTTTTTTTTTTTTTTGCACGTAAAGGGTGTATTCTTGGAGTTGTGTTTTTCCCTTAAATATTTGTTTTTTATGGATTTGGAGACATGTTTTTCCATCTGTGGCAGCAGCATCAAGGTGCTTTTTGCCAACATAGTTTACCCTCAGCTGCTGTCAGTCTTGCAAGTGTGTCTCTGTGTGTGTGTGTGTGTGTGTGTGTGTGTGTGTGTAATGGCTGCTTGTTGTCAGACATGGAGTCAAAATAATAAAAGTAAATACAGATGAGTCATTGGAGACAGTGGAGATGACAGTAATCTGGAGGTGAACCGACCTGTTTTGGACTGAAAGAGAGAACCTTTATTGAAGCTCCTCTGATGAAATATTATCAATAGACTTTCAGACTCCTCTGTCGCTCTCTGAAATCCCCATATGTTTTTCAGTCAGACAGTGTCTCCTCTCTCTCTCTCTCTCTCTCTCTCGCTCTCTCTCCATCCTCCTATCCGTTGAGCCGATGTGATAAGCAGTGTTTAGGCAGATATATTAGTCCCAGTAGAGCCACTCGATTCAGTTGCTCTACAGCAAAGGGGAGGCCATTAACTCTGCTGCTCAAGGCCACTTAAAGACGCACGCATAAATCCTCCTAAAGACGTGGGACACGCATGCACTTATTTTGAAAAATGTTATTTGGTTTATTAAAAAACACACACACACACACATACACACACACACACACATATATTATTTACTACACAGAGATGATGTATTTACACACACATTTCTTCAAATGTTCAGGGTAATGCTGGGTTCTTATTGCAAGAGGCCCTTGTTTACTGAGGACTACAGTGATCAGCAGCTGGTTAGAGCAGAAAACACATTACAATTTTAACTTGTGGGGACAAACAATCTGTCTGAAAATTCAAACCAATTTGTTCCTGTCAAAACAGTCCAGGTGTTTTTCATTAAAACCAAATATGATTAGTCTTAAAGGGCATATTTTCTTACTTACCTCTAGGGAGCGAAGCAGATTGTTTTTGTTTGGAATATCTGATTTAAACCTAAAAGAATTAAACCTTCGCCACATTGAGGGTGAAGTTTGTGGTGCTCACAGCACTGAAAGTTGCATTAAAAAAAAAAAAATGCATCCGTGTCACTCTAGATAATGCAGACTCACTACAGATTCTCCGTCAGCCTATTATATTGGGGTCCATGCAGAAACTCAAAGCAGGATAGAGGAATACGAGAATATTTCATCCAAGGGGCTTTAATAAAGGTTTTCTCTTTTAGTCCAAAGCAGGTTCTTTAAAAATGAACTCACCGCTTACTGAAGACTGTGTGTGAGCAGTGTTATGGTCAATGAAGGCAGGCCTTGTGTGTGTGTGTGTGTGTGTGTGTGTGTGTGTGTGTGTGTGTGTGTGCGTGCGTGCGTGTGCGTGTGCGTGTGAGTGTGTGTGTTTGTGATCTGTTGAATGCAAGTGGGATTTCTGAAGCCTGGATGAGAAAAGCCCATTGATGAAGGTGTGTGTGTTTGTGTTACTGTCTCACCTGGAAGGATCATTCTGGGTTGTGAATGAACTAGTCAAATTTCCAAAAAGTTTGGAAAATGAGTGACTCAACTACTATTATGTGAATGTGCTCAAGAGAATGTGGCAATATTACATAATGAATGGACCAGAATGCAATATGTTGTGCATCTGACGTCAGTAACTTGTTTGTAACATATTTGATGTGGTGTTGCTTTGGCATCATTCTGTCAGCGCTCTTCCTTTTTTCCTAAGTACGAAAATATCGTATCATCAATATTGTTGTCAGCTTAAGCATAGTGAGCACACTGACCCCCTCTTTTTCTTTTGAGGTGGAAAAAAAGATTCTGAGGAATGAGGCAGGTGGAGGGAAAGTAGGAAAGTAGTTGCACAGGAAGGTAGAATACATTGTCCACTTTGTGTTGTGTGTTGCTCTTCAGGAATCGTACAAAAGTTAGGAAGGCGTGCGTGCGGGCCTCAGAGGAATGCAGTGGTAGCAGAAGAGTAGCGCTGACCTGAGCAGAATCTGTGTGATAAGAAATGTCAAAGTGCCCTGAGCCCTTATCAACCTTCCTAGCATGCTCCCTGCTGATACCCCCCTGATACCAGTACACAGGACCCACCTACTGTGTGTCCTTGTGTGTGTATGAGTAAGAGCAAGGGGAGTATTTATTTGCATACAATTTGCATCTCTCCCAATTTGTGTGCCTCAACAATTCTGCACTGTGGATGAGTGTGTTTATGTACAGTGTGCAGCGAAAGTTTGCTTATGTCTGCATGTGTGTGTTTGTATGTGTGGGTGTCAACACAGCACCCTCTTCCTCTTCTTATAAGCTTTATTATTTATTGAAATGTTGAGAAGCAACATTTTTCTCCTTTTGTGTAGGCCATAAATCTGCTGACACCCAGTCGGAGAGATGCATCCAAAATGCATCAAACTGCTTCAGTTTGACAAAAAGAGGTTTGTAGACGTAATGCAGGCGTCGGAACCAATTTTTCTGGATGTTTCACAAATGGATCGCTGCGAATTTTACTTCCTGTTCAGTTCCAGCTTATTGTATCAGTTCTGGCAAATATTGCAGTCAAACCTTATTTTATTTAGGCTGAGCTTTGTCTTTTAAGAGTGAATCATGTCAACTGAGACAGAACTGTAACTTAAGTAACTTAAGTTATAGGAACAATGCCAGCAGCTTTGGATGTTTCATCATTTTCAGGCTGCAACTTTTCACAATGTATTTGTCTGTTGATTGTTTTCTTGCCATTTGCAATTTCCCAGAGCCCAACATGACAAATTACATTTTTTCTTTGACCAGTAGTTTTACACTCAAAGATATTCAGTTTTAAGAAGACTAAAGAAAACACAAATATTTAGGTTTTAGAAACTAAAATCAAGTATATATATATATATATATATATATATATATATATATATATATATATATTATTATTATTTTTATTTTTTTTAATTTTTCTCCAATGAATCAGTTATCAAAAATGTTGCCGATTTAATTTTCTACTAATTCAAAACACTTTGTATTATGTGTCAATGTTTCAGTTAGATACTAACTTTGATTAAGGTAAGAGATTCATTATTTGGCAGCAGTGGTCAGTTTCTTAAATATGTTATGACATCTTAACCTTCAATGTTTCGAGTGTCTTTGAATGCACCGCATAGGAAAGTTATTAAAATGTGACAAAAAAAACAACCCGTAAAGGTGGTCTTTTTTTTTCTTTAATAGAGAATGACATATCTCAAGCACATTTCATGTCTCTATACATGATTTCCTCATCATACCGAATATAACTGAAACCAGTGGCTGCCTGGAAGCAAAGAAATAAAGAAATGGATGGTATAATTTAGATAATTGTTTGCAGAAATGCATTGTATATGCAAATTTAGCCCAACCATCATTGCGTAATTTAGGGGGAAGGAGAGTTCATCTCTCGCTCTCTCTTTTTGTGTTTTTCTCTGAATAATGTAATAACCATGCAGGGGTATGTGGGTCAGTGGGGCTTTACTTCCCCTGGAGACCAGAGCCACACCCCAACACACACACTCACACACGCCTTCTTAATTCACTCACTGAGCCCTGACTCGTCCGCCTGTCTGCCTCGCTGGTTAACTCGCTGCGTGACGTCATACATTTTTCATAAAGTCTGCGTTGTTCAATCAATATTTCATATCTGGTATTGACAGGCGAGTGAGAGTCCACGGTGAGTAGTTGCTGCTCCCTCGCCTCCCTTCACTTCTCTCCTCCCTCCCTCCATCCCCCTCTGGTCTGTAATTAAATTAGCTCTGTCTGCGGATGACAAAGGGCCAGTCATTGGGGCTCTGCTTAGACAGCGAGTAGCTGCACTTAGAGCGGATATGAAGTTAAGGAGGAATGCGCTGGGCTGAGCTCAGTGCTGCTCTCAGGGTAAAGAGGTGGGAAAGAGGAGGATGCGTGAGTCCAGATCAGGCTCAGGCTATGGATGAGCTGAGACCAGACAGGGAATAAAACACCTCCTGCATTTAAAATGTGTCTGTCAAACTCTGAGCTTCACTGCAGCAGTCAGCTGTCATACAGGAGTGATGACTCGGTAAAATCGGTAAAAACTTCATCGCTGTGTTGGATCGACATCACATCTGACTGAGTTTACTTACTTGTAGTACACCGTGTTTGTTGTGCCACGACTAACGATTGTTTCTAAGAGTCTGTCGATTTATGAAAAATACCATTGCAGGTTTACATATTACAATTGCTTGTTTCGTCCAAGCAACAGTCCAGAAATAATCAGTGTATAATCACAGACGACGATGAAAACGGGCAAATATTCACATTTCAGAAAACCAGATTCAGCCAAATTGCTAATTATCATCTGGAACTAATGAACATCTTAACGTTAACAGTAGGGCTGGGTATTGGATCTCAAAGCCTTTACCATACTGACTGAATTTTGCCATAAAAACACACATTGAAAACTGAAAGCTCTAAAAGTTGGTGTGTGTGTTTTTTTTTTTACGTCAGGTCAGATCTATAACTTTGTTTATGTACAGTATTCTTTAATCATATCATTTTGCCAATTTTAGACTGTATTTTATTTTGGTAACAGTTTTGTGCGGCTGCTTGTATTAGGAACTTTTGCTTCTTTTGTGGAAAATCACGTTTATATTTCTCATGGTAGGGTAAAAAAGTGTTGTATTGGTACCGAAACTACAGTATTTTTGGAAAGCAAGCACATAAGTAAAGCCACTGTTCAGTTCGGGTTCTTGATGGCAGTTGTCATTATCATAAACAGCATTGAAATAATCAAACCTTTTCATCAATTCATTCAATTCGGGAAAGGCAAGTCATGTATATTTCCATACAAATATGAAACCAGCAGGGAATAAAAAAGAACTGACAGAAAAGCATCAAACTTAATATTGTAATATACCTCCTTAAAAACAACTGCTTACTCTCCTCTACCTTCAGCCTCACCTTGTGTTTGTCTGTTTGTTTGTTTGTTTGTTTGTTCCCGCTGATAGACTTGTTGTCTGGCCTTTTTGTTTGCAGTGCTTCCTACCTGCTCGCCGCTGGACTTCCACTGCGACAACGGCAAATGTATCCGTCGCTCCTGGGTGTGTGACGGAGACAACGACTGCGAGGACGACTCTGACGAACAGGACTGTCGTAAGTACACTTCCACTCTCTTGTCAACACACACATACATAGACAGACAGTGCCGGTCACATTGACACACTGACACACACTGACACACACACACACACACACACACACAACCACAACCTTTCGACATAATCTGACAGGCTCAGGGGGATGAGTTATTAAAATGGACAGATGTTTGAGGCAGCCATGTGCAATGAAGTGTTTTTTTGAGTCTAAAGGAATTGTGGTTGTCACAGTCATAAACACACACACACACACACGCACAAACACACTGGCGAGAGAGCAGCACTCCCACGGTCACACAAGACTCTCTGACATTTGCCCTTAGTTTATTCCGTTCCAATGATTTGTGGAGGTGCGTGCGTGTGTGCGTGCGTGTGCGTGTGTGTTGAACCCAAAATACCCCTCAGCTGCTAGCCAGGCAGAATGTGGCCTGCAGTGGGTGAAGTAAGGAGACTGTCTGCTTCTGTAGTTGTATATGCATTGCTGCCTGGTGGATAGGTGTGCTACTATCTTTCTATCTTTGTGAGGACCATTTTAAGTTTTACAGTGATTACAGTTTTAGAAAGGGATACCTTATGTCTGTTACTCACCTTTTCAAATGGCTGTTTAGGGAGTTAATGCTGCATTCATGTTGGCAGAAAGGGAAGAATGAAAAGTTGAACCTGAATTTATTTTCTTTTGCCGGAGGACAGCTCCGCTCGTTGTTGTAAGTGCAATGATAAGTTAAAGTCCAATAAGTACTTTATCAAACCGTATGAATGTGTGTCCCATGCCAGGTTAGGAAATTAACTAACAATGTAAAGATCAACAAGCCACTGACACATATGTTCATATTTGATTCATTCAATAAATTATTATTTATTGTCTTAAATCCACCAGCCGTTTTCATATTATACCAACATTTGCAGCATCCTGAGCCTTTTTGGTAAGGTTACTAGGAAAACTCAGCCTAGAGTAATTAATTAATAGTAATATTTATTATTCTCCCCAAAACAAGTTTCCTTTTTATTTTTAAAGAACTATACATAAAAAAAATTGCAACTTTTTTGCAACTTTCACTGTCTCCCGCAACTTCATTGCAACAAACATACAAAAGACATCGCAACTTTTATCTCAATTTTTTACAAAAGCTCCCGTGAAATCGGGCATTTTAGGCCGCAACAATCTCAAAAAAAGGCCACGAAATCCTGGAAGGACTGGCCTTGTGTGTTTTTTCATGTGTTATGGTGCGCATTCACCAGTGTTTTTTTGTTGTTGTGGTGCATGTAGGCTACTCCAGATTTTGTCAGTCATCTCATCTCTTATATGCTGTGTCTCTATGATCCTGTCCTGTCCTATTGATGGTAGCCTACTCGTGGACATTGCGCCGTCATCACGTGCTGTAGTAGGGGGGCCCGCCTTGATAATCCTGCATAAGGTCCCGGTGTTGGCTCGTTACACCACTGAGGTTGGGGTTAGGAGGTAACAGTAGTGTGTGTGTGTGTGTGTGTGTGTGTGTTAGTCTCGGTTGAGTTAGTGGTCAGATTCTGTGAACACATCATCCTCTTTTAGACTCTGTATTTACCCATAATGACTCAGAAGGCTCCATGTGTGCCATCTGATCCGTGTGGATGTACACCGCACACCAGTCATTCATCACACTGTCGGTGTCAATTTGGTGATTCAGTTTAATCACACTTAACACTCTGTGCAGAGACAGAAATAGTTTCAGGGAGTGACGTGTTCCTGATATAGACAACACATGGCAGAAAGAGTCTGCCGTGTCCTTTTAAGTGACTAACTTTTATTGAAAGATCAATACAGGCTCTTTTTTTCCCCCTCTACATCTTCCGCTAGCTATAACAAACTTCAGTGTAAAGGATTGTCAACCACCAACAAGTTGTTTCACTCATTGTCACAGTTTAACATCAATAATTCTCTCTGTGTTGTTGTTTTTGTTGTTGTTAGGTATCGTTGATTTATCGATTTTGGGAAACGTGCTTATTCGCAATCGCTTCAGAGCTGTTCCTTGAGTTGTCTGTACGGTAAAGTATTAACCTACAGACAGTGAATGCTTAACTTAGCTTAGCATACTGTAACAAAAGCAGGGGAACTCCCTGGATTCTTGACATCACAGTGAGGTTAGCAAGGCAATCAGCGGAAATCATTTCTTTATTCCAGTCAAAGAATGATGTCAAATGGCTATACAGTTAGATTTGGTGGAAAAGGCTCTGGCCTTTGATGGATCTCTCAATGAATCACAACAGCAAAGATGATTCTGCTTGGAGCTAAGCCCCCTTCACAAACACATACTTTAACATTAGATCTTAGTAAAAAGAAAATACCAAAAACGTAACACATAAGCACATAACCCAAGAACTTGCCTGAGGACACCGGTGGAGGAAGCTTTTAGGCAGAAGAAGAAAGCTTTGTGTGTTTGGTTAGCTCAGGAGACTCCTGAACCAGCAGGTGGATATCTGCAGGCCAGATGGGCGGCATTGTCTAGGAACATACTGTAGGTGCAAAAACTCATGTAACCATGGTTGTGTTTACATTCTAAAGGTGTGTTCAGACAGAAAGCCAAGCAAATAATCTCCACATGTTATTGGCTGGACCATTTGTGCAGTCTGTGTTTATTCGGCCCAAACAGCCAATGTACCAATCTTACAGCCTGGGTACAGATGTTAGCTGATGTTATAAGCTGGCAATGACCATGCGTGCGTGCGTGTGTGATAAAATGAATGCATGCCGAGACAAATTTGGTCATTTTATTTTTTAAATACGTAGTCATGAACTTAATTGTTGTACAAGTGGGCATTTTGACCTGTTGGTGAGCACTAGATGGAAATTCAGATGTGCCACAGTGCTAAGTGTAGAGCAGTAGTGGTAGTGTGCACATCTCCACCAGTGAGGTGCAGGGCAAAAAGGGGCTGGATACAACTGAAAAGAATGAGATGCCCGCACTCTGCTGATACTCCCATACGTTTCGACCCTGCCGGGTCTCCCTCAGGGCCTGAGGAAGTAGTAGTAGCCTAGTAGTATCAGTATTTATAGTGGCATCTGTATTAAAGGGAAGGGGGCAACTTCCATTTAACGTGAATAAAAAAAAATTTAAAGACAGCTATTAAAGAACCAGTGTGTAGGATTAAGTGGAATCTAGTAGTGAGGATGCAAATTGCAACCCCCTGAATACCCCCTTCCCACACCCCTCTCTTTCCAAGCATGTAGTAGAACCATGGACTGTATAAAATATAGACATAGTCTCCGTGATGTTTGTGAAGAGCCGTAATGAAGCTCAAAGTGAGCGAGATCCCTTGAGCCAGCCTGGAGTGGCCAGTTGATGAACTGCAGTTTTTAGCACTTCAGCATTGGCTCCATTTTTCAGCACTGGAGGTTGCCGCTTGAGTAGAACCTACGGTGGCCTTCAGGTAACGTAAAAACGTGAAAGGCCCTCTTTAGAACCAGTGTTTGGTTTGACCGTTCTGGGCTACTGTCGAAACATGGCGGTGCAACATGGCAGGCTCCATGGAAGAGAACCCACTCCCTATGACTAGATATCACTAGATCACTAGATCACTAGATATGAAGTAGAGTTGCACGATATTGACAACATGTGATATTGCGATATCGATTATGAATATTGTGATATTGATATTGATTTCGATATATATATATTTTTTTTTATTGATTATTTTTATGAGCATTTTCGGCCTTTACTTTTGACAGGACAGCTGAAGACATGAAAGGGGAGAGAGAGGGGGAATGACATGCAGCAAAGGGCCGCAGGTCGGAGTTTAACCCAGGCCTGCTGCGTCGAGGAGTAAACCTCTATATATGGGCGGCCGCTCTACCAACTGAGCTATCCGGGCACCCAATTTCGATATTTTTAAAAACATGTAAAATTACAAAAGTTATGGGAAAACGCATCAAAATAGATTCATAACAAATTAAACAAGTTTTCTTACAACACAAGGTTTATTTCAACTGACAGTCATATTGGACTGGTCCAACATGTATAAATAAATAAGGACCATGTCTACAGAACAGGACATGTTTTACTGGTCGTACAGTATAAAATATATAAATAAAGAGAACAGGACACAACGTTTCTCTCGCTTCTCTGATTCATTCCGTTTAGTTGTCTCTATCCATTTCTTCACTTACACTGTCACTCTGCTGATATATGTACACACGTGGTACGCTCCATAGGGTTTGTCACGTAGTGGACCCGTGCGCTGACGTACACTAACATGTGCAAGTGGCACAGTAACTGGCCAATGAAACATGATCATTATAGCGTTTCAAGCGGGCTCTAAGTCAAACATAACTAAGCCGCACAGCCATCGGACGGGACGCATCACTCCACAAAATAAACAAAATATTGCATACTTATCGCAACACTTTCAATATAATATTGCGCAACGATATTGAGTCGATCTATATTGCACCCCTAATATGAAGGGCTCATTCTTGGCTAACAAAAACACAACGATTCGTAATCTCAGGTGATTATACGCTCATGAAAACACACATTTTAATATTATATTTAATTTCTGCAAATAGAGCCCCCTAAATCCTACACACTGGTCCTTTAAATCAAATCTCTAACTTTATATACACCCCAATCTTGACAGTGGTTGTTTTCCATAGCAACTCTTGTACTATGCCTCATATAGTTTGTGTATACAGCAGGTACAGGTTAGCTCTTTCTCTTCTGGATGATTTTTTTCATATCTGTCTGTCATCTCTTCTCCCCCTCCTCTGTTGACCCACATACTGTATCAGCAGCCAGACACTGAATCACTTCCTGATGGAGGGATCTGTCTGCTGCAAGCCAGCTATGAATTTTTCATCTTCATGCCCAGTAAATTTCCCTCCCTCCCTCCATTCCCCAAACTACTTATTATTTCATGCTTATTTCTTTCTCTTCACTTTTTCACCGTGGTCCGTCTCTTACCTCCCCAATATGTTTTTGTTTCACCCCATGATGCAGTGGTTTTATTTCATTATTTAGAGACGGGGAGACAATCCGCTACGCTCGGCTGGAGCTGAAGTACTTGTCAGGATTTTTAGAAAAACACGGAGGCTGAGGTGTGTCTCTGTGTGGGTGTGTGGGTGTGTGTGTGTGTGTGTGTGTGTGTGGGTTTGTGTGTGTGTGTTTGAACATTTGAAGTCTAAAAGACATTTCACGGAGAGAGGAAAAAAAAACATGACACCGTTTCACCACACATACATGCAGAGAGCCTGGTAATGACTCCCAGCACCCTTTGCCCTTTGACGTTTGGCTGCTGCGTGAATGATGAGCATCTTCAGGGCTTGTTGACCTCCGACCTCCCTCTGTTTACCTCGCTGATGGGAGAGAGAGGGAGAAAATCAATTATTTTCTTACAAGTTGAATAATGGATTGAATGAGTGTATTTGTCGATAGTACGCGTAAAATAAAATTTTCATTTGGACCCACCGTGGTGCTTTTGTGGTTTTAAATCTTCCTTCTTTTTTTCTGGCTGAGGAGAGGTTGATGTGGGTGAGGTCAGCTGAGGTTTAGCTGCCGAAAGTAGAGCAATAAATCGTCCAGGCTTATATATTGGACAATGTTTGTTAAACAGTTGATATATCAGCCCACATTTCATTATTGGATTTTTTTATTATTATTTTTAACGCTTAAACGTATATCATATATATATATATATATATATATCTCAAAATTGCATGAATGTTAGCTTAAAAACATTCTTTTTGAGTTAGATTTACTGTTTCCTACCTTGTTTTCATTTCATCTTATTTATTTTGTAATGAAACTGTAGAGAAACTCCGCCCTTTTTCAAAATCCATACATGTTATTCGTATGGTCGTATTCGAGAATATTAGTAAACATGAACTCTCCCAAATCCAAAAACTAGAGTGCCAAAACTCAAATTTCTGATGTCGTCAACTATAAAGTCTGAACTGCTCCATAGACAATGAATTAGGAAAGATGTTTTTAAGCTCATGGGTATAAAAAAGAAGGAAAAAAAAATCTCTTTCTCAATCATCGGCTATGGAGCAACTCCAGACTTTATCCTTGATGACATCACAAGTTTGAGACTTACTTCTCTGGTTTCTGGCTTTGAGCGAGAGTAGCTCATGTTCACAAATAGTGAGTGAACTTTCCTAGGCCACGGAAATAACATAGGATTTTTTTCAATCACAATCGTCTTGGGCGGCGCTAAGCACCAGAGAAAAGCTGCTGTGCCGCTGCAAAATAGGCTCAGAAAGAACTTGTTTTGGTGGAACGTGTGTACGTTTTTAAAATGCCAACACATAGGAATCCCAAGGCAACAGATATCCGGCCTTAAAGAGTAAGAACCGGCTAATTTTCCGGCGGCAACGGAGCAATCCTAGAAGTGGAACATCATGGACATAGACTATATGCTAGGCTTAATGGACATGCAGAAATATACGCTATTCACAGAGGTCTACAAACACACACGCACACACGCACACAAGGCTCTAGGGCCTCCTGTCTCTCAGAAGTGGAGCCTGTCTCCAGCAGCCTTGACTCGTGCTGTGATGCAACACAACTGAGAAAAGATAAAAAATCTCACTGAAATAAAGAAAAGCTTCATCTTCTTCTTCGCCTGCCCCTCTATTCTGTGGGCGTCCTTCTGTTTCTGTCTCTCCTTATCTCTCTCTGTTTGTCTCAGCTGTCTAACACACACACATGACAGCGATAAATTATAGATTACCTCCTGCCAGGGGCCATCCATCATTGGTTCTCCTCGACGGTCCTGTTTACTCGGCCCCAGGCGAGCGTGGCTGGGTTTTGCCATCGATTTGCGGTGGTAACAGTAGAAGGCGGTGTTTTGAAAAAATACATTCAGTCTTTTATCAATGGAGGTGTGATTAAAGAGGCAAGGTGAAAGAGTTGTTTGGATAAGTGAAAGGCTTTGCAACTGAAACACTGTCAATGTCACAGTGCTGAAGGTTCACTAAAGGGAGTGACTTCTGTCTAACTGCATCGTCACGGCTGTTGGTATGAGTGACAAATGTGTCTTTTATCTTCAGTCTCAAGGTTAACTGTCTATTGAAACAACATGCTAACGCACAGCAGTCACTATATGTAATTAAGACCTAAAACAGCGTTGAAAGGATATATACCAATCCTGAATTCAAACTAGTTTAAAATGTAAAGGAACTGGGGATTTGTTAAGACAGCTTATAGATTCCTGAAAATGTCTTTTGAGCAGAAAAGTTTAGACACAAACGTAAATACACATTTACTGCATATTGTTAAAATATGGTGGACTAACACAGCCAAGAAGAATGATCTTTGCATCTGTCTTTTAGCAAATGTTATTGTCAGCGGTCTTATTTGTGGTCATAATGCCAAAGAATCAACTAATGGTGGGACATCCACCTCAACTTAAAACAGACAACATTTAACTTTTGGAAGGCAAAATAGAGAATATTTACATTCCCCTCTAGTTAAAGACAGATTACATTAAATTACAGATTTGGACTAGATCTCCCAAACGTGTTCTTAAAGATGTGTTACAGCGTATACTGTACTAAAGCAAGATATTTTAAGATGAAGTAGTTCGTACAACGAGGGCAAAGGTTTTCATAGCTAAACAATCACAACTGAAGACGGGGTGAAAAGTCGTCCGTCGTAGAGAGGGGGGAGACATTGTTTAAATATGGGGATAAAGGTGCAAATCTTTTAACCCTTGTGTTGTCTTCAGGTCAAATTTGACCCGTTGTCTAAATGTCTATATCAGAAATATGGGTTTCTTTTTAACTACCTAATTTTGATTACCCAAAAATAACATGGATGATTCCATACAACGCGCTTCGCAAGTACAAGAAAAATCTCTACTTTCATTGAATTTTGTGTTTTGTTAAATTTTTTAGCATTTGAAAAGAAACCGTAATCTCGACTGAACGTTGACATATGCCATTCTGTGATTATCCTTCCTTTAATAGGAGTCTAAAAAAAAATCATAATTTCTGCTTTTTAACTCAAGATTTAGGTATAATTTCCTATAAATGAGGTTTATTGACCATGAATTCCAAAAATAAGTGTAAATCTAGTAATATGCTGGTGTTAGTGATGTTTATACATGGTAGCGAAAAGAAGCATTAAACGTCAAAAAAGTGTCAAAAACATTGAAATAAGCGCCAAAAGAGACAAAAACGTTAGAAAAAGTGATTTTGAGTTTTGACCCGGGAGGACGATGCATGGTCGAATGGAAGATAACATTTTTTCAGGGTTAATAATCTTTCCAGGAAGGCGTGTGTGAAAGAGAGCGTGAGAGAGAAGTTCAAACCCTGCCTACTTTCTCATCTCCACACATCCGGCTAATCGTAGTGCATAGTGCGTGTGAATGTCTGATTGTCTGTTTTGGAAAATGACAGAAATTATCGGATGCAACTCCACCAATTCCGGCGTCTTAAAGTTTATGGGTGGAGGCTGTTCGACAATCCAACGTGCACTGCAGTTAAAGCCTTCTGACACCTTTTACAGTTGAACTATACATTTCTTCTGACCTGATTTGATTTAAATAGATGCAGTGTATGTATTTAGCCCTGTTTTTGGTTAAACTGTATGGAACACACTGAGCATACAGGTGGACGATGGAGATGAGGATTATGCTTAATTGTGGTTTAAAATATTTCTATGGCTGTTTTAATTCTTTTTTCCATGTAAGCTTGTCACTTTTGGCATCAGTTACTTCCAGCGGTGGAATGTAACCCAAGTACATTTACTCAAGTACTGTACTTAAGTACAAATTTGAGGTACTTGTACTTTACTTGAGTCTTTTCTTTTCATGCCACTTTCCACTTCTACTCCGCTACATTTCAGAGGGAAATATTGTACTTTTTACTCCACTACATTAACCTGACAGCTTTAGTTACTAGTTACTTCACAAATTAGTTTTGCCACACAAATCACATGTAGTTAATAAAATATGATGTTTTATTATAAATTTAACTACCCAACAATATACTACCGGTCAAAAGGGGGTCACTTAGAAATGTCCATTCCACTCCATTATAGACAGAATACCAGCTGAGATCAGTTGCATTGTGTTTTTAACCAGGGCAGCAGTTTTCAGATTACATAATGTGCTTACATAATTGCAAAAGGGTTCTCCAATGTTTTCTCAGTTAGCCTTTTAAAATGACATCAGATTAGTAAACAGAATGTGCCTTTGGAACATTGGATGAATGGTTGCTGATAATTGGCAATGTAGATATTGCATTAAAGATCAGCCACTTCTTTCTACAACAGCCGAGAACCCTTGTAATGTAATCTGAAAACTGCTGCCCTGGTTAAAAAAAACAATGTAACTGATCTCAGCTGGTATTCTGTCTGGAATGGAGGGCAATGGAAATTTCTAAGTGACCCCAAACATTTGACCGGTAGTGTATATATTAGGGTTGCACATTACATTTTCCTGTTGATACTTACATTCTTTTACTTAAGTAACATTTTCAATGCAGGACTTTTACTTGTAACAGAGTATTTTCACAGTGTGGTATTAGTACTTATACTTAAGTAAAGGATCTGAATACTTCTTCCACCATTGGTTACTTCAAGCTGACCACAGCCTTTGTGAACCCTGAGGGTATGAATCACCATTTTAGTTTTTTACAGCCATTCGTTAAGGTAGTTTGGTTTCATGCGTTTTTGTAAAGCATTTGTTACATGTCCTGAGAAGGTTTAAAAAAAACTCTGATCAGTCAATGACCGTGAAGAGAGCCACGTACACATTCAGTGTGACTTTTCTTTAGACCTCCTCACTGAGTTGCAGTAGCTGTCAATCAGGAGTCTTATGTGCTGAGATCGAACCACAGGATATTTGAACTGTAGACCTGCAGCCTCGGGAGAGTTCAGCCTGTTTACAGAGATAAAAATCTCTCTCAGCCTCATAAAAGACCACAGTTTCCCAAGTGTCAGTGCAGCTGTAGATACTGTATAATGTCAGCAGTGCTCAGGGACGGCTGCCCCTTATCACATTATTGTACACTATCTGCTGTTCACTGTTGTTTTAGCCTCATTACCTGTCCTCTGAAACCTCTCTTTCTTTTTCTCTCTGCAGCTCCCAGAGAGTGCGAGGAGGACGAGTTTCACTGCCAAAATGGCTACTGTATTCGCAGCCTCTGGCACTGTGACGGCGACAACGATTGCGGGGACAACAGTGATGAACAGTGCGGTAGGTAAACGCATCGACACACAAACATGAACACTATCATGCAAGCACATATTCATTCACACAAGTTTTTTTGTTTGTTTTTTCCATACCAGACATGCGTAAATGTTCAGACAAGGAGTTCCGCTGCACAGATGGCAGTTGTATCGCTGAGCACTGGTACTGTGACGGAGACACGGACTGTAAGGACGGATCAGACGAGGAAAACTGCCGTAAGTTACACTCTGTGTGTGTGTGTGTGTGTGTGTGTGTGTGTGTGTGTGTGTGTGTGTTTAAGAAAGACACTAAGAAACGGGGCTTAATGCTCTCAAGTGAAAGGAACTACACACTGTACATGGTTGTTGGTGTTGTGAAACACGTTTGGGCCGTCACCCGCACAGTTTTCTATCACATAAAACGTATGTTATTTTTAACATGCCCTCCAGAGTCGATACTTTCTCTAGGGAGCGTCGACATAAGAGTGTAATTTTATAATTGGGCCAATTCAGATAAATAATTGGCTACAGGGAAAAACAAAACAAAAGATGTTTTTCATGAGAAAGCTTGTCATCCCATTCATCAGTGTGTTTACATACAACTGTTGTTGGCTTGGGAATGAGAAGACCGATATCCCGAATCTACGTAGAAGAATAATTTAGCTGATTTCTTTTTTTAACTGTATTTTTATAAGAGAGCAAATGTATCCAAACAGGGAGCTTATCTCTGTGGCAGCAGTAGCAGGATGAGAAGAAAAGCCATTGCTCATGGCAGCGGTTCTTCCTCGCATCCACAATAATCCAATATCGGACTAAAACCTGAAATAAAGGATTCTATATGAATAGGTTTCCTATATGAACAGTATCTTATTTGTAAAAATTTAAACATCACAAGAGAGTCTGTTGTCTCTAAGCGACGTCAGTCCAAACGCTCCGATCAAAAACTCTTCAGGCTGCAGCGTCATGATTTACAACTATGGCTGCAAGAAGGGGACACATGTGGTTACTGATCAGCTACATGGAAAGTAAGATTTTAAAGGAACTGATTAACTGCTGAGCATGTTAACATATTCACTGTCTCAATAGAGAGCTGAGCCTCTCCTTCATTTCATGTATAGTTTCTGACAGACTCAGCAGTGAAGCCTGGATGCTTCAAAGAGCCTCAGACAGCCAGCTGCTGCACCATCTTCTTTAGCATCTGTTTAACATACGTGTGTGTGTGTGTGTGTGTGTGTGTGTGTGTGTGTGTGTGTGTGTGTGTGTGTGTGTCTGTGCAGCCTCAGATGTGATGGCAGCCACCTGCAGCGTGGAGGAGTTCCAGTGTGCATACGGCCGCTGTATCCTGGACATCTACCACTGTGACGGAGACGACGACTGTGGAGACTGGTCGGATGAGTCGGACTGCTGTAAGCTCTCTCCATCACTCACCATCGCTCACGCACACAAACACACCTCCCAACATTATGAAGACCCAACATTTACTCTAGATGTTGGTTCACTTCGAACCTCAAAGGACAAATCTTCCCCTCAGACACTAATCCACTGGCCGATATATCACTCTAGCTCGAGTCTTTCCTTTAACTTGTGTGTCGGAATTTCCAGCTTACGAACTCGTGCCGTGTAAGTTGAGACTGTGGTACCCCAGGTGTCATTCAGGTCAGTGTCCAACATAACCTCCTAACCTTTCCAGGCGGAGGAGTACTTCAACTTTGTGCCTCCGTAGATTTAGGGATTCTATGCAGCTGCGTGATAAGGGAATGTTTTGTTTCAGGACCGTCTCCTTTTGGAGGTCGATGGGCCAGCCACACTTTAGCATATTTCCCAGAGAGAGAGCGAGATAGGCTGAACTAGGCTTTACCATCTGTGTTTTAGGCGCTGGCAATATCTTTGTTTACATTGAAGGTTCAGCTAAACTTAACGCCTCCACTATAAGTTTAAATACACCTTCGGGAAGACAGGAACTTCAGAGAGTTGGGACGGCACCGCACGATAACACATGGTGGTAAAACTGTCCTGCCTGCCTAAGTTCTTTCCTCCATTAAGTGTTCATGAAATGCTCCTGTGTTATTCATCAAGGTCTCCTGAACTTTCTTCATGCCCTGTATGTAAAATGAGTTGTGCTGCTCTTGAGTTTTTCCTTAACAACTTGTACGTGGTGTAATAATAATTGGCAAAATTATATCACTTCAAACGTCCTAAATGTGAAAATCTAAGATGCAAACTTGGTGGAAGTCCAAGAAGAAAAACAAAACACACTGTTCCAGTGGAGTGACTAATCCAGCCTTTCCTGCTGGTGTAAAGCTAACAGTGAGCTGCTGTTATCTCCTTACACACACATACAGTACTCTGTTTGAGCCATGGCAGCGCTCCTGGCTCTCTAAACAGGCAAGAGGAGAAGATGAAGCTCCTCTGGGAGATCAGTCCTCTGTTATGCCATTAGATGAGAGTTACGGTTTTTCTTTCCCTCTGGCAGACGTCTTTCCTCTCTCCATCCCTTATCTTCTTCTTCTTCGCTTCACTCTCTCCCTACGTGTACCCCAATTAGAGATGGCCCGATACCATTTTTTGCTTCCCGATACCGATTCTGATACCTGAACTTGCGTATCGGCCGATACCGAGTACTGAGCCGATACTAGTGTGTCATATATTTTATTATGTTTTAACAACTGTATACTATCCCTGTATGGATGTGATATGATTTATTTCTTTGTTGTCGGCCTGGCTCAGGTTAAACTCTTTGTGAAACATGAACAAACACAAACAATGAACGCCACAGAACTTTCTTTTATTATCCAGTTTGACAGTCAGTTATAACGGAAAAAGAAGATAAATAAACTACTTAACGAAGATTTTCTTTAGGGCTTTATTACGTGGTATCGGATCGGTGCATAAACACCAGTACTTCCCGATAATGATACCAGCATTTTAGGCAGTATTGGAGCCGATACCGATACTGGTATCGGTACATCTCTAACCCCAATGGCACTGCTGCACGTGTCCCAAAACAGCAAGTCATCCTCATGTCCTGCAGCTTATTGTGCTAGTTCAACTAGAGTTTAAAAGTAAGTTTTTGGCTCATCTGAACAACAAGTCTTAGTTTAGGCATTAATCAGTGTTTTGTGGATGCACCAACTAACACTGACTGCAGACACTTAAATCCTAAGTGTCACTGTATTTGATTAACCTGTGTATTTCTTCTTTTTTTCTCGATTCACTGCTTAATTGTTTAGTCTGTAATATGTCAGGAAATTATGAGAAATGCCCATCCCAAGTTCTGTGGGCCTAAGGACGTCGTCAAGTTGCTTGTGTTGTCCAGCCAATAGTCCAAAAAACCCAAAATATTCACTTTACCCAGTTGATGTACAACAGAGAAACGAGGCAAATCTTCTCATTTTAGAAGCTGAATCAGCTTCAGATCTGTGCCAAAAGACACCCACACACAGTATCTATGAAGCAGAAGGATTGGAGGTTTTCAGGGGTTAAATGTTTTTTATAACTTTGCCCTTTTAGTCATGAATATTAGATATTATACAGGAATACATCCGAAAAAACATCAGTCGACGGTAGGTTAGGTTGAGCTCAGGAAACAGCTGCTTTTTGCAGGTCGCCGCTCCACAGCTTCTGTCAGAACTGAAAAACATTCTGTCTGTTAGATCTTTTCTGTCACTGTATCACACACACACAGACACACACACACACACACATGCACTCGCACATTCACACAGCGTGACGCGATGGTCCTGATTAACACAGACTATCATGTTTCGGTCTCCTCGCTCCAGAGACGCTGCCCGCAGCTGACAAATCTCTCAGCATCTCCCTCCTCATTCTCTCATCCCTGATTTCTCACATGTTCGTTTCATTCGCTCATTGTCTCCAACCGCCCACCACATCTCTCTCTCTCTCTCTCTCTCTCTCTCTCTCTCTCTCTCTCTCTCTCTCACTCACACTCACACACACACACACACACACACACACACACACACACACACACACACACACACACACATAGTCATACACAGTGGCTTCCCCCTTTGATGTATTTATATGCAGTGCGATAAGCACAGCTTCAAGGTTTTGTAACATCGTTTGGTCATGTTAGTCGCCTGAGTTGCCCTCGGTTTCTCCCTCGTCTCCTCCCAAGTCCAGGTTTTTTAATTACTGCCTCACTTCTGAAGTTTTTGACATTTCTTTTTGGAAAGTTGAGCTGGCATCAAAGCTAGCATGTTAAATAACATAGCATTTATCACATCCAAATTAATCAGGTGTTGCAGAACGTGCACATACACACACACACACACACACACACACTCACACACTCACATACACAAGGGTTTTGTGGTTTACTCATAAATCTGTATCATTTAAGACTTTTTAAACACATAAAACACCCTAAAACCTGTTTACACTAAGCAATGGCAGGATTCTGAAACAAGCTGGACCTCATGTCCACTAACTTCCTGCTGTCCTGTACTCCTAAGCTGTATTTTCGTTATTTATTTTTATTATATGTTATTTCTGACCAGCATTCGTTCAGGGAGTGTTTTAGTGTTTAAAATTATAGTGATTTCCATTTCATGAAGTGTTAAAGAAAGTGTGAAGACGTCTTAGCTTTCTGAAACATACAGATAGTTTGTGGGAGGAGGCATTCCTCAGAGGCATAAGACGGCCCATCCTCAGACAGCATTCCTTGGCATCGACTCTCCAGACACATGAAGGGCGCTTTGTTAGAAGAAGCCTCTCTCTCTCTCTCTCTCTCCCTCTCCCTTATGAGAATATACACACACACACACACACACACACACACACACATCCAAAAACACTCACATTGCATGTCTCGTTTCCACTTGCGAACACTGATACTGCTTTCGGCTGCATAGCTGAGCAGATGAAAGAGCTGTGTGTGTGTGTGTGTGTGTGTGTGTGTGTGTGTGTGTGTGGCAAGGAGAGATATAATGTAAAGTGGATGAATCATTTGAGTGTGTGGGTGTCAGTGTGTTTGTCGACGTCCCACGCTGATTCTTGTGACCTATAAGTCTCTCTCTGTCACTCTCTCTCTCTCTCTCTCTCTCTCTCTCTCTCTCTCTCTCTCTCTCTCTCTCTCGCTCGCTCGCTCTATGTGGGAGAGCCACCTGCTGTTTTGACCATCTCTCTCTTCTTTCACCCAGCTGAGATACCTGGCATGAGGATGCTTGAAGCTCTACAACATCTCATTTTCTGTTTTTTTGGTCTTTCTTCCCTTGCATTCGCTCGTTTGTCATTTTGTTCCTCCCTCCCTATCTCGCGCCCACTGTAGCGTTGATGGGATCCGACTCGTGCTGTCGGGAGGAAACACACATACATGCACACACACACACACACACACACACACACACACATACACACACACACACATTCAGGATTTAAGATGCTTATGTTTGATTCAGCTTTAATCTCCTCATCCACCTCCATCGTCATCTTCTGCCAGTTTGAGCGTGACTTTGATCTGATCACATACTGAGATGTGGTGGGAGATTTAAAGGTGGGACAGCTATGATCTGTAGTCACAGATCATCATAAGGCAGCCAAAACAAACCGAACCAATTAATGTTCATGGGGAAGGAAATATCATTGGTATAAAACACTGTATCTTTGCATGGTTGCTCTTGTCTTTTTACTTTTTATGGACAGCTTTCAAAGAGGACAGCAAACTAATAATTTAATTATAGATTGCTTACTTATTCTCTGCATATGACCATAAAGCTTAAAATAAAACTTTTCCTCTTGTGAAGTTTATGACACACCAAGTGATCAGAGCTGATGTGATTAGATCCACTCAGATATTTGACATACTGATAGAAAGATACATCCAGACCTTAACCGACCCAGTCACACTGAATATTATTTGGATACAGCCTGTGTTTGGGTCTCTGTTACCATGAACTAAGAGGACCAGTGAAGACATATCTTGTATATTTATTCAAATGTAAACCAGCCATTTTCAACTTTTTTGTTTTAAATTGCTTTTTAGAAACAATGTGATGCCTTTTCCTAAATGCAGAAACCAGATATTATTTAGCATTTCTGACACTTTTCGCCCTGTAAATTAAGTTGTGCCTTTTAAAAAACTTTCAACTACACATTTTATTTAGGACATTTTTTTGTCTACCCTATAAAGGTGGTTAAATTACAGCTGTGCTGCCTACCGTGGTTGTCATGATGTCATTCTGTGTGTGTGTGTCTGTCTGTCTGTGTGTGTGTGTGTGTGTGTCTGTGTGTGTGTCTGTCTGTGTGTTTGTGTGTGTCTGTGTGTGTATGTGTCTGTGTGTGTCTGTCTGTGTGTCTGTCTGTGTGTGTGTGTGTGTGTGTGTGTGTGTGTGTGTGTGTGTGTGTGTGTGTGTGTGTCTGTGTGTGTCTGTCTGTGTGTTTGTGTGTGTCTGTGTGTGTATGTGTGTGTGTGTGTCTGTGTGTGTGTGTGTGTGTGTGTGTGTGTGTGTGTGTGTGTGTGTGTGTCTATAGCTTCCCACCAGCCCTGCAGATCGGTAGAATTCATGTGCAGCAGCGGGATGTGCATCAACGCTGGCTGGAGGTGTGACGGCGAATTTGACTGTGACGACCAATCGGACGAGAAGAACTGCAGTGAGTAGCTTCCCTCACCGTAATAACTGAGCAAACGTGCGCTGTATAGGGTTGTGTATATAAAAATATGTGATTTACTTTTCTATTCCTTATTTATGTGGGCGTTGGTCACTTTCAGCCTTGTATCTGAATTCATGCTCGTGACGGAAAAAAAACAAGGCAATCACTCCGAATATCTCAAATCACCCGATCTAAAAATGAATGAATACAATTTGTGTTTGCGTGTCGCCTGCAGCCACGTCCATGTGCATGGCTGACCAGTTCCGCTGCGGAACTGGACGCTGCGTCCGGTTGTCATGGAGATGTGATGGCGAGCCTGACTGCTCCGACCGCAGTGATGAAGAGGGCTGCGAGAAAACTGGTAAGACTGTAGTTGTTTGGTATCTTGTTTTCAGGAGCTAAATATAACACCAGCTTCAATCGTAGTCATGACAACAGCTCAGAACAGCCCTCCTCTACTCACAAACTCACTTTTTTCTTTTTCTTTTTGTATTTGTTGAGAACACACAGTTGCTTTCAAACACAAGACTGATTAGTTGGCAGTCCTTTCGCTGTTGGAAATCCCATCCTGTGGACAAACTACAGAACCTGGCCTGAGACAGAAATGAACAATCAACAGGCAGCAAACATAAGAGAAAGATGGAACGTTTTCTACTCTGTTTTTTTGCTCATCGCAACACTTCATTTTTATGTAATGAAATATTCAAATCCATGATGTCATCTTTATGGCTGCACACTTTGCATCAAATCAAATTTCCATTTGCATCATTCGTACATTTCCCTTTAGTTCAGCCTGACGTCAGGAATCTCTGAAACTTTCAAATAAGCTGTTAATGAACAGTTCCATCTAATTTGGAAGGGGAGTTTAGTGGAAAAAAATCAAACACCTAAGCTCTCTTAATAAACGTTGGCCATGCACTTAAAGCTAAAACTGATTTTGTGTAACAACTGTAAAAAAAAAAAAAGAAGAAAAAAAAAGGGCAGAGTGGGAGATGAAGGGTTATGGAGGCAATTGCTTGTTGTCCCACAGGATATACTGTATCATCTTATCTCCCCACAGAGAGTCCTCCATGTGCTCCTGATCAGTTCCAGTGTGGGAATGGACGCTGTATCGGTCAGAGGAAGGTGTGCAATGAGGTCAACGACTGCGGAGACGGGACTGACGAACACCCACACCACGACTGCCGTGAGTTGATGCAATATATCTGCGTCCGTATTGCTGTGTGAAGACTGAACATTACGTCTTTTAAATTCAGCCTTTTTTCATTAAATCGTGCAGAGTCTGTAACACTCTAAAACACTTAATCGCAAGGGATAAGACAGTGAGCCGATGACATTGTCTAAGTCATAAAGACTGACATGAGCATTACACTTAACCCTTGTATTGTCTTCCCATCGACCAAAATTGACCTGGTTTGGTTTGCCTGTTTATAAAGCATATAGTAGCCTGTAAAGTCTCCCCCACGTCTGTCTTACATCTTCTTAGCCAACTTGATTCCAACTTATTACCACTCGTTTTACCAGTCCCTCCAGAAAAACGCGATTATGCGATCACATAATTCAATGCAGCTATTATAATGCATACTGTAATCAGCCAAAGTCCGCATATTTATGCGGGGGGCCGCATTTTTTCAAATACGCCGCACTTTCGCCGCATAAATTGCCGATTTCCGCGCAAAATATGCGGGGCTTGCATGATTTCATAATCCCCGCATTTTCGTTGCAAAAACGTCACATATATCTTAGCAGAAAGTTGAAAAATGTTGCGTTTACTTCACACAAGAGCAGCCACTTTCCCCTGTTGCCATGGGAACGTTATGAAGTGACGTAATTACGCGACGTGAACGTCATCAAAAAGCTGCAAACCCCGCGATGAAGCCACGATGAAACCGCAGTTTTTGCAAGTTCCCGCAATTTCATCGCATAAAACTGCATAAATATCCCGCATATAGAAAACGTGCCGCATAATCAAGGATTTTTGCCCGCAACAATCACAACAAAACTTTGCATTTTTCTTCTTCTTTGGAATTTATGGTCACTGCACCTCATTTACATGAAATGATGCCCAATTTGACTAATAGCTAAGATCAAAGGAACATATGTTTCTGTATTATCACAGATTTTGACCTGGGTAGACTATGAAAGTAGTAATCATCCATTTTTATTTTAGTGTTGCATGTTATTTTTGGGGAAATTTGGTTGAAAGAAACTCATATTTCTGAGATAAAAACTTGGAAAAAGGGGTCAAATTTGACCCAAGGACAACATGAGGAATGTTAATTGAGATTAATTGGCATTGTGTTTACATTTGGTTATTGACTTCAGTTTCATTTTAAATGTGATGCTGATTTAGAGACTTGACAATAGCAAAGCCTTTGATAAGCTAGGTAGGTAGGTTTTGTGTAATACCGTGTTTTCACACTGTTATTACCGCATTATTACATGCATTTCTTAACACTTACAAGAGAGTTTTCTATGTGTGACAGCGTTATTAGTGTGTAGTAATCCCCCTGGGGAGAATACATTTGCTCAGCAAGTTTTTGTTGCAATCTGTCTGATATTATTATTATTATTATTATTATTATTATTATTATTATTATAATACAAGTCTGTGGGTCTTTCAGCATGAATGTGTATATTAAATCTTATTATACTTTTAGTGGAATTTAGTGGAAGTGGAATTTTAGGCTTAAAAAGGTCAGAGGATTCACCAGTAACATCAGGGGTTCTCTTCTGGAGGTCATGTTTGTAAAGGTGAGATTTAGGCCTAATGGTGTCACTAGAGGAAAGGTCAGGCTATCAACCTAAATCATTTAGAGCCACCCAGTGTGGATCATGAACATTCAAACTAATTTGAATGACAATCTGGGTTGTATTCGTTGAGCTTCCTTGGCCTGCACCAGTCAGACCGACCACCGATCACCATCCTCAGGCCTCGCTGCTTGTAGGCCTAAAACATTTCAAGGCTCAACACCAGATGAGTCATACCTTCTTACAGTGTGTGGTTGTATTCGTACAAAATCAGCACGCTGTGTTTATGGTCCTGTAATGTTCCTGTGCGCCGTGCAGGTCCGCGTTCCAGCGAGGGCAACTGTAACCAGAATAACGGAGGCTGCTCCCAGAAGTGTCAGATGGTCAGAGGACTGGTCCAGTGCACCTGTCACACTGGATACCGACTGATGGACGACGGCAAAGCCTGCCAGGGTACGTGTCTGTGTGTGTGTGTGTGTGTGTGTGTGTGTGTGTGTGTGTGTGTGTGTGAGAGTCAGGTTGTCTTCATGTCAGCACGATATTTTCCAAAAAGAACAAATTTCAATGGAACTTCATGGGAAGTTGAGGTTTGGGCTAAGAAAGTATTAAGAATTCCTAAATCTGGCCTAAATCTGGGATTTCTGCCACGAGTCCAAAGTTTTATTGCCATAATTTTCAAACGCATGAAGACACAATCTTTGTTTCCAGATTATACGGGGTGTGTTTGCAAGGTCAATAAATTAATTAAAAACGTAAGGTGTTACAAGAAGTAGGGTGTGGATGTGTTTCAAAAGACTGAGACTTGGTTTTTTTTTACCTTCCAGCCACCTCTCCGCAAACTTTGTGTCTTGAATTCATTGTTGACCCTGCAGGAGTTTTTTTTAACCCCCCCATCCCCCTTCCCCTTCTTGTCTTCTGCGTCTGTGGTCTGTTCCAGATGTGGACGAGTGTGCTGAAGAAGGCTACTGCAGCCAGGGCTGTACCAACACGGAGGGGGGGTTCCAGTGCTGGTGCGTTCAGGGCTACGAGCTCCGACCTGACAAGCGCAGCTGCAAAGCTTTGGGTAAAAACCACTGCACCCTATTTGAACCTTGACATGTGACCACAGACAAGTCGCTGGGGTTTGACCTCCAATAAAAACACAGTTGCATGGTGTTTATACTTGCTACAGCGGTAACTGTATCAGTTCCTCGGCTCGGGGGTCTTTGCTCAGAATGAGGTTGGCTCATTCAGAGGGTCTGGACTAGATTTAGATATGCAGTGAAGGTAGAGTGCAGGCCTGGTACAGCAGCCCATCAATCTGATGCAAACCCAGGTCAGGACTGTCCGTCAGCCAGCTGCCAGGCCCCCAACCTTCGTCTCCAGTCAGATTAATGCTTGCTTTTATTAAAAGTGACCATCTTCCCATACTCAGACTTTTTTGTCTTTTCTCTTTTGTTACTTTCCAACTTTTACTTCATCTTTGGCCTCTGGCAGAGATGCTCACAAGTCTCCGAGCTAGAGTCCAAGTCAAGTCTCAAGTCTTTGAGCTAGAGTCCAAGTCTCAAGTCTCCGAGCTAGAGTCCAAGTCAAGTCTCAAGTGTTTGAGCTAGAGTCCAAGTCTCAAGTCTCCGAGCTAGAGTCCAAGTCAAGTCTCAAGTCTTTGAGCTAGAGTCCAAGTCAAGTCTCAAGTCTTTGAGCTAGAGTCCAAGTCTCAAGTCTTTGAGCTAGAGTCCAAGTCTCAAGTCTTTGAGCTAGAGTCCAAGTCTCAAGTCTTTGAGCTAGAGTCCAAGTCTCAAGTCTCCGAGCTACAGTCCAAGTCTTAAGTCTTTGAGCTACAGTCCAAGTCAAGTCTCAAGTCTTTGAGCTAGAGTTCAAGTCTTAAGTCTGAAGTCCCTGAGCAAGAGTCCAAGTCTCAAGTCTCTGAGCTAGAGTCCAAGTCAATTCCCAGGTCTTTGAGGTGGAGTCCACATATTTAGCATTCAGCGCTTCTTTTGTTTGGCCCTTGTTGCATAAAGTTTTCAAAGCCAAAGCAGTCAAAATGTTTGTTGTCCCCTCACATGTGGCCGCGTGTTACAAAGTTAGGTTATATATTACGGTCAGCTCATCAGACGTTACCTAAAAATAAAGATTGCTCACGAATCCCGCATTTTGAGTCCGGGTCGAGTCTGAAGTCTTTTGAGGACGAATCTCAAGTCAAGTCTGAAGTCAATGTGTGTGCGACTCCAGTGTGACTCGAGTCACAGTCTCTGGCCTCTGGCTGTTTTCCTTTCCACTTTAATTCACATCGTCTTCATCTCTGTCCCTGTTCCCGTCCTTTAGGTCCGGAGCCCGTGCTGCTATTTGCCAACCGTATCGACATCCGTCAGGTTTTGCCGCATCGTTCCGAGTACACCCTGCTGCTAAACAACCTGGAGAATGCCATCGCCCTGGACTTCCACCACAGCCGCGAGCTGGTCTTCTGGTCCGACGTGACACTGGACCGCATCATGAAGGCCAACCTCAACGGCTCCAACGTGGAAGAGGTTGTCTCCACCGGTCTGGAGAGCCCAGGTGTGTATGGCGGCCAATAGGATGCAGGTTCAGATGTAGGGCAACATGCCCATTTATCCAATTTATTCAACTCGGCTGCTTTCTGTCCAACTATACTCAGCTCTCCATCACTTCATCCATCATCTTGTTCATATACGAGTTCAGCAGTACATCTTTTTTTTTTTTTTTTTTTTTAATTTTCAGTCTCCTTGTTTTTTTTTTTCTTTCTTTCTTTTTCTTTTTGTCTTTCTCTTCCTTGCTTTGTCTCAGCCTCAGTGTCTCTTGCTCTTTTCAACTCTCTCTCTCTCTCTCTCTCTCTCTAAACCTTTTGGTCTGTTTTCACCCCTCTTTCTTAGTTTTTTTTCTCTTCAGTATATTTGACTGTTACTACTTTATTGCCATGACGTTCTGATCACATGTTGTTAAAGCACATACATAAACAGGCTAAAGTGAAAAGAACATACAATGAAAACATACAAAAATAGTGATTAAGATCAGAGAGTAAAACAAGTTACAGATGACACCTACAGGAATAGTTCAACATTGTGGGAAATGAAGAAGCAGAGAGCAACAATCTCATGTATGTGTGTTAATAAACATGGAGCTGGAGTTTAAGTTAGCTTAGCTTAGCATAAAGCCTGAAAGCAGAGGGAAATGGCTAGCTTGGCTATGTCCAAAGTGTAAAAAAAAAAAACTACAGAAGCCTTCTAAGCGCACCTGCTAACACGTTGTATCTTGTGTTTTTAAGATGTACATGAAGACAGATTTAAGCAAAACTGTTGTAAAACATTAGTTAAACATAAAATAGTCCATATTCAAATTCATTGTCTCATTTAGGTGGACTGGCCATAGACTGGATCCATGACAAGTTGTACTGGACAGACTCGGGGACGTCTCGTATCGAGGTGGCAAACCTGGACGGGACGCACCGCAAGGTGCTGCTGTGGCAGAACATGGAGAAGCCCCGAGCCATCGCGCTGCACCCCATAGAGGGGTATGAGTCAAAATACACACACACACACACACACACACACACACACACACAAAGTATATAAATCACTACAGATGGTTTCAAATGCACACATGCTCATATATACAGTACATATCCCCTCTGGATGTGTCCCAGTTGTAGTGTAGCAGCAGAGCAAGGATTAAAGTTTGGCAGCACAGCAGTGCCCACAGGCGAGCATCTGTGTGGAACAAGTATTTCATGAAAGGGGCAGCAGCTAAGTGTGTTTTCATCCCCGGCTTCATATGCTGAAGTGGCAGGGAAAAGTTTTAATTGAAAGCCCCAGAGAAATGTTAAGCCCAAAACTCATTCAGCTTATTAGGTAGCTCATTTGCATAGGATAATTAAAAAATATCCAAAAAAAAGTAGCTCTTTCCTCTGATGCCGGTCAGAACAGATGAGTGATGATGAGGAGGACATGAATGTCAAGGACAGAGGAGACTTTTTATTATATCAGACATCTGCTGTGTCATGAATCAACATGAATGAACAATCTGTTTACTGCTTGAAAACCAGCACAAAGTAAGTAAACTAGCCATGGCTGTCCCACTTTCCTCCTCAGTAAGATCTACTGGACAGACTGGGGCAACACACCTCGCATCGAGTACGCCAACATGGATGGCTCCAACCGGCGGGTCATCGCAGACACACACCTATTCTGGCCCAACGGCCTCACCATTGACTATGCCGGCCGCCGCATGTACTGGGTGGACGCAAAGCACCATGTCATCGAGAGGGCAGACCTGGATGGACGCAACCGCAAGGCCGTCATCAGCCAAGGTAAACTCCCATCTGTCACCTGTCTTTTCTGCCTAGGGTTAGGTATCAAGAACCAGTTCAGAATTGGAATTTTTTACAGATAGAACTCAGACATTGTTAAGAAACATGCAAAGTACTACCCTTCTTTTTTCCTTGACAGTTACATACTGTCATACTGCACAGTTTAATGCTTTTATGGTGGACTGGAGCTTGTACCTAGATTGTGGGTCTACAAACATTCTATGAACTCATACTTCATATTTTTAACAAAGGACACATAAGGACTTTGCGATTGCCAATTTCAGCAATAAAGCCTAGAGGAAGCTGCAATTGCTTTACAATAAAAGCCTTGTGGCTATCTGGTGAAAACCAAATGTGAAGTAACAATATTAAATGTTATGTTTGCAATAACCGAAGCCTAACTACATATTTCATTACAAGTCCGAGCAGAAAGGATGAGAGAATCTGTGATGAAGTTGTCTGGTTATTCTGCCCTTGGTCGAGGTGTTTAAGCGGAAGCACGGAAGAATCGCATCATTTATGGCAACACAAATTGAGGCAGTTCATGTTCTTTTACATGTAAAATGTAAACATACCCAACCATATTTCTGGTGCCTTGTTTATTTCATTGAAAGCTTTGAGTGAGCTGAAGAGAAACAGGAGATGATGTGAACAGAAGTCTGGCTGGAGTTCTGCTCATTAATTAACACACACACACACACACAAAGAAGCACACACACAAGTACACTATATCAAGCAGATATAGTATGTAGCATGCTGATGCTTCTTAATTATACCGTGCAGAGTTAATTAATGCCATATTTCCATTATAGAGCATACGCGTGTGCATGCCACTGAAATGCACACACACAGACGCCATAAATGACAACATGAAGCCATGCGTGCCTCTGTTTGTTGTTGGTTCCTACAGTAAAGCCAAACTGTGTGTTAGCACTAAAAGTGAGGATCTGGCATTTACAGACATAAGGAGGCAGGGTACTGATCTGTCACAAACACACGCTCTGGCCTGCTTCTGAGGCCTTGTGTTGCATTAAGATGTGTTTCTCAGGTTTTGGCAGAACTGTGTACCTCTGTACACTTTTTAGGTGTTAGCTAACAGAGTGGCTTTCAATTTGGGACATTTTTTTTCTTCTTTTTCTGATGAAGTAAAGAAAGTGTGGAAGCACATCAGTGACGATCAAGAGTGTTCCAGAGTGTGAAAAGAGAGAAGGACACGGGAAAATGTTTGATGAGGGGGTGTGTGTGTGTGCCCCATCAGCCCTGTGAGCTCTCCTTAATGGTGTGTGCTCTCAGGATAAAAGGCTGTAATTGGCCCTGGCCTTTCTCCACAGCCTCTGTTTGCTCCGACAACACACCGGACAAATGGGACGTTTGTGTGTCTGTATGTGTGTGAGCGTGTGCATAGTTACATTCTGAGCCGCGGTGGCCAGGAATGTTAACGAGTGTCTATCTCCCTACATCTTTAGTTTTCCGTGTGTGTTAGCTGGATGTGTGCCAGCCCCTCTGTCATTGGAGCTGGACAGCAGGCTATCGCCGCTATTAATCTGCACACCTGTGCAGGTGGGGGACTGTGTGTGTGTGTGTGTGTTGTATATTGCAGCGATGCCTCATTCACAATGAGCAATCTGCTGCATGACACTGGGCATCCATGCAGTCCTTTAGGAAGTAATGACGATAGACCAACGAATCAATTTGCCTTTGTAGACAAGAGCTCCTTTCAAAGGTCATAACATAATGTCTTAAAGTTCACTAAAATACAAAGTTATTGCCTAGTGTACTAGGCAATGGGGTCATTAAAATATAAAGGGTTCATCCTCTGGAGAATAGTAATATGCTTGAAATCTTTCCCGGGAAATAGTAAACTATATCGAGATATCTTGTATGTAGAGCTTAGAGCTGGGCCATGAGGAGAAATCAAATATCACAAATTTTTTGACAAAATACCTCGATAACGATATTGCGGCGATATTGTAGGGTTGACTATTGGTGCTTTCACAAAATATTTATACAATGAGATATTTGATTAAATAATCATCGGTAATGTAGATATAATGATTAAGTGGGTAACGGCAAATAATAGACACATCAAAAATAAACCAAACAAGTATCAAAGAAATATGCTAATAAGTCAAATAAGCAAAACATTCAATAACCAAGTAACATTGGCCAACTTAGACATGTCTGAAAAAGAGTAGGAAGAAGTATACACTTATTTAATCCTACCCCTTTTCCATAACTCAGTAAATTATTATTATTATTATTATTTCATTTACCACATATTTATATCTCATTTATATTTATCACATTTATCTTATATAATATATATATATATGGGTTATATATACATACATACATACATAGTCGTGAAAATTTAGGGGGCATAAGTAAGTACACCCCTATGTTATTTATATATATATATATATATATATATATATACACACACACACACGCATAATCATAATCATACACATACGTCAAAGAACACATATTGCAATTATTAAAGCCCTCCTTTTCTATATTTTTTGAAAATCATTGCTTTGCATCTTTTTTTGAACTGGATTATGTTTGGACATTGCTTAAGTTCTACACAGAACAGTCTGGTAAGTTCAGAAAATGACATCACTTTACTATAATGCAGCCTTCAAAACCAGGCATAGACAACACTTGTGTCATATTACGATATCCAATATTTAAGACGATATCCAGCCTCATATATCGCAATAATATCGATAAATTGCCTAGCCCTAGTAGAGCTACAGTAAAATGATTCCCTGTGAGTGATGCTAGAGGAAGACTGATACTACCACTACGTAGGAGTCACCAAGTTGATTTTACATGCGTCTTCTTTAGTCTTCATGTTTATTTAGTTAACTTGCCTATTCTATTGCCATTACATCCTCCTCTCGGTTTACATTTTTTGGATTATTACAGAGTATTAATTTCCAGTTGACATACTAAAGTTGGATAAGCTGTATATTGTTCAGCAGCGTGTAGCATTCTGTCCAGCTGGAGGCGACGTTGTGTTGCCGACGACCTGTAGGTAGAGTGTGACAGATTCAGTCAAGGCGTGAAAGGACTGGGAGGTGCCACATGTAGGTTAAAGGGGACATTACTGTGAAGGCTGGTGGGACGTTTGATGCCCTGTCGGCCTGCAGCTGCTCCTCCAGCTGTCCCGAAAAAAAAGAAAAAAAAAGGAGCAAGCGGGTGGGATGGGGATGTAGAGACGACAAGGAAGAAGGTGACCGTATCAAAACCAGGCACCTCGCAGATGCCGATGACTCAGAGGAGGGAAGAGGGTGCACTGTTGTCTCCCTCATGTTAGGATAAGATCAGAAAACACACACATTCAGCCAGTATCACCTCACACACACCTGGACCTTAGGAGGAGGGACATCAATGTACAGACATGGTCTTGACTGATTCTTGATTAAAACATTTTTTTATTAACTTGAAATTACTTACTGCTTAGATTTGGGTTACATTTAACATTTGAGAACGTTGGCATCTTTTGTTAAATGAGAAATAGGATTTGGTAGAAAACAATGTATACATTTTTCAAAGTAAGGTACCATCAGTATTGTTTTGGGATTGGTTCCGAAACTCGGGTATTGTTTCAGCACTTAAAAACTATGGTCCTGTGATAAGGTTTAGGATTTTTGGACCGGGATACATGTTAATAACATATGTCAGGTTGCAGGGACCCAGGTTTCAGCCTAAGATTATTTGTTCTTAGGTCAGTCCTGAGCGGGATGTCCCGACTGTCCCAACTAGTTTAATGATAGCCAGACAGATTATATTAAGGGGACGAAAGAATGAAGGGGTGCCTTCAATCCAGGAGTGGGCTTGTGAGATGGTAAGGGTGGCAGCATTTGAAAAGATGTCATATAAATGGTTTGCCAGGTTGGACGTCTATACTAGAAAAGGGGGAAAGTACCTGAACTTTCTGGAGGCCTCCTAAGAAGCTTTGTGCTGGGGAGAGACGTGTATGATGGGCTTATGGTGTTGTCATTTATACATATGTTTATTTGGTTTATTGTCTATTTTGTTGAATGGCCTTGAATATTGTAATTACTGTGTCATCTTTTCTTGATTTTCGTCTGGTGTGAAAAAATTCAAACAATACCCAACCCTAGGCCGATGTAATATGGAGAAAATAAGCCTTTACAAAAGGAATCCCAGGGTTTAGTATGCCTCTGTTTTGCCATGCAAGTACACATGGGAACTGCAATTCACAATTGTAGTTTTCGAGGTCCAAGTACACAGAAAACTGTAAATACAACATATTGCAAACAAGTAGATAAATTAATACAGAAAGTTATCATTAAACCAAATTAAGATCGACATAAATATGAAGTGATGAAATGTAAAGCTACAGTACCTACAGCTGTCAAACGCATCAATAAACATCATGTATAGTATAATGCTTATATCAAAATCCACATTGAAACATGCGTGTATGTGTGTATATCCAATACATTTGTCTTTGATAAAGTCTTTGTTCTATGTCCCCCTTCTTGTCAGTTATGCATGGTCAGTACCCTGACAGCCCAAGATAGCTTCAATTAAAAATACTGTAACGTCCCTCAATAAGCAGCCGGTGAGACGTTATAGCCAGTTTACTGTCGGTTTTATTACTGACTTGAATACAGGTTACTGTGAGCCGTAACCAACGCCAAAACAAAGAAACACCTCAGTCAAATACACGTTACCTCACATTACTCGCACACCCTGCTAGCCTCCTTCTTCCACCTCCCTTCACTTCCTCTAGGACATAACAACAGCCACCCCCCCCTAGCTCTCAGCCAACTACAGGTGTACAATCTCCCGCGGCTCACTCTCATAGGAAGATGACCTGTAGACGGGGTTCACAGCATCTAACTCACGTTTACTTCACTGACAGGCGGAAATCGCAGTGTTTAACTCAGCATCTCTAATCTGGCCCCAACTACTGTGTATAAACCGTGATACTCTTAACATTAACATGAAGACATTAACCTGGAGAATTAACACCGTTACAATACAAACAGAACAAACAGGCAGCCCGTATTGAGCTTCCCATGTCCAAAAATCCAAAAATTGTGTGACATCCATGTTTCAGCAGTAAGGGGAAAGTCAAGGTTCCACTAGGTTACAGACATCACACACAACATACACATACATCATAACAGGATGTTAAAATAACAAACAAATCCACATGAATAATATGGACAATAAAAGATACTAAATAAACTAAATACAAAATCCACATGAATGTACTAAGGGATGTATTATATATATATATATATATATATATATATATATATATATATATATATATATATATATATATATATATATATATATATATATACATATACATTTTAGGGCTGTCAAAACGATTAAAAAATTGTAATCGTTTTAATTCGCTGAAGTTCTCTAGTTAATCGCGATTAATCGCATGCTTTATCACAATTAAAATTCTATTATTTTGCATTTCAGAACTGTTTTTGTTAAGTACATAATAACAATGGAAAGCAATTCTTACCAGTGTATCTTGATTGGGAATCAAATGAATGCAAAGAACGTGACTTTATGAACTTGACTATTATTAATTTACTGTAAACAAATGTGTGAATCTGTCATTATTACACAATTCCTACAAGTACCTAACCTAACTGAGATGTAACACTAATACTTTGCTTACACAGTACAAACAAAATGGTCCAAAAACCAGATGTCACAGCAGGACATTTAACCTTTACATTTTTAACAAGGATTGAGAACAATTGACTGAGATGTAACACTAACAACCACCGTTAAGGCAAACGAGTGCAAAGTCCAGCCAGAGTCAATATAGTGTTTAGTAACTCCTAAATAATGTTCATTACTCACTGACGTCCAGTGATCAGCGGTTAATGAGACAGCGTTTGTACTTGGCAACAGTTCCAGTTTAGCTGCTTTCTCCGTGTCATACAGGCTGTGTATGGTCAAACTACTGTCCTCCTCGATGGCCAGGGTCAGAACATGCCAACCGTAGCACTTCTTTAAGACCTGAGTCCTCTACGATGCTGACAGGTCTGCAGTTAATTGCCACCCATTTTGCAAGAGCTGTAGTAATTTTTTTGGATTTGGTTTCATCCACAGGTCGGCAAGTAGCACTCTCCAAAATACTGCTTTGCCTGAGCCCGCTAGCATCAAACTGCGTCACGTTAATATGCTTAGCTCGTAGGTGGTAGCTCAAGCTTGACGTGCTTTGGTGATATTTTAATTCGGCTTAACACAATGTGCATATGGCTTTCGACTTGTCTACTGAGCCGTCAGTTTTTTTTTTTGTTGTTTTTTTTAAAGAAAAGCGCCATTCAGAAGTGTGTTGCTGCTGTCTTTCTCCATGCCGGCAGCCTGCCTGCATTCTGCAGCAGAAGATGTGTTATGAAGAAGTACGGCAGCGCCAAAGGGTCAAAATAGTAGCCGTTAGGCACGACGCTAACAAACAAACAAACAAATAAATAAATAAATACACACACATGCATACACACACACACATACACACACACACACACACACACACACACACACACACACACACATACATACATACATCCTAGAGTCCGGATCGGGCCAAATCTTTCTGTCCGAGCCCGGCCCTCATCCGACAGAGCCGTGACCGAACTCGGCCCGAGCCCGACAGACATTATGAAATTTGTGTCCAAGCCAGACACAATCTCTTAAAATCTCATTTTTTTTCTCATACTAATGACACACGTAGGCTACGTTTTTGTGTGGAAAGCCCTATTTTATTAAGCAACTGTAGGAAGGCATTTGGAAATGTCAACAGATGAGCGCATCAGCGCACAAGGGGCAACAAGCTCACGTTAATAAGCGGTTTCATTTAAAATGTTCAATGTGTTAACCTTTCCTGATTGCTTCGTTTCCCAGCGTGGTTAGAAAACCAGGGGAGACTCGTTACCTCCAGGGCCGACGTTATAAAATGAATAACGTCGGGGTTAAAATCCCGTTTCCGGTGAATGAACTTGGCTTTCAGTCTGGGGTTTATTTCGGACACTGCACACACTGTGTACAAAACTTAAACTTATTCCACCAACTCTGAATCGAAAATCGGAATCGAATCGTGAGCCTAAAAATCGGAATCGAATCGTGACATTTTCTGAATCGTACACCCTTAACCGATACACGTCTAATAAGATACAACCACTTCACATTTATAACAAAGCTTTGAGGTGTTAGGCAACATTCTCTGAAAGGCAAACTGAGTAAAAATACATTTACTCTCATCTGTGTGGCTCATTATTATTCTGGTGTCTCTCTAGTTTTAGCCATTTACCACTTGACATTTATGCCGTGCTGTAAAACACTGTCATTAAATGAGCAGCTCTGTCTTTTAAAAGCCCTGCGCTAGCATGCTCGCCACACCACCACCGCTACCACCTCCACCACCACAGCTCTGTGTAGCAGCAGAAATCACTTTTTCCATCCATTTAGCACTCTCATCCAACTGGTTGTGCAGCTACTTCACCAGAGGAGGATTAAGTTGAAGAGAGAAAGAGAATGTTAAGTGTGGAAGAGTCACCCTGAGCACATGTTCCCAGTGGAGACAAATCTGCGAGGAATCCCCTGTTACACGTATGTTAGGCCAGTGTCCCGCTGTCAACAATTTGTACAAAGACAAAAGTTTAAAAAAAAAGTCACACACCTCAAAGCCTTGATGCAAAATTTGAGTGTAGCCAACTTTTTAAAGGCCCTGAAACAAATTTTTGCATTCTGCTTCACTTACTGTAAGTGATGGGGTTTTACATGGCCACATAATGATCTGACAAAGTTGGAACAGCATATGGTTATTTGACATGAAGGATTCTTGTACTTGTTTTTTCTGTGTTCTTCTCACTGCTTTGAAGTGGGTGGAACAAAGTGTCGGCTGAACTGTTCTCACTTTAGCTCTGATTGTTGCTCATTTAGTCACAAATGTTCATGATATCCTGTACTTACAGAAAGACAGGAAAATTATTGTTTTAAGACAATAAGGCCAATTTAAAAAATCCCATTTCTACCAATGTATTTCTCCTTTTAAGCTAAAAAAAAAAAAAAAAAAACTCCTGAAAAGCATCATTTAGACCATCAACAGACACGGAAATTCTCCAATTAAACCTAAACGTATGCAATTGTTTTCACACACACTGTATTCACACTAGGGGTGCACCGGTTCAACAAGCCCACGGTTCGGTTTGTATGGCTGTTTTGGGGTCATGGATTTGGTTTGGTTTGGTTTGTTTTGCACATTAGGGAGAAGAAAAACAATCATTTCCAATGTTCTCTTTGTATTTTGTCATTTACAATAACTTTTTCTTCCATCCAGAGATTTGATATTTATTTTATATATATATATATATATAATATAAAATTCTTTCAAAAGCAAAAGTGTTACTCATCTAAAACATTACATTTTTGCTTCCACATGCCATTTCCACTGATCTCTACACTTTATTCTTGCCTCTTAGCTTCCGTTTCCCTCTGTCCAGTTCCGCCTGCGTACGTGTCGTGACGGTCATTAGTATACTGACCGTTCATTGGACAGCTAGTGGGAAGGGAAAGGAGTATCCTGTATGCACACAACCGAACAACATCTGTTTCCTCATAGAACCAAAAAATCTGTGGCTCACATGTGTAATCCGGGCTGTGGTTTCCTTCAGATTAAAATCTCACATTAAATGATTTAAATATACATAACATGAATAAAATGTCATTGCAGACTTAGACGAGAACTGTTGTATATTTGTCCAGTCTCTTGTACCAGTCTGACCCGGTTTAAGGGCTGGTCTCGATCTTGCTTTCAGATTCTGTACCGAAAAAGTCACATTACTTAAGGAAACCAATGGAGCGTATCTGCTTTTGGCCGCCCTGGCCACAACTTAACCAGCCACAGGCCAATGAGAGGCAGAGTAATTGAAAGCAGCTATAAATGGGGACATTATGACATCAGCCAAGCCCACAGCACTGAATAGGAGGATGTTTGGAGAGCTTTGATGGAACAAGCCAAATGCAGCATTTATTCTTTCCATTTTATTGTGTTTGGATTTAAATGTCCACATGAATGACTTCACAGAATCGTTATTTCTTGTTCATTATAAAGGTGTCAAACGCAACGCCTGTGTTTGTTTACATCCCTTCAAAAGCAGCCCATTGTTTCTTGAAAGATGTTATGGGCCTGTTTCTGGTTTTATTGCACACTTCATCGAGCATCTCTCACCACTTTTTTGAATCTCTGTTTCTCTCTCTGTCTAGGCTTACCCCACCCGTTTGCCATCACGGTGTTTGAGGACAGCCTATACTGGACTGACTGGCACACCAAGAGCATCAACAGTGCCAATAAATTCACCGGCAAGAACCAGGAGATCATTCGCAACAAGCTGCACTTTCCCATGGACATCCACACCCTGCACCCCCAGAGGCAGCCTGCAGGTCGGTACACAGAAGTGCAGAAGTAAACTTTTAAGTTGAACGTTTGTTAAATGTCCCAGTAATTAGTGGTACGCATTTTTGTCAAGGTCCCCTGTGGGAGGATCAGAGGACAGATGGGAGCTAAATGAAGTTTTTAATACACTTTATCAAAGGCTTTGTTGTTGTTGTTATGATCATATTTCGTTATTGTTGTGAAATGACAGCAAGGTCATAAAACAGCGACAGGAATCAGGTCAATCAATAGCATCACAATGGGAGAATACATAGTACATATTGATGTTGCATTTTTTCTTTTTTTCAAGGCAAAACCACAGAATGATCAGTAAAGTGACCTGTAAACAGTCAAAGTCTTTCCAGGAAAAAGCTCATGCATGATTGATTGATGATTTAATGGCTTTAGATTCATGGAATCGAATGTCTGTGCCTGGTCTGGTTTTGGTTACAAAAAAAGGCAGTGACGATAACATACTGTACAGTATTTGGACAAAGGGATGTGCAGAGATATTATACTACAAACTGGTGTTCTCCATTCATGAGGCTTGAAGGCTCCTTATATGGTCATTTCTCCACCCTACATCGCTTCAAATCTGTCTGTGATTGGGTGTGCATTTTAAAGAGAGTTGTGGGTGAGAACAATGGATCTATTTATGAAAACATCCAAGTTTGCAGCCTTAAGAAGTAGGACATGTCATGCAGCAGGCGGGAGAACTAAATAATGACCAACAAAACATCAAACTCAAAATTAGAGGGCGGAAGATCAGCTGGTTGAGGATGGAAAATGGAACATTCTTTAAGGGTATCATTGAAGTGAAGACTTTTCCGACATGGTGGAAATCCCAGAGATGATAGAATGATTTGCTGCACTAGTGTTATGGCCCTGACACACCAACCCGATAATCGGCCATCGGACAGTCTGGCGAGGTCAGTGACTCGAGTCTGTTCGGTGTGTTCCGTGCCGTTGTCCGTCGGAGGAGCCGTCGGCCTTCATTTTGGCCGACCTGACTTGCTGGGTTGGAGGGCGGGCAGTCGGACTCGCCAATCAGATTGGTGGAGTGCTAACCCGGGAATAACGAGCTGGATGAGTGACGAACGCATCTCAAAATCTGACGAAAATCTTTTAAACTGACCTTTGTCGTTTAAACTGTATGGCCTGTTTCTCACTTAAAATGTTTTCAGAAACACGTTTCAGTGAACTATTCGTAAAATACGAGCTCATGTTTCGAACAAGCCACCATTACTATCGGCCGGAGAAGCCAGACCCACGTGACGCGTTGTCATTTCCGGTTTTCATTTTTTGTATTATGTCTTGTGCAAGCGCAGAACGTACGCTTCGGTGTGTTCCAAGGCACTTCTTGGACCTCAGGGAGCAGACTGATCAGTCCGACTGCCTTTTCTGCCGATGGTCAGCAGTCGGGTTGGTGCGTCAGGGGCTTTAGGCCCTGTGGTGAACTGGCCAGCAGTGTTTTTTATCCACATGATAGCAAAGACTTGTGTTCTTTGCTAACAAACCATGTTGAACTTGAGTTCTGGCCAAAAGAGAGTTTTGGTTATCATGCTGATAAGATATTGTAAATAACGGTCAGACTCTAACATGAACTGCAAGAAGCATCTGTGTTGGCAGAGGGAAGGCAGACACTATTCCTTTTGTTGTGGTGTAGATTCAGTGAGACTGAAGAGACGTTTGTGTGTGCGTGGAATAGTTTTGAACTCTGCATCAATTGAACATAGCAAAGAGGCTTCAGAACTTGGGTTAAATCCAGACACACACTGTGATATTTAGAAGAACAGAAGACGTGTAGTTCATTATATTTTTAAAATAGAAAAATAATTATACATATCTATTTATTTCCAATGTGAAATGTGTTCAGTATACACTGTATTGTTTCATAGTTAAAGGAATAGTTTTACATTTTGGGAAATACCCTTATAGTTAGAAGACAAGATTGATACCACAATAATGGAAAATGTCACATAGTGGCTTGCAGGTTCTTGTTGGCGTCTTAATAACATTCAGTTTACTGTATACATCAGGTGAAAAATTACAAGTGGTTTCCAATTTCAAATACCCTGATATTATTGAACTTCATAGAAGGGTATATTCCTTTCCCCAGCAGTGTACACATCAAACAACAGTACATACAATAGCACACAGTAACAACATACTGTACAATGACAGACAACAGTGTTCAGTGAGGTCATCTTCGACTCAACTCTCTGCTTCAATAAACAAGTAAAGCAAGTTGTTGCAAACACAACATTCAAGCTACACAAGTTAAGAAACCTACACAAGTTTAGATTTATTGAAAGAAATACCTGACTTAACCGTTAACCATTTGGTCTCTTACCTCTGATACAATAATAAAGCATGTACAATCTGTCTATAAACAAACTCAAATCCTTGAATGATTAACCTAAAAACCACCATCACTGTAATATACTTCCCAGATACGGTCTCTTTTGCTGCTCAGATTTCACAATGCTTGTTCAGTATACACATGTCTTAATGGATTAGCACCTTCCCCATTTACCACATTAATATTTCATAAAAATATCGGGGATAGAATAGTCTCGCAATGGGGCGACCTCTAGCTCACCCAGGAAGAGCGTGCGCCCCATGTAGGCTGAGTGCTTTGCAGCGGCCCGGGGTCTCTTTCTCCCCCCTCCCCCCCTTTCCTGTCTATCCGATATTGAATAAAGGGGAAAAAAGCCCCAAAAAATAATAGTTTCGCATTGCCAGACCTATCTCCACAGCGCTGCTGAGGAAGGTCTGGCTAGTCCACACAACGTTCCTGGATGGGAGAAAAATGTGCTCTGGTTTATTGGCATTTCTTCTATCCAATCACAATCCTCTTGGGCGGCGCTAAGCGCCGGACGCCTCTGCAAAATAGCCTCAGGAAGGAACTTGTTTTGGTGGAACCTGTGCGCATAGGAGCGGGCCACAGGAATTGAAATGGCTGTCTGTCGAGTTTGTAATGAGTGTGATTTTACTCAAAAAAAAGGAAAATATAATTTGATTGTCAGTTCTAGCTTGGAGGATGTTTCCCAAATCGACCGAAGTTTAGAATGCCAACACAAAGAAAGCGGAAGGTGTTCAAATTTGTTGCACCTCCGGCGGCACCTGAACAATCCCTGAAATGAAACGTTGCCGATACAGACTAGGGATAGAATAACCAGATCAAGAGGGGACATTGTTGTAGCATATTCCCACATGTTGAACTAGTTCTCTTTAAACAGAAAAGCAAATACATTTTAAATCAGTTTAAAGAATATAAATCTGTTTTGCACAACCTGCATATTATTTTTGTATTTTTTTGTGATTCCTATCAGTTATTGTAAGACGTTCTTCACAATAACTGGAGACGTTGGCCATGTATGAATCGGGTATTTCTGTGTTGTAAAGCAGGGATCTATTAGCAAATATAAATCCCCACTGCTTACTGAGCTATAGGAAAGGTAGTCACTAAGATAGCCATCCACAGATACAGTTCATCCTAAGGATTCACTTTGCAACATGTATGTTTAACATTAAAACATGATTTATAAAATCATGCCAATCTTATTGGCTTAGTGTTCTATGCAAAAAAATATGTATAAAGGCTTTAGGCCGCCCTACACGTTATTGTGGGCCCAGTTTATTATGCAACTTCATTGTATACAATATACAGTACGTAGTAGGGGGTCCCTGTTCCATCTCTCCTTAAAAAACGTTGAAGACCCCTGTTGTAAAGAATCATCATTACGTCCTCAAATTAAAGCAGTTTCTTTTGGAGAGCGGGGATGACATGCGACCAAAGTCCAAAATATAATAAATAAATAATTATTTAAAATAAATAAATAGCCTCTTCAAAAAGTTTCTAAGCACATAAACCATCATATGCTGAGCTGTGTTATTTCTCTGTCTCTCCTTTAGGTGGCAGGAACCGCTGTGGCACCAACAACGGAGGCTGCAGCCACCTGTGTCTCCCCAGCAACAAGACGCACACCTGCGCCTGTCCCACCGGCTTCAAGAAGGTGGACCACAACAACTGTGCCAACGGTGAGTCCCTCAACATCTGGAACTGTAATATGTGTGGAATTTTTGCGTGGCTGTGGCATATTTTTTTAAATGTATGAAACAATGAATCCCAACAACAACAATTTTAGCGAGTTACGACTTGACAATTATTAAATGCATTAAACAAAATGTGTAGTTTTCACTAATGAAGATTTAAAACCAGTTAAATTACATGTTATGGTTCAGTGCAGCTAAAGAAGTGCCAAACTAGAATTAACTTTATTTTGGCAATGTTTTTAATGAATCCTTTTCAGTTTTTCACTACCCTGTGACAGTTGCATTGCCTGAAATAGAACTATGTGACATCCACACACCCTGTAGTCATAAAAACATTTACATTTTATTATCATAATTTTAGACAATTATGTTAGAGGAAGGGTTGTGATTTTACGATATTCCTAAATTGGGCTGCTAGTTGTCTGTGTGTTAGTGCTGTTTTGCTGTGTTCACTGTTGACCCCACTGTTAAACCTAGAAGACTGACAGAAGACCTTTGGTCTTTAATCAGGTCTTGACAAGTTCCTGCTTTTTGCCCGAAGGACGGACATCCGACGAATCAGCTTCGATACAGAGGACATGTCCGATGATGTCATCCCTCTTGCTGACGTGCGCAATGCCGTGGCGCTGGACTGGGACGCCAAAGACGGCTACCTATACTGGACGGACGTCACCACCGACTCCATTAACAGAGCGCTTTGGAACGGCACCAAGCAGGAGGTCAGTGACATCCACAGTCGGACTGGACTAAATGTAAATGGATTGTATTTCTATAGCGCTTTTCTAGTCTTAACGACTACTCAAAGTGCTTTTACATAGTAGAGGAACCATTCACACACATTCATACACATGTGGCCGAGGCTGCTGTACAAGGTGCCACCTGCTCATCCGATAAACATTCACACACCGACGACGCAGCATTGGGAGCAATTCGGGGTTCAGTGTCTTGCCCAAGGACACTTTGATATGGGACAGAATCATCAATCTCCCGATTGGTAGGCGACTGCTTTACCACCTGAGCTACAGCTGCCACCAGACTAAACTCCCATTTCTCATTTGTCCCAGACTACACAGATGGGAGCAGCAGGGTTTAAGTTTATGCAATACTGCCATCTACTGGGGCTGATGTGAAAGTGCAACAGCAATTCATGCTCTGGAGAAGACTAAGAACTGGGGGGGATTCAAATGTTTGTTGTCCCTGTTTCTCCAGGTGGTGGTGGACACCAGTCTGGAGAGCCCAGCAGGTTTGGCGATTGACTGGGTGACCAACAAGCTCTACTGGACCGATGCTGGTATGCAACTTTATTCACATTCTGTCACATCAAATAATGTTTCTGACGTACTATGTGCAATCACCTGCCTGACAGCGTGTGCTCTTGGATTTCAACCAGTCGTGTCGGTCTTTGGTTCCTCAGGTACGGATCGTATCGAGGTTTCTAATGCCGATGGGAGCATGCGGACTGTGCTGATATGGGAGAACCTGGACCGGCCCAGGGACATTGTCGTCGACCCAATCGGAGGGTGAGATGACTAAAAAAGGTTAAAACATATGAAGCTGAACTTTGCATGTCCCTCTCATTCGTTCTCATTCGTTTTTCTCTTTCTCCATAGTTTCATGTACTGGACGGACTGGGGTGCCAACCCAAAGATTGAGCGTGCAGGAATGGACGCCTCCAGTCGCATCGTCATCATCTCATCTAATCTGACTTGGCCCAACGGGCTCGCCATTGACTACGAGACCAAACGCCTGTACTGGGCCGACGCTGGCATGAAGACTATTGAATTTGGCAACTTTGATGGTTCTGACCGACAGGTAAAGAGTGTTTCATTTTATTCTCACAACGCTAATGTCTTCGTGCTGATTTGTTTGAGAAATTATTTAAAGTTAACATTTAAATAGAGTGTGTCATTTGCATGTATTTTGTTAGCAACAATTTGATGAATTGTTCATCCATGGTTGACATTTGTTTTCAAGATTTTCCGTTCACTTGGAGTAAATGTTTAGGAATGTCTACAGATCTCACCAGACCTCTGCTACTGTTTTTGCATGCAGGTTTTGATTGGCAGCCAGCTGCCTCACCCCTTTGGCCTGACAGTACACAAGGACAAGCTGTACTGGACAGACTGGCAGTCCAAGAGCATCCAGAGCGCTGACAAACTCACCGGCTTGGGACGACTCACACTGGCCGAAAACCTAGAGAACCTCATGGACATTCACATGTTCCACCGACACCGCGAGACAGGTCTGTGTGCATCCACAAGCTGGATCAACACTGAAGTGCACATGTACATGTAGAACAGTGACGCTTTTTTTTTTTTTATTGTTTTGTCTCGTGCTGCAACACATTGGATCTGAAATGAATTAAACGATCCTGACTACGAGGTTTAACTGCAGACTTTCAGCTGTAATTGATGAACGGTTAGGGACTCTAGCCATTTGTAGTAGCTAATTACTGTTATTTGCCCATGCTTGACTAATGGGCCTCCAGGGTTCTGAGCTATGTAAAAAGTGCAAAGCAGTTTTCAGTCATATGTCAAAACCAATAAATAAGCTTGTGATTATGTGTACTGCAAATAATAATATTACCCATAGAGGCCTGCAGTTTAGCTTACAGAAATAAAATCACAATTTGAATCTTAATATTGGTCAGAAGATTTTAATCTTAATATTGGTCAGAAAAGTTTGGCAGTCAACGTGTATTTTGTCCTGCTGCATTGCAGGTCTATGTATAAAAAGGGCTTTGAGTCCTACTGTGTTCATCCAGAATGCATGTGAACAAACACCTTTTAAAAACTGTTCACTTCACACACATTTAAAACATTTCAAATCCAGTGCACTGCAGTACAGAGATATAAAATATGTCCCTACACTTAACGTGTCTTGTTGGACTTGTGCAGTCCCGCGTGACAAAGGATAAAATCTCCTCCTGTCACTTTGTACTTTGCTGATTTTTGCCCCTTATTCTCAGAGCTCAGATCGCGTGTCTCTGCTGACACTGAGAGGATTCCAGGTAAATTGAACCCAGATTACTGGCTGAGAGGGCAGAGAGCCTCAGGGGCTCATACCAAACTGACACCTCGCTGATCCCACTGATGTTAGGGGCTTTCCCATGTTCCCATAAGGGGAATTGTGTGTTTTTGTTTTGTTTGCCCCATATTTCTCCCATTCCCTTTCCAGTCCTTGCCTCTGAGGTAAGGCAGAAAGTAGGACAGTGGCTGAGCAGTTTTTGCGTTGTGTGTCTCCATCTGTAGTGCGTAACCCGTGTGCGGTGAATAATGGAGGTTGCAGCCACCTCTGTCTCCTGGCTCCTGCTCCCAAAGCCTCCAGCTGTGCCTGTCCCACTGGGATCAACCTGCAGACGGATGGAAAGACCTGCACGCCTGGTATGAAACTTTGTCTTCACTGTAAAAAATAATGCAGTTATTGTTGTCTGTTTATCCATGTTTACAGTGCAAAAAGAAACCACTTGTAGCTAAAGCTAATGGTTTTCATGGTGCAGGCTAAAATAGCAGCATAGGCTGAAATGTGGCTCTGGGTAATCCCACATTTACTGTAACTTGTTGACCTCCAATGCAACATTATACTTAATGTTAGCATTACCAAAAGCATGAAGGAGAAAAGGAGTGCCACAACTTACAACATATTCATCTCAAAAGGAAATACAAAAAAAGCAACGACAAAACCCTTAACAAATATATTTTACAAGTTTGCAAATAATAGGAGAGACAACTGCACCAAAACAGCGTAGATTCCAAAGGGGTTAATGCCCCCTTTTGTATTCTGACTGGGAAAGGCTGTGTTGATGTGTGTGTGTGATGTGTGTGTGCAGGGATGAGCAGCTTCCTGATCTTTGCACGGAGGACGGACATCAGGATGGTTTCTTTGGATATCCCCTACTTCGCTGATGTGGTTCTGGCTGTCAACAGCTCCATGAAAAACACCATCGCCATCGGGGTCGACCCCAAAGAAGGTTTGTATGTCTTAAAGTTTCAAAAAGACAAGAAAGTGATGTAGAAATGGAGTCCTTACTATATGCATGTGGCACCTCCTGCAGGAAAAGTCTATTGGTCTGACAGTACGCTGAAGAAAATCAGCAGATCCAACATCAACGGAAAAGCACAAGAAGACATCATATCTACAGGTGAGGAGGATGGCTGACATGTGCGATGCAGTTTAACTCCAGCCAGTCAGAGTGTCACAACTCCATCTCTGCCTCTGTTTGTAGGGTTGGTGACCACTGATGGCCTGGCGGTGGATGCTGTTGGCAGGAAGATCTACTGGACGGACACGGGAACCAACCGCATCGAGGTCGCCAACCTGGACGGAACCATGAGGAAAGTTCTCGTCTGGCAAAACCTGGACAGCCCTCGAGCCATCGCCCTCTACAATGAGATGGGGTAAGGCTGCCAGAGCGTGACAGCTTTTTATTTTCAAAGCATTTGGTAAAAATCTCTAAATAAACTCAATTGTGATTTTCACGTCAGTATTCGCTGAGAAATATGTTATTAATAGGGTTGGGCATCGTTTTAATTCTAACTATTCTAAACCCAATGCAGATTCTTCCTTTCAATTCAGTTTTTGATCGATTCTCGATTCCGATTCTTTGAGGGGTGGAGTTAAAAAAGGGCACATGCTTATTTTACGGATAAGAGGAACATTTTATTTTGATTCAAGGGTGATTTACAGTTTTACTGGGCTTTTTCAACGTATAACAAATACTGTGCTCCATGGCTGCAACCAGGGGTGTAGCACAAACTTCTGGGCCCTGTAGAAAGGCATTTTCTATGGGTCCCTCCCCGCATCCACAGCTGTTCATTCTAGCATATTTTATTACTGGGTACTCAGTCCCCTTTTTCCCCCCAGTCCGACGTCCATGGCTGCAACACAACCTAGCACCTGGAAGTAAATTTTTAATTTGATCGTATTCACAATCACATTTCGCAAACGATTCCAATAAAGAAAGGATTTCAATGGAATCATAATTTTTTAAACGATTCCAAGTTGGAACCGGTTCTCGATGCCCAATCCTAGTTATTAACATTACAGAGTTGGTATCCTTTGTTCTAGCTCTTGAGAGAAAGAAGGCTCATTATCATTACCACTAATGCTCCGTCTGCTATCAGACTTTTAAACCTTGACAATAGTCTCTTTTGTAAACACACACATGTACATTTTTACTTTTCTTTTACCAGGATTTTATGTTGATAAAGGCGGCTTACCCTTACTGCACATATTATGACGACTATTATGATGTGTTGTACAACGAGCAGTGTGCAGTTTTGTTGGCTAGTGGCAGTCTCTGGCATGTCCATGCAGAGTGATGCAACAGTCTGTGTACTTTATGTATTTCAGTCAGACAAACTCATGTTTGAAATATTTATTGTAACAGCAGAACATTGTGTTTGGCGGCCAGACTCCGACCTCATCACTCCCCGCAGTTTGGGTTTACAAGAGACATTGGGGAGTGATGATACAGTAGCTTTCCCCCCTGGCCGGAGCCTGCAGGTGGATGCTGGGGTGGTGGTGGGGCGTAAAGCGTGCAGCGATACAGGTGCAGGGCAGCAGCAGCATTGGCAAGGCAGAGATGGGGAAATGTGCAGCTTAAATAGACCGCCAAATTTAGGGGGTTTGTTTGGTAAAAGATACAAAGAGTGAGGCATGTCACGTGTGTGTGCAGCGGTGCAGCTCGAGTTGGCTGCCTGAACTAGCTCCCAGGCGTGGCCCCATGTGTGTGTGTGTGTGTGTGTGTGTGTGTGTGTGTGTGTGTGTATGTATGTACACTATGTTGTTTTGAATTCTTTAAACAGCAGATATTGTTTGTTTGTCCAAGACAAATTTCCTTCGGGACAATCAAATCTATTTTATCTTATCTTGGAATGAACATCTTATTTTATTATCCTGAGGTGTGTACCGCTTGTGTTCCAGCTGTCTGGGAACCTTTATTTATTTATTTATTTATTCATTCTATCATTATTCTTAACTTGAATTGAACTGTGTACATTATCCTGTCTGTTGTTTATGTGTAAATGTTTTTTTTTGGGTCGTTAGACCATTTTTTGATAAATAAAGTTGTTTGAACTTGAACTAATGATTGTACAGCATCTGGACGTCTGTTTGTTGTCCAAACTTCATGTGTAATATTTGCTGGTGTGGTGATCCAGCGTGTCCTCATCATCTTATCTCTGTCCTACTTTCAGTCTTCTTACTCTGTCTGACTTTAAACCTCTGTGCCTCTCTCTCTTTCTCCCTCTCTCTTCTCCAGTTATATGTACTGGACAGACTGGGGAGAGCACGCTAAGCTGGAACGCTCAGCAATGGATGGTTCAGACCGCGTGGTCCTCATCAGCAACAACCTGGGCTGGCCCAACGGTCTGGCCATCGACATGGCCGGCTCACAGTTACTGTGGGCCGACGCTCACACTGAGGTAATGCAGTGACCCAACGACACTTGCATGAATTTTCACCTCGCAAATCATAAATTCTAATGGGACGAAGGCCCTGGTCTCTGTGTTTCTAAGGACTTGTGATGTTAATTGACCTGGAATTTAAAGCTTTAGTGCGTCACCTTTTTATATTAATCCGTCCGTTACATTCATGCCATTTCCAAATGAGTTGATACAAAGCTAATTAAGACTTCCAGCTCCACACAATTCTCTCTGTATTTCTCAGTTTGGCTATGTTTGGAGAATGGTGTCATCAAGTGAAGATAATTACATTATTATAAGAAATATAAACTTTATTTCAAACCCAGCGTGCTGCGTACAGGGTTAGCTAAAACTGTGATCAAGTCAATTTCTGACTCAGATACCCTACACATAAATCTATACATCAGGTTAGGTAAAACAGCAGAGCAGGTAGGTACCCCAACACTGACAAACATATGGCTTGCACTGGAGCTTCTTGGAGCTCTCAGCAGCAGCCTCATGCTGTCATTATAAGCCACTATGAGTTGTCTAATGCTGCCTTGCTTATAACGACACCACAGGTAGGCAGTATACAAAGGTGTACAATACGCTCTGAAGAGTGAGATCTTCACAGATACAGAGCACATGCTAAACTTAGGACACAGGATGTTCGCTTGAGCTTACAGCTTCCGACGCTGCCTATAGATATCCTTATCAGCAGACAGGTCATTTGCAATAATATGGCCCAAATATGTAATCTCACTGCACACCCTAAGTGCAGTACCAGACAGATTGAAGTCAGGGAAGGTTGACTGTCTGTCAACCTTCAGACAGTCTGTCTCTACTTCTAATAATCATGATCTTACTCTTTTTGGCATTGTATTTTATATCAAAATCAGCACCATACTGTGTGCATATTCTCAAAAGCTGTTGGAGACCAGCACTATATGGGCTAAAAAATGACCACATCATCTGCGTACATAAGGTGATTAATTAGTGAGTCACCAACCCTACAACCTGTACCACATGCATTTAAAATCAGACAAATCATTCATATACATATTAAAAAGAAAAGGAGACAGAATTCCGCCCTGGCGGACACCATTGGTCACTTGGAAGGGGACAGATGTAACATTCCCCCATCTCACTCTCATTGTCTGATGCGAGTACCAATAAACCAAGATTCTTATTAAAAATCCAGGGACCCCAATTTTAAAAAGAATTTCTCATGATTAACGCGATCGAATGCTTTAGAAGCATCAGTGAAGCACATGAACATTGTGGAATTTTGCCTATTATATTTATCTAAAATTCCCTTTAGTGCAAAAATACATAAATCAGTGCCATGCTTTCTTTTAAAACCAAATTGGTTATCAGTAGGACTGGTGGTTGTCAGACAGGACATACCTCTCAAGTCTACACAATAGAACTGTCTCCAGCACTTTGGACATAACACTGGCCAGAGCTATTGGCCTGTAATTATCTGAGCTGCTCAGCTTCCCCACTTTATCTTTAATAACTGGTACTAGCACAACAGAGAGCATTGAATCAGGTAACGCTCCATGAACAAAAAAACCTGTGTAGCACATAGCTACCAGAGGGCACAGTTTCTTACTGGCAAGTTTAAGATGTTCAGCTGAAATACTATCCAGACCACAGGCCTTATCTCTTAACTTCAATATTGCTTCATTGACTCTAGCAGTCAATTAAAGTCATCATTAAACTCTACATTATCCACTACAAACAGATTACTTTTTAACACAGTTTAACAGTTCATAATATTGTTTCCGCCATAACTGTGAAATTTCATCAGGACCACTCACACCATCTATATTAGATGGGAGAGATGTTTTGCAATTATTCATAGTTTTTATTTCTTTCCAGAAGTCATTAACATTATTTTTTTTTTCAGCTTCCATGCCAGTGAATCTGACCTCATAATGTTTTCATTTCTTTTAATATAGTGCAAGTGCATATTTAAATCTAGCATTAGTGCATTTCTTATTTTCAAACAAGGGGCCATGCCTGCTTTTGCCTGACTCAGCCCATTTTTTAAAAGCATTTCGGGCCTCTGCATGGAGCTCTTCTATATGATCTTTGGTGGTGCGGGATCACGGAAGGCCTGTATCATGTGGTTGCGCCGACAGTTTTGTTGTCATTACTTAGAATTCCTCATGGGGGAGACAGAAACTACACACCATAGCTTTAACTTTCTTCTGCTGTTACACTCATTGTAAGTCACTCTGGATCAGAGGAACTGTAACAAACATATTAATAACACTAATATTTATCTGTATAGCACTGTTTGGCTTCACAGTGAGAAAAAAACAACCCAATGAAGTAAACACAAGCCTTAATAGTAAAATATATTTTTACACTCCAAAGAAAAGGCTATTAGATTCATAAAGATGCACCATATTAATTAAAAACAGACAAGGCATAACAAAGATCTCTAAAGTGTATAGATATCAGTAGAGATATAAAGGTTAAATGGCTAAACGCTAAAACGTAAATGCGTTTGAGATGAAAGACATCAGACATTATGGAGTCATGGTGGTAATCCCCCTCATCTCTTCGGTCCTCTGCAGCGCATTGAGGCGGCCGACCTGAACGGGCAGAATCGCCACACCCTGGTGACTCCAGTCCAGCACCCATACGGTTTAACCCTGCTGGGGTCCCACATCTACTGGACCGACTGGCAGAGCCGCAGCATCCAGCGAGCTGACAAGAACACCGGGACCAACACCATCACGGTGCGAGCCAACCTGCCGGGCCTGATGGACATCCAGGCTGTGGACCGGGAGAGGCCACTGGGTGAGTCTGCTGAGGACCATAAAGACCTCGATAGATAGGATAGATAGATAGGATAAATTAGATTAGATTGTATTGTCCCATGAGGGAGATTTGAAATCACAGTCTGTTTCATACATCAACAGACATAAAGACAGATACAGAGACACTTAGAAACAACCACATTAAGACACCGACACCGGATCTATACAGAGTCAGCGAGATAGTTTGTTCAGCAGTGCTATGGCAGAAGCGACAACTCTTCTGCCAAAGCGAGTCCTTCTGCACCTCAGAGTCCTGTATCTGCAGCCAGATGGCAGCAGTGTAAAGTGTGGATATAGAGGGTGATTGGTGTCATTGACAACGGTGAGGGCGAGGCGTGTGACGGCTCCATCGTTCAGGTCTGAGATGTTGTTGCTGTATGAATGTAATAAGACTACCTGTGCTAAAAAAAAAAAAAACACTGTGTTGCCTTTGCACTCAGCAGCAATTAGTACACACATAACTGTCTGCTGTGTGACTGGTAGTAATAATAATAATAATAATAGCGCTTTTCAAAGTACTCAGAGACACTTTACAATAAAAGCAGGTGAAGGAGCAAAACATAAAAAACAAAAAACATACTAAACAAGTAACACGGTAACACCAGCAGCTAACAGTAGATTAAATGTGATACTATTATAGGGTGCAATTGAAAAAGCCCTGCTCCCTCATGGAAAAAAAAATGTTCTATCTTGAAAAAAAATCTATTTATACTGCTCATTTCCTTTATTTCCATCTTTTAGTCTCATGACCTGCTCTACACAATGTGTTTCAGTTTCACAGCTGATCAAACATCTTCCTACATTTTAGATTTGCTCAGTGGCCTTTGTTACGCTATTTTTGGTATCCCTACATGATGATCCTAAATATAGCTTCTGTTGATTGTGGTATGTGTAGCTCACTGGGTGATTGACAAGTAATTATACATTGCCTCGTGTGCGTGCGTGCGTGCGTGCACCTCCTATCTCTTTACATCAATTACACCTGTCTCTGGCCTCTTCAGGTTTTAATAAGTGTGGCAGGAGGAACGGGGGCTGCACCCACCTGTGCCTGCCTCGTCCCAATGATACATCCTGCGCCTGTCCCACCGGCATCCTGCTCAAGGGAGACGGCAGGTCGTGTGACGACTCCCCAGAGTCGTTCCTGCTCTTCTCCAACCGCGTCAGTGTGCGGAGAATCTCCCTCGACACCAACGACCACACCGATGTGCACGTACCGGTGCCCGAGCTGCACAACGTCATCTCACTGGACTATGACAGCGTGGACGGAAAACTGTACTACACCGATGTCACCCTGGATGTTATAAGGTGCGAACGCACACAATGCCTACGCGCTCTTGCCATTTATGTTTAAGCTTTTGATTACATAAATTATGATTTTATGAATATCTGAATGAATCAAGGTTAGCTATTGTCAGAGGTTTAAAAATACAGTAGATAACAGAAACAAATACAGATTCTGGATGAATTTTGCCTTTGTGGGGCGGCCTCTGGCTCACCCAGGAAGAGCGTGTGCCCCATGTAGGCTGAGTCCTTTGCAGCGGCCCAGGTTCGAATCCGACCTGCGGCGCTTTGCATCGTGTCATCCCCTCTCTTTCTCTCCCCCTTTCCTGCCTATCCACTGTCACTATCGAATAAAGGGAAAAGCCCCAAAAAATAATCTTGTAAAAGCCTTTGTGTTACATTTGCTGTGCGTAAATGAAAAAGTGTGTTATTTATTTGAGTTTTGTAGAGGAAGGAAAAAGTATGACAATGAGATTGAAAATACACTTCTATATTAAAACTACTTTGAGGAATCCCTTTATCCTTTCAAATGTATCTTAAACTCCCAATAACTAAACCAATGCTGACATTAAGACCATGGCCAGTGTATTTACCGGTATTATCAGGATTATTATATGGTGTCCACCCTTTACTTTGTCCTGTAGGCGTGCAAACCTAGACGGCAGTGGCATGGAGACGGTGATCAGCCAGGGCCTGAAGACCACAGATGGGCTGGCTGTAGACTGGGTGGCCAGGAACATGTACTGGACCGACACCGGGCGCAACACTATCGAGGTTGCCCGCCTGGATGGAACGAGCCGCAAAGTCCTGGTCAACAACAGTTTGGACGAACCCCGAGCCATCGCAGTGTTCCCAAGCAAAGGGTAAGAGAGGGGACCGGGTTCCACCCTCAAATTAAAAATGTAGGTTTTGATTTAAAAGCTAGAACAGAAACAGAATTCTTTGCAGCCTTGTCTTAGCCAGATAATAAACTATGCTGACGTTAGCAGAAGAAAAGCGCAATATTAGCAGAAAGAAAGCAAACATTGTAAAGAGTTATTTGTTTTAGTTTGGAATTTATTCAACTATGTACAGTAGAAGGTCTCCTCACCAGTTCGCCTCGTCTCTGCAGGTTCCTGTTCTGGACTGACTGGGGTCACATCGCAAAGATTGAGCGATCTCACTTGGACGGCTCGGACCGAAAGGTTCTGATCAACACCGACCTGGGCTGGCCCAACGGTCTCACACTAGACTACGACACACGAAGGTCAGTGAGAGAGAGACATGTCTGTCCAAGGAGCTAACTTTTTTTCCACACAAGAGCCTTTTTAAATTAAATTAGAATAGATAGTATGCTACTTGAACTCCTTCAAAAAATGAGATCCCAGGTACAAATGTCCAAAATGGGTTTCCTCAGGAGGGTGGCTGGCGTCTCCCTTAGAGATGGGGTGAGAAGCCCAGTCATCCGTGAGGAACTCAAAATAGAGCCGCTGTTCCTTTGCGTCAAAAGGAGCCACTTGAGGTGGTTTGGTCATCTGGTAAGGATGCCCCCTGGGCGCCTCCCTAGGGAGGTGTTCCAGGCACGTCCAGCTGGGAGGAGGCCTCGGGGAAGACCCAGGACTAGGTGGAGAGATTATATCTCCAACCTGGCCTGGGAACGCCTCGGGATCCCCCATTTAGAGCTGGCTAATGTGGAAAGGGAAGTTTGGGGTCCCCTGCTGGAGCTGCTGCCCCCACGACCTGACCCCGGATAAGCTGATGGCGATGGATGGATAGATATTATGAAGGTTTCACTTTTATTTATATATATATATATATACACACACACACAGTAGTGCTGCCAAACGATTAAAATATTTAAAATATATATGCGATTAATCGCATTAATGTCATAGTTAACTCGCAATTAATCGCATATTTTTATCTATTCTCATTTTAATGCTCTTATCAACATGGAAAAGTGGATTGGCTTGGCGGAGAATTCGCATCAGCTGTGTGCTTGGCCATCAAGTGGTATTTCAGACTGGAAGTGCTGCGATGATAGCTCAGTTCACAACAACATGACACACAGATCACTTTGGTCTTGTCAATGGAACCATTTGGCAACTTTTAAAAAGTAAACCTTCCATTCAGAATCTTATTGGCATCCATTTCGGCGTCTCGCGCTCGCCGTCCACTCAAAACGTAACGTTAGCCTACTACTCTTTGGCCGGCTCGGAAGCCCAAACAAGTGTGTGCGGCGTGCCTGTTGTTTTGTTTCCGGTTTAGCTGGATCCGGTGTGGCGTTGTAGTTTTTCTAACGTTACTAGTTGTTGCAACAGCATGTGAAAAAAACTACAAAGTTTGCTATGCCAAAAAGAACATTAATATCGCGATAAAAAAATTTACGCCGTTAAAATAATGCGTTTAACTGACAGCACTAATATACAGTATGTGATACAAAGGAGTTGAGCTTAGACTGCTGAATGTTGAGCCAACTCTGATCATGTACGTAGAACCTTGTCCCACTAGTGGTAACGATGTAAAAAATAAATACAAAAATAACAAGCAAATGTGTCTCTCTACTTTTAATCCATCCAGCAGTTGTGTTTTCCTGTGTGTATTTAGCCTTAACAGCCTCAGAGTTTAAACTCTTGTTTTTACGGTGCAGTCAGAAGGCATGCACAGTGTGTATGTATGGACAGAAATGTATTTATGAATCTGATGTTTTCTGCAGGATTTTCTGGGTGGACGCGCACTTGGACAGGATAGAGAGTTCAGACCTGAACGGGAAACTGCGTCAGGTCCTCGTCAGCCCGGTGTCCCACCCGTTCGCCCTCACACAGGTACCCCCTTACCCCTCCTCACCTTGCTGTCAATCACTGGGCTGACCCTTCCTCCTGGCTGCCACCTCCACTCACCTGCTCTCTTTCACTCATCGGCTCACCGTGTGACTCTCACTGGTCGTCTCTCCGTCCCCCAACTCATGCTGAACTCATTCGACTTAACCATTTCTTCCACTTCTCTTCCACTCTGACCCTCATTTTTCTTCCTCCCCTTCCCTTTCTTCCTCCCATCCCCCTTCTCCTTGTCTGTGTTTTTCCTCTCTTCTCTTCTTCTCCCTCGTTTCCCCAGTTGAAGCCGGTGTCCTCCCCTCTAACTCCTTTCTCCCGACTCTCGCAGCAAGACCGCTGGATCTACTGGACGGACTGGCAGACTAAGTCCATCCAGCGGGTGGACAAACACACCGGCCGTAACAAGGAAACCGTGCTGGCCAACGTGGAGGGCCTCATGGACATTATAGTGGTATCGCCTCACAGACAGACAGGTAGGGATGCTTTTCTTCTGCCACCTCCAGCTGACATGGGACACAACAAAGACCTCACTATGTTATCTGTGGGGACGCTGATGCACACAAGTGTTACTATGGAAAAGTGCTGCTGCAGCAGCAGAGGCTGATTTGGATGCGCAAGCTTGAAATATAGCAGCCAATGAACGCAGGTACAGAGCGTGTCGCAACTCTAGTCAGTTTTTTTTTAACCACTGTATTATTATCCTGATTAGAAATTACTCTAATTTGATCTGAATATTTGATATTCATATTTAGTAACTCAGTGCTATGTGGTTATCCAATTTGGTCTGTCAGTATAAGCACTAGTGATTAGCATGAGTTGAAAATATTTCTACTTTGCATGATTACATTATCAGCGTGCATGTTTAGTGTAAGCGTGCGCAAGCATCAGAATATCTGTGACCCTGTGTATATGTTAGACTGAATGGTTTTTGTCAGCCTCTGTAATAACACAATATTTTGAAAATGTTCAAAAATGATCAGTATCAGTATCTCAGTATCTCTTAAAGTGAGAATGAACCAAATCAGATGTGTTTGTTTCTTTGTCTCCCTGTGAAAATGAGCCAACACTTTTAATTAGAAGTCACATGGATTTACAAGAAGCTTTTTAATTGGACAGACGTTTGTTTAATAACCTTTCGTCTGGCATGAGAAAGGTTTTTGCTGCAGGGGTGGTCAGAATAAATCTAATTCCAGTCACTCTAATGTTAGTCTTGCATTGCCAAACCTACAGTATCTCCACAGCGCTGTGGTAGCACTGGAGTATGGTCTGGCTGCATGAGTTAACATTCTTGTATAGGGGGTGAGGGGGGGGGAACACTCTGAGTTGTTTGTATTTCTTTTAACCAGTCACAGTCAGCTTGTGCGGCCCTAAGTCCCAGATGCAGCAACAGTGCACTTACAAAATAGCTAGCAGAGATAGCAGTAGAGGAGGAGAATTCCTCTCACGGATGTCAGGTTTTATACCCGCACTGTACATCCGGTAAGCAAGACCACTTTAATGTTAATTAGCTAAACATGATGGATTTGTTTGAGCTTCGTTTATGTAATTTGATAAATGGAAAAAAGTAGGTAGCCTCTTGCAATTAGTTTGAATTGCAATTCAGTTTGTAACAGACTGAAATAAACCAAACTTAAAGGAGGACACACTGTCCGCCTGACATTAAAAACAAACCACTCGGTCTGTTTGGTGCCAGTTGTGAATGTTCCATCTCCTCTCATTTAGGGACCAATCTCTGTGGGGTGAACAATGGCGGCTGCACTCACCTCTGCTTTGCCAAGACCAACAGTTTTGTGTGTGCCTGCCCTGATGAACCAGATGGACGACCCTGCTCCACCAGTGAGTGACCACTTTGATTGTGCACTGTGACTGTTCTATGCGCTAACGTGTTTGCATATTTTTGCCCGAATCCTATATACTTGGCCAATAACAAATGTTCATCAAAAGAAAGCAGTTTATTGCCACAGTAGTGGAACTACATGGAATTTGCCTTGGCGATTGGGTGCATACATACAAACAAACATATTAAACAATAATAATAAACATTAAATACCGAAACAGAGACAAATATATACAAAATAGTTCTTAAAGTAATAGTAGGATTATCCTCACCACAGTTATCCCAGGTTAAAATGTAGCTAACAATATATATTAATAAAGAAATAAGGGTGCACGAGAACATCTAAAATATCTAAATAACCAAAAACTACCTAATATGAAATCGGTATGTTCCACTCAGGTTCTAATGTGCATGTGTTTATCAGTTTCAGGTTACGTCCCCACCTCTCCTGCCAGGGGAACCAGCAGCACTCCTGTCCCCAACAAGATCCCCAAAGCTCCAACAGACACTCCACATGGAGGACCATCGCGGGTCAAGTACGTCTGGTTGTCCATTTCAATAGCTGTTTTCTTTTTCTACAGAAAAGCTCCTTTTTGAAGTGATTAGTTACTGTAATTGCTCCAAAATGTAATGAAACCAAATGTAATGAATAACTTTACCCTGTTCGACGTATCTCGGAGTGCATTCACATCATCCCACTGAGAAACACAGTAGTAGACTTGTTCCTCTGCCAAGTATGTCGGTATCATTGCTTTCGAAATTCCACGCATGACTCTCGTTTTTTAAACTATTTCAAATACCAGCATGCTGTCGGCACAAGATGCTGCCGGATTTTCTGTTTCGTGTACTTCTTTTCAACTTTGTTCATCTAATTTGAAGAGCTACATTATAAGTAATTGCAATAATTGGAGAAGTGAAGTTGCATGTCCTCGCTCAGGAAAAATAATTGAGTGCTCTTAAGCCTTTTAAAGAAGTTTGACAATGTTCTCATTCCATAGAGGAGCATTATGTAAGTGTTCATCTACAACAGAATACACAATGAGATTTTTCAACCAGCAGTAATACTACAGAAGCTCACAGGTTTTTTTTCCCCCAAAGGCTCTACAGAGAGTTATCTTCAGGAAAAACGAATAATGTTATAACTTCATAAGCCCATTAAAGCTAATATTAAGTAAAGTTCTCTTCTCAAGCCGGGTTTCTGTCTTACTTTTTTACAGCTGCACTGACAAGAACCTAAACGTAGAAGGCTGCTTGAGCAACGTGGTGACGGCTCCTCACGGTCAGTACATGGAAAGGTTCTCTCCTTATTGGTATGCACACTGCATTCAGTTTTCAAGGAACAGTCTGACATTTGGGAAACTTCACATTTACCATCTTACCCACAGTAAAAAAGCAATGTATTCATTTTATCCATGTGTGTCAAGTACAAAGATAGGTACAGGATGTGTTTACCCTAGCTTAGCCCAAAGACTGGAAGCAGGGGGAAACTACTGCTGCTACTGCTGCCGCAGTCATACAACTGTCACTCAGGACGTTGTTCATTCAGTGTTGAGGTAGTAGGAGAAGCACAATTTTAAATTTTTTATATTTATTCAGGTAAGGTTCACTGAGAGGCAGCCTCTTTTTTGCAGGAACACCCTGATCACATTCACACAGTTAAACATTCATACCTGGAAGCTCAGTCTGATCTGCTGGCCACTGAGCAGCTCCACTGGAGCAGTTGGAGGTTAAGGGCCTTGCTCAAGGGCACCTCAGTGGTGGTAATGAGGGAGGGACTTTCCCCACCCAGATTTGATCCTGTTGGTCTGGGGATTGAACCAACGACCTCCCAGTCACAAGCTCTCTCAATCACACACATTCACAATCGTCTTGGCCGGCACTTAGTGCGGGACACAATGACGGTGCTTCTGCAAAATATCCTCGGGAAGGAACTTGTTTTGGTGGACCATGTGTACATTCAAAAGTTGTTTTAGTCGTGCAACAGAAAACTCAGATCGGACAGATAGTCTAGCTAGCTGTCTGGATTTACCCTGCAGAGATCTGAGGAGCAGTTAACCATAGTCCTCAGAAATCCACCGGAGTTTAAAATGCCAACACAAAGAAAGCGGAAGGTGACGGACATCTGGCTGAAAATGAGGGACGTCAGGCGGAATTTCCGGCGGCACCTGAACAATACCGGAAACTAAACGTCGTCGATATAGACTGAAAAAACACGATATAAGCTAGGCTAAACACTTTCAGAACTATCTCTGTACTGAGATGAAACTGAAATTGCGTAAGACAGCGAACTGCATTTTTCCAAAAATAGTCTGTAATGTTATTTTAAGCAAAGCCCCTGCACTTGCTCTGTAAACACACCACTCTTTAACATCTGTGCCATCTGTTGCAGGAGAAGGACTTCATATCAGCTATGTGATTGGTGGAGTTCTGACCATCCTGGCTATTCTGATCCTCATTGCTGCTTTGATCATTTACAGGTCAGTCCCCTGCTTGACACATCTTCATTTTCTTACTCCCTGGTCTTAAACACAGGGTATACTAACTTAAATTGGACACACAGTGGATAGATTCATTTACTAAGTAATGTGCCGTTTTCTTCCTGTTTGTTATTGACAGACATAAAAAGTCAAAGTTTGCTGACCCGGGAGTGAGCAACCTGACCTACAGTAATCCCTCGTATCGGACATCCACACAAGAGGTCAAGATTGAGGCGTCGCAAAAGCCTCCAATATACAACCAGCTTCGATATAAGAAAGAGGTAACGAACAGTCTGGACACTAAAGTGAAAACGACGGACATTTTTGTGTTTAATATACGAATGGATTTAAGGTGAATCCATGACAATTCCATAGAATGATCACAGACTATGGAGGTGTACGGTTGGTAACCACAAAGACAAATGACTACTGTTTGTCTGATAGATTGTGTAGAAATATTGTAACGTGACACGAGCAGGTTACAGACACCAGCGCTCATCTTTTCTTCCTCCTCTCTCTCCTCACTGCAGCTCTCTCATCCCTACAACTCCCTCTCTCCCTTTATCTTTTGACCCATTTGTCCTGCGGAGAGGTAGTTACGCCGCATGAAGGAGTTGTGTTCTCTGCTGCTTCTTTGTTTTCCTTCACTTTTTCTGTCCTTAACTGCATGCAACCTGCTGTCCAAAATTAACCATCTCTCTCTTTGGTGCAGTTTCAGAGCTCTGTGATTGGTAGCACGTCAGTGTTTATACTACTTAATAAGGTTTTTGTTGTGAAACTGACATTTCAACAGGCGACGAATCGAGGTGTATGGATAGATTTGTTAAAGCTTTGGTGCGTAACTTTTTGATATTAATGAACGTCCGTTACATTCAAGCCATTGCCGAATGAGTTGCTACAAAGCTAATTAAGGGCTCCTGCACACTGGCTGCATGGCGTGAGTGTGTCAGCTGCGTGGCTTGTCCGTTTTTATTTCGGCTCCCATGTTAACAGGTTAGCGCTTGCACACTGCCTGCGTGACACACATGTCTCAGGCGCGGTCCTAGCCACGCCGAAAACGCGTGCATGCTAGAAATAGGACATACTATTAGTCTATTTATTTATTTATTCACAATACCACTTCAAATATTACAATAATACAGTTGGGGTACAAGATCAATTGGGTAGAGTGAATGGGTCCCCCAAAGAAGCTAGAAAGGCTTATAGGTGGGGGCCCATGATTCATGAAAGGGTAGTGGTACAGACTATAGAATACACAATTACCACAGATGATAATAAGTAGATGCACGCAAAAAGGCACACCAGTACATACATAACATTACATACACACAATCATACACATACATCCCAGTAGTCCATGAAAAAACAGTTTTATATTAGATATAGGTTAATAAGAATTGTTTTTTTAGTTGTCTTTTGAAGTTGGAGATAGAGGGCAACACCTTGAGGCCTTCATCAATCCCGTTCCAGATCTGCAGCCCCCTACAGACAACACTCATATTGGCACGCATATGTCGGCAACATTTTCCTGATATAAGTGGTTTGATTCTTGTTTGGTATGTATGCTGGGGGCTGGAGATGGGAACAAGACTACTCAATCTAGAGTTCAGCCTGTTGACAATATGGAACAAAAGGCATGCATTATGATATTCATTTAGCTCAGTCAGTCTTAGTAACTCAAAACGGTGGAATAGAGGTTGGGTGGGGGAATTTATCTCTGACCAGGACAGAGCCCGTATGACTTTCTTTTGCAAGGATATAAGTTTTTTAAGATGGCTGGTGAAAGTGTTACACCATATCACATTACAGTAGTTAAGGTGTGGTTCAAAGAGAGTTTTATACAACGTGAGAAGGGCAGACAGAGGAAGGAAATGTCTGATCTTATAGAACAAGCCAACATACTTGGACAGTTTATTTACAAGATAGTCAATAGGACATTTAAAGTTGAGTGAGACGTCAATGAGGACCCCCAGGAATTTAGTGGAATACACTCTTTTTATCTCCTGCCCATTCATTTTAATCAGGCATGCATTGGTGTTTTTACATTTTTTACATGATTTAAATGAAATGAAATTTGTTTTGCTGACATTTAATGACAGTTTATTACATTTAAACCAGGAGTCCACTTTGGTTAACTCAGAGTTTACTATATCTTGTAGAATAAGTGGGTTCCTGTGTGATGTAAACAAATTTGTGTCGTCTGCAAAAATTATTTAATGAAATATTTTAGAGGAATTTATGAAATTTGTACAATAAAATATCAAAGTCAATGGTATCAAAGGCTTTTGATAGGTCCAAGAAAATACCAACACCACATTTTCCCTCTTCAATGCAGTCATTTATTTGTTCTATTAGGTCGAGTATTGCCATAGAGGTTGTACTCTTTTTTTTTTTCTAAAACCGTACTGAAAGGAAACAAGAATATCTAGTTTATGAAGATAGCCACTGAGTCTGGTGTATACTACTTTCTCCATTACTTTGGAGAAAGTGGGTAGAATTGATATGGGCCGGTAATTGCTCATATCATTTCTGTCGCCTGATTTGAAAATTGGAATTATCTTAGCAATTTTTGTCATTTTAGGTACAGTGCCAGTAAGTAAAGAAAGGTTGATGCAGTGAGCCAGTGGCTCTACAATGACGTTTGCAATGGCTTTTATGATCTTACTACATATTCCATCTACACCAGCGGTGTACGAGCTCCTCAAGTCCAAAATTATCTTGAGGAGCTCAGTACTATCTATTGGTATCATGAAAAATGAATGAATGTAGCTACCAGAAAGAAAATGCTTGAAGGTGACACCCTGGGGTTGATTTATCTTCTTAGCCAGATTTACACCTATTGAGGCAAACTGATTATTAAAACTCTGTACAAGATCAACTTTGGCATCACCAAAGTCAGGCAGAGTAGTAGGTTTATGTCTCCTGTTGAGGACTTCATTTAACACATTCCATGACCTCCTGCAGTCCCCCTTTGAAGCTTGTAAGAGTTCTGTGTAATGGCTTCTTTTGCTCTTTCTTATGATCTGTGTTAATTTTTATAAGAAATATATTTCTCTTTATTTAAGCTAGAAGGATTTTTTTACGTAGGATTTATAAAGCCTACTTTTATATTTAATGGACTTTAAAATTCCCTTTGTAATCCAAGGGTTCTGGAGGGTAGTGCTGCATCTGACAGTCTTCTCAGGGATTGCGTCCTTGATGGAGTCTTGAATGATCTTTATCAGACTGTCATATGCTGCATCAGGAGTCCCACTGTCATAGACAGAGTCCCACGACTTGGTCTGTAAGTTAACAATTAGGTGCTGTAAGGTTCTCTCGTTGAGGATTTTAGATTTAATTTTAGAGAGTGGGGGAGAGAACGATTTGCCAGAGCCAAAAAATATTACAATGGGAAAATGGTCTGTGATGTCAGACTGCACGACTCCCATCACCAGCTTGGTATTTTGAATATTAGTAATGATATTCTCAATAATCATTTTGGATGTCTGTGTAACTCTAGTAAATCTATTAATGGTGGGGAAGAAAGAGGAGGAATGCAATGTGTTCATAAAGTCATGTTTTACCCCATCTTCCTTGGAAATATCAATGTTAAAATCACCAAGGAGTATACAGTCTTTTTTTTGCTTATTCAGTTTATGTAATAGATCTTCCAGTTTACAGTTAAGTGTCAAGAGCAGAGTCTGGTGGGCGATAGAGTACACCGACAATAAATATTTTGTCATTATTGTTAATCTCAATAAATAAAGGACCGACGCCTATTTTTCACGCGACACGCAAACGTGTTGGAAGCGTTTCCAGGCAAAATAGAATAGGAAAAGATGTTTATATGTCATTTTGACATGAATATATTTAATAAATGGCATTTTGATGTTTTAAAAGTCTCTAGGTTTTAACATAAATGCAGATATAAATGTCATTTAAAAACATTATAATAAATAATTGTCGATTTTCAAATATTGCACCTGTCAATACAGAACGAAATATTCTGTAGCCTATTTTGCCGTCAATACTGCCGACGTTGTCTTTGCTGTAATCAAATCGGTATATATTTATGTTTAACATGAAGTATACTACTGCTTGAGTGCAGTACATTTCCACAACTCTCTCCATTATGGGAAACGTACATGTGTACAGACAAGGCTAGCAGCAGCAGCGCCGCGTCAGACACGTTTCTGGTGTGCAAAGACATAGAAAACGCCACACAGGCAGTGTGCAGGTGGGCAAATTAAAACTATCAGCTCCACACAACTCTGTATTTCTCAGCATGTCTGTGTTCAGAAGATTGTGGCGTCCAGTGACTTTCCCGCGCAGAAACGCGAGTGAAGATAATTACCTCTTCTGAATTGATAGTTTCTTAAACTCAACACTACATTTCCCATAAACCCTGTTAGTTCCCACTGCAGATAAGATGTTGCTATTTGTCAAAAGAGAACAAATAATTAAAGGATGTCCCCTTTTTGTTTCCTTTCCAATTATGACCTATGTATATGAAGCCAAATCCATTTCCAATTCTCGTTTTCTTGCGGCGCATTGCACCAGCTGCTGAAAAAACTCCTTTAAGATACTGAAAACTTTATGGCTGGACTGCGTGTGGGCTGTTTGTAAAAGCAGCAGTTTAAGGCGGGCTCCCTGCTTTGGGTCATTGTGCCACGACCTACTGTAGGTATTTTGTTCATGCTGGAGATGAAGAGACTTTGTAGAAAATGATTCCTGCTACAACAGGAATAAAGCCATAAAGCAATGCAGTAGATTTCCCTCCGGATTACACAGGCAGACAGCCTGGAGTTTGTGTTCATGGTAATTGCGTTTGTATATACTTTTAGCCCTCAATCTGAAAATGGAAAACTAACTCCAGAAGAAAGCACAGCATTACTAAAAGGAGCCAACTTGCTGAGCATGGGTTGTGTTTGAATGTGACATCTTGTTCTGGAGTGTTGTGCTGATTAATCCTTAAAGGGGAATCCATCTTTAACAGGTTGAACTTTGGTGATGTTTGTGTGGCAGATTTTAACGTCAATAACCTGTAAATATTCTTTAAAAAGGAAGGAAGGAAGGAAGGAAGGGTCAGGGTTAAGGAAGGAAGAGTTAGGGGATGTGAAATGTATCACGATAATTCCCCCTGCTTCATCCGACAACTGGGCAGTTGATATGGGGAATCAAAGGCAAGAGCACGGGCCGACGCATGTCAGTGGAAGTTCTCTATTCCTGCATATCCCACACTTAACTTATTTTAATGTCACATTGAAATTGCACAGTCATAGGGTTAAGGGAGGGAGGGAGGGAGGGAGGGTAGGTGGGTGTAACAAAGATATAAAGGACGGGCCAGGCCATCTATTACTTCTTTGTGGCTCTTTGCAAGTGAAAACACTGAAAACAAAAAGATAAATGAATCACAAAATGACTCATAGAATGTGTTTAGTTTAACAAAGTGAAGAGTACCTGAGGGTGGATTTTTTAAACCTTTAAACTGCTCATATAGAGGCCATCACTCTGACTAACTACTCACATCTTGTTGTCCAGGGGGGAGTGGACGGAGGCTACACCAAGGAGAAGATCCGCATTGTGGAGGGTGTGTGTCTCCTGTCCAATGAGGAGCTTTACTGGGATGACCTAAAACAGATCAAGCCGTCCCGAGGCGGCTTGCACACCTGCATGCGTACAGACACCGTGTCCCTGCAGGCCAGCAGTGCTTCGCTCGATGATGGCGAAACGGAGCAGCTCCTCCAGGAGGAAGCTTCCGAATGCTCCTCCATAACCACTCTGACCCCTTCAGCCATCACCCCGCAGCGCCACGCCCAGCACAGCCTCCCCGACACCGGCTGGGCCTCCACGCGCAAGCCCTCCACCGAGAGCGAAGTGTGAGGGAGGCCCCCTGCCCTCAGTGCATTATCTCAACCTCTGTTACCTAATACACACACACACACACACACACACACACACACACACACACCTACCTGTATTTAAAGCTGGTACAAACACACAAAGATAAATAGGTACAAGCAGTAACAGTTGCATACGTAAAGTAAGGGTACAAATGAACCTGGTTAGACACAACTAAGCTCCCATAAACACAACTCCTGTCTCTGAAACTGGGGCTCCGTCCTACTTGTGTTAAAATCAAACAGAAACACACACACACACACACACACACACACACCTGTAGTACAGTCCCTCAACAGTTCCCTCAGTGCTACTGCCTTTAGGCAAAATGATAAACTAATGAGCATGCTGGAATAGGAAAGCAGAGGACTCTGGGGAGGAAGTGAACAGAGAGACACAAGCGTTATTTGGAGCCTTTTTAAAAGGATGCAGACTCTCGATGCGATAAACTCTTCTGTGTACAACTCCACCTTTTATTTTTTTGTGATGTTTTTTTTTTCTTTTTTCTTCAATGTAACCCCGATGCTCCCTCTAATGCCACTCATGTCTTTATGAACTCTATTTATGAACGTTTTTGTACTTGTGGAGTGGGTTTGCTGACTTTCAGAAAATGGCGAGAGTGTTAGGAGACTTTGTGCCGCGGGACCCGGGTATTCAAGAGTTGTATTTATGACAGTGCCAAAGGGTGGGGATTCACGGAGTCCCCATGCTTCTTTCAGCATTTACACTTCAATAGAATTGTATCTTAATTATGGGATGTTTCTTTTGTTTGACTTTACTGACTTGCCCTCGCCGGTGGGAGACCTCAGTGATGACACCGCCTGCTTCTTCTTCTGTATTTTACAGCCTCCAACCGGTCATGCAAGGACTTACTGTAGCTGGTACTCTCAGTTGGTTGCAGAAGTCCATTCATCCTCTGCAAAAATATACTGAAAGGAGCCTTTATTTTGTTTTAAAGTTGTAATTCAACCATTGCTGATCCTCTGGCATAGCAGAGGATCCCACAATGAAGTAACAGCCTAAGTGCCAAACATTTTGTTCTTTTTCCTCCTTCAGCTGTATAATCATTTCTTTTCTCACTCCGAGGATTTTAAAAATGTTTGTGACATTCTTTTCACTTGGGTTTGGTCACCCACATCACAGAAAAAAAAACATGTTCTCAGACATATTCATTCGGCCATGCAGATAATTTATCCAGGTGTTAGACATATGTCTCTGGGATTTCTTCTGCCCCAAAACCCTTTCATTGGTCTTCCTAAAAAAAAAAAAAAAAAAAAAGTAAAACCTGTTCCTGGGGTTTACTATCCAGATAAATGATCATCTACGACAGCACTTAATATTAGAATTTGAAGCTCTCTGATCATTTTTTTTAGCGCTAAAACAAAACAAACATCCCTTGAATTTCTTTCTGCACAGCAGTGCGAGTATTGTGCATCGTCATCACCATTGTTAGCTCATCCATGCTGTCCACCCACATTCTTTATTAACGTCATCTCTCCAGCTTTGTAGCTGTAATAATAATACATTGAATTGATATAGCGCTTTTCACGAACTCAAAGACGCTTATCTCACCTGGCTAAAAAACAAAATACGCCATTTGGCCCTCGCTGTCCATTCTTATACCTCCCACTTTGACCCAAAACATGGTCATTGGTCTTATACTTGTATGGAATTGTGTTTTGTTTTTTTTTCTAATTCTGCAAAGAAACATAAATATAAGATAAACAACGATACAACATCATGTTTAAAAAAAAATAAATAAAAAAAAAGTCTTGTTTTAAGTAATTGACTAAAACAAGATCATGTTGAGAAGACGGGAGGAGAGAGAGGTTATGTTGCAGGGTTAGCTTTTAAAATATGTGTCACCACACGTGTCAAATGTAATTTTGTGAATTACTTTTTTTTTATTTCTGAAACGTAATCAGAAAATGTCACTTTGGCTCTATGTTGTATTTGGGGTAGGAGACCGTTTCAGAGGTCAATATATCATAAACTTGACACATAACAACCAAAAGTATCTGCATGGCCCAACAACCACCGGAGGAAAATGAGAACATTTGTTATTTTGTGATTTGAGTTTTGATCCATCAACTCTAAATCTGTAACGCAAATGTGTACTTGCAGTATCTGCCACAGTATAGTATAACAAATGGGTAACTTAGGAACATTGTGCATGTCTGACCCCCCCCTCCCCCCCCTATCAGACAGTGAGGGTTAAAGTTTAGAAATGTATCACTGACAACTTACTGAAAAAATGAATTTAATACAAATTAAGATATTATGCATTGCTTTAACTTTTAGAGTACCGTTCTGTCTGTTGTTGAAATATGGTACAAGGAAATACTATATTGCTATATTGACAAATATATCGGTTAGACTTTATAGAACCATGTATTTTGAAGTATCTGCTACAAGCTCAGCAACTTGCTGATATGCTGCTAGACGAAGCACTGAGGCCAATGAAAGAGGGTCTTGGCAGCTACATAACTACGGTCTCTGACGGTTGGTTGACAGTAGGCCTACAGAGCATCCCAGCGACCCAGTAACCGATCATCCCGGCTCACAGTCCCTCCAACTCTGCTGCAGGAATGCTGTACAGATTGTATCATGCGGATATAAGCAAATGTTTCTGTTGAAGATATTGTCGATTTAAGTTGTATAGTCTTTTGTACAAAGGGATTTCATGACCGTTTTTAGACATGTATTAATTTTACTCACTGGAGAAGAACATTATTTTATTTTTATTTTTTTGCTGGATTATTTTAACCACTGTGTTTTCCAAGCCTTGTAAATGATAGGGAAGATGCCAGTTATTTAATAGTGCTCTTTTATCTCATGAAATACTGGTTGCCTATAGCTGTTGTAAAGTTAACAAAAAGAGGTATTTATGATTTCTGTTTGGTTGTCACTTGATGTGTAAATATGAAAAGACTGTATATGTATTTCCATGGCAGTACTAACAAGCTGTGTTGTGTGATATAGTGAATGATCCCTTTGCTATCTTTTAATATAAAATTGCATTTGCATTTCAATGAAACCTTTGGCTCACTCGTCTTTGCACTTGTCGTCACTCATCAGACCCAATCACCCTTTCGCAATAAAGGAAAGGCTGATGTCTGCTTCTGCAGATGATTACAGACATTGTTTGTTTCTTAAGGATCCCCATTAGTCATCACCGTAGTGAAGATTATTCTTCCTGGGGTCCAACACAAGACAAACACAAAGAAATATTATAAAGCAAAATACATGTTCTGTTAGAACAATGAATACCTCCTGAATTCTGTAAAACAAAAGGCACAGTAGCATGTTTTTCATGTTATAAAAACAAAAGAAAACAGTAACATGAAATAAAATACAGTATATAGTAGAAAGGAAATAAAAAAGAATAGAAATGAATAACAGAATCAAACAGGGTTTAACCTAAACTCCTTGCTGATAACAGCTTCTTTTAGTTTCTTTTTGAAGCTTGAAGTATTTTCCATTAGGATTAAATGTTTGTTCCAATATGTTACAGTTCTATACATTTTTTTAAGAGCATTGGTTCTGGGCATTGGCAGAGTAAAGCCATAAACAAAGGCCCAGTCTGGTATCATAGCCATGTCTATCGTTGGTAGGTAATAGCTGCGAGAACAGGTTGGTGGGTTTATGTAATGTACACATTTTCTTTAAAAATACCATCAGGGTGCATGCTAGTCTTTCATCTACTGTCATCCATGACAGCCTGGTATGCGTTTCTTCCACAGTACTCCTTGTGGGGCAGCGAAGAACAAGGCGAGCTGCTCTGTTTTGAGTGAGCTGTAATTTGACGGGCTCCTGTTTTGACGCACCAGACTAGATCACAGAGCAATAGTCTAGATGGGACGAGACTAGAGACTGTTCTACTAACTTAATTGTTGACTCTGTCAACAGTCGATGACAATGGGAGCATGTAATCAGGGTTTTGGAGGCCTGAAGCCAAGTCATCCAACTTAGAGCAACAGTATAGAAGCAACAGAGGAGGGATCCCTCTTCCAGCATAAACACACAATAGTAACATTAGTAGAAGTACACAACTTTTAATATCAAGTAAATATTAGGTGTAATAAGTGAAAAAGATTCAGGCAGAGTGTTGCAGTGTCTGGAGTGAATAATGTGAAACAGAGAACATGACAAGGAACTTTCAGATCCCACCAAGAGCTGGTAGGACCTGAACCACAAACCCTACTCTAGTCTGTACCACAAAGACCTTGAAAGAGGATAGCCATCCCTTAGTCTATATCCACGATGTTCTGCTTCTGGGATTGCTCTGATGCCGCTGGAAATTCTGCCGGATGTCCGTTACCTTCCGCTTTCTTTGTGCTGGATTTTTTTGCAAACTGCTGAGAGAAATACTTGGAGAGATTTTTGCTCGACTATTGCAAGGGAGGGAGGTGTGGGCCAAGTTTGGAACACGATTAAAAGATGAGTGGGAGAAGGGTATCCAATAAAATACCAGTAATTGCAATGGAAGATAGAATAGCAGTAACAGATCTGGAAAAGGCCGACCTATTAGGGGAAGTATTTGCTAGTATTCCTAGTGGAAGTCATTTAACAGAAGTGCATAAATAAAGGAAAAAAAGAAGTAATACAAAATAATGAAACAGTTCATTATAGAAAGATAAAAGCCAATTCAACAATTGATATGGAATTGAATATAAGGGAAATAAAAAGGGCTTTAACAGGCAGCAAGAACTCTGTTTCGGGACAGGACCAGTTAAGTTATGCCATGTTCAGGCAACTACCACGGGAAGCACTTGAAGTAGTGTTGAATTTCTTTAATAAGCTATGGAAAGATGGAAGATTACCTGAGGAATGGAAGAGGGCTTTGGTTCTACCTTTTGCGAAACCTGGAAAAGAGGCAGCTAATGCTGGAAATTATAGACCGATAGCTCTCTGATTGTGTATAGACTGACATATCTTATAGAAAAATAATGAATATCAGAGTGGTTTTAGCAAAGGGAGATCAGCAGCAGATGCATTAGTTGTAGTAACTAATGAGATAGAAAAGTCTATTAAAATGAAAGAAATGATGGCTTTAGTTGTTTTTTTTTCCGACAGAAAAAGCTTATGATTCTATAGTAGACATTAGGTTGAGACGAGCGTAAGTAAAGTCAATAATTTGTAAGAGACTTAATATCAAATGGCAGGAAATTTGGGACAAAGACACAAAGGGTAGGGAGTATTATAAAATGGTGGTTAGGGTGAGAAGATTTAAAGGTAAAGGTATATTTTAAAGTGTTTGGACATGAAGTGTAATCTTTAATCAGGTATATGCTGGTGGTGAGGTGGGCTGTGAGCTAAATCCCATTTCCTCTAGCCACAGCTGCCACTGTAGTACTGTTTAGCTGTTCGGTCTGCTAGAAATACGAGCCCATCATGTTTTGTCCTTTTGTTAATTTTAATGTGGCCTCTCCTCGCGTGGAATCGGTCCCTCATTTTACAACTAGAGGGGATCGATCATTCCAAGCAGTAGCTCCTAGGCTGTGGAATGTCTTGCCTCCGTTTCTACGTTGTGTGAATTCTGTCGAATCTTTTAAAAAGCAATTAAAGACTCTGCTATTCAAGCAGGCTTTTAGTTAGTCCAGGGGTTTTTATGGTTGTTTTTTTATGTTTTCTAATTGTATTTAAATGTTCTTGTATTTTAATTTGTTGTATTGTATTACATTTTATTGTGAAGCACTTTGTGATTTTTATCTGTGAAAGGTGCTATAGGCTACAAATAAACTTTACTCACTCATCTAACGCGCCACGAGGCCGATGCAAACAAGCTGCATTACCATTTTCGGCCACAGCAAGGGGTCAATAGGCAGGTGGCACTCTTTCAACGGAGAAAGTAAAGCCCTTATGTTTAGAAAAAGCGTTTGCTATGAGTGAATTAATCTACTGTAGAGGGACAGATGTCGGGGGATTTGATGGTGTTTGTCATTAAATACATTTTAATAATATTTTCTTCAACTACTCCTGAATGGATTTTACTTTATTACCAGGAGCAATATATTTTAATACATAAATCCATCCAGTAGCCGCCCTGATATACAGTCATGTGAAAAAATTAGGACAAAAAGTTGACTAAAAAATCATCTTTTGGAAAGTTATCTTAATGCCTTAATTAAAAAATGAGGAAAAATCCAACCTTTAAGGACACCAATTTTCTTGGTGAATGAATAATGTATCGTAAATAAATAAATATTCTTCCTTAAAATACAGGGGGCATAAGTAAGTACACCCCTATGTTAAATTCCCATAGAGGCAGGCAGATGTTTATTTTTAAAGGCCAGTTATTTCATGGATCCAGGATACTATGATCCTGATAAAGTTCCCTTGGCCGTTGGAATTAAAATAGCCCCCCATCATCACATACCCTTCACCATACCTAGAGATCGGCATGGGGTACTTTCCATAAAATCATCTCTCAATGCAAATCAAACCAGCTATTAGGCTAACTGAAAGAAAAATGTGTGAAAAATTAATGTATTACATGAATAATAAAACCATGCTCTGCGTCAGACTCCGCACCACACTGTGTAAGTAGCCTGCAACTGACAACTAGATAACACTAATTATGTGGGTTCATGTAAAAGTAGGAATTAAGTTTGCCATAACATTAATGAGCAGGTGCTGAGGAGGAGAAGAATAAAGAGAGAGAGAGCCAAATTGGCTATTTTGGCTTTTTGTTGGGTTATGGCTGCAAATTCACTATAGAGGTCTGTGTGACCGGACGACCGATTTGCACGTCAGGACCCGCTATGTCATAGTAGGAAAACGCACAGGTGTATTCAAAACCATTAATGATGGCTGCATTCCACTTAGGAGAGGCCCTGGTATTGTGCATGCTGACTCACTGAAATAGCTTACTGGGACACTTGATGGAACTGAGCCATCGTTAAGGTTATCAGTTTCAGCTGTACTTTTCCTACTATGTCTGCTGTGAAAAAGGTCCATAGGCTATGTGATTGGAGTCTAAGGGTGCTGGGGTGAGTGTCAGGGTAAGCGACGCTTCTCATGAACGAGTCCTTATGCTATTGTACGAAAATGTATGCACACCAAAAACGTATGATATCCTACGAAATTAGGAGACCGTCGGCTGGTCTCGTGACACCGGCTGGCTACGAGCTCCACGGCGCAGAGCAGCAGTTGCTAGTTGTTTTAGCTTACAGAGCTACATGACGCCGGCTACAGACCTCCGTAGTATCAGGGGTAGTTGGTGGTTTTAGTTACCCGAAAATAGGTGATTTTGAGCCGGATACAAAGCACCGCGAGCTGCCGGTTAACCTTCTCCATTGTTTATCAGCTGAGCAACTTTTTTTTTTTTTTTTTAGATTCAACTTTATTGTCTTTGCAGTGTACCAAGACTGCGAAATGCAGTTTGCATCCAACCTAGAAGTGCAATGTGATATAAAAGTGTAGACAGGTGGTGCATAGGCAGGACAAGAACTATATTGCAGTGTTATAAGAGCAGAATAAATATGGCTAAGTAATATGAACATCATGTACAGATATGTGCAATGTAGTAGCAGTGACATACTAATAAGAATAGTATGCGATCCTGCTGGTACAGGTGCGGAGAGACCATTACATGTATTCTAAATGGGACAGACTCTTTAGGTCAATGTCACAAAGATTTAAAAAATGAATGCATCAATCAAATGTATTACTTTCAGCTAGCCTATAATGGGAAAGCATGCACCTCAACTGCAGCAGATCTCCAATTTGTCACTTCGTAATGCTGCTGTATGCAGCAGAGATGGAAGTGAAGATCTCATTTGCAAACAGGTAGAAGAAATAAAGACCATTACATCATGGTCTTTATATCAACTAATCTACTTTCATTCTATGTTTTCATGAAGAGGTAAACATGGAATCAAACAGTGAGAATAGGTCTCCAGGGACACAGTATTTTCTAAAGGTCATCAAACACTACATCATGCAGGTGAATGAACAATGACATGATGCTGCATATTAAAACGAGTGGTACCTCACGCAGTCTACGTTTCACACAACATATTGCACTTAAATAGTAGTTGGTAAAGTAGTGACACTATTTTGGTTTAAGTGAACTTTTGCTTTGTGCTAAAACATGCTTGTAATGTGTTTCCTACAGGTGTGACGGTATGAAGGAGTGTGAACTAAACATCGTTTTTTATACCTCTGATCCCTGCTATGGCATCTACAAATACCTGGAAACAACCTATACCTGCCTCCCAGCAAGTGAGTCACATTGTCACATGTATGCATAAAGAGAAGAAGCTTCAGGTTTTATAGAGTAATGTGATTCCCTCATGTTACTTTGACAGTTCACCTTGTTGCCTGTGAGGGCTCTTTGGCACAACTCCAGTGTGGTAATTTCTTTTTTTGCATTAATGTGGTGAACATCAGACCTCTAAATCTTCATTACATTGTCTTCTCCACCTTGCCGACTGTACCAATTGTTCTTTTTGCTTGACAGATCAAGGACAGGTTATATTTGTGTATGGTGCCGACTATGGACGTAGTGACCAGACCACCTGCATTTACCAACGGCCTCTCAATCAAATTCAAAATATCTCCTGCTCAAGCCCCACAGGCAAAGTTGCTAACAGGTACAGCTGCACAACCTTTGCTAAATGTATAGAAAAAAAGACTTCAAGAAACCATTTCCTATTGACAGATTAGTCCCAATGATTTGGAATTCTTGCAACGTTCCCTCAGTCAGTTAAAAAGTGAAAGGGATCAAAGAAGGGAGGCATTTCACATGCACAAATCATTCAAGGCCTAAAAAATTGGGTCAGTGTTGTACTGCAGCAAGAAGGAACTGTGTTCTGCAAAATGACCGCTATGACAGTCTGTAGCCATGCGTGCATGGTGCCACGCTAGCAGCTAGGCGAGCATTATAACGTGTGTTACAATGTGACGCACGTTCGTCACGGAAGTAAAGACTGGACTACAATAGAGCTTGAACAGTTTTCTCTGGAAGATGGTAAGTCCCTTTTGGGTTGGACTTTGGCTTTTTCACTTTGTAAACCTATAATGTGCACAAAAAGAGATCTCGCTCTCTCAAAGGGAGGAGGGGGGGGGGGGGCAAAAAGCATAATATGAGCACTTTAATAACGTGGCTCAGATTTCATATGCTCCATTGTGTTCAAAGCCTGTTTTCACTCATGTCACTTTGTATCCACAGCTGTAATGGAAAAAACGGCTGTACCATCGCAGCGAGCAACTCTGTTTGGAGACCCCTGTGTCGGTACCTGGAGGTGGCTTACACATGGAACGGTGACTGTAAGTAAACGGCTTATTTGGCTGTTCATTCTGGAACAGCCGAAAAAACAAACTCCACAAGACGATAAAATAAAGCCAATGCGATTACTTATCAGTTGCTTAACTTGAATATTCCGTGCTTTTCCAGATACTGGGACCACTCCGCTTCCAGAAACTGGGACCAGTCCGCTTGTATAGTTTCAGTATGTAAGCATACTGAAGTTTCTGTCGGATCACAATAAACATGCATTCAATTAAATGTTTGTTCATTGGCCAGAGAAATGTAAAAACTAACTGCAGAATCCTGTTCCAACTATACTAAAAAATAAATATAAACTCGACCGATAAAGGTTAAAAAAAACTGAACATTAATCAGAAACGGCGTCAACGGGCCACACTTCACTCGCATGACATTCTATAGGATCACATTTCCTGTGCTCCCTGAAGTAAAAGGATGTCATTTTGTTGCATGTTGTCAAACCTTAGCCTTAATGTCCCACAATGTTAATCTGTTAAAATGACTTCATGTAGCGTGTGAATGAGTGTAAACCTCAGGTTATCCACAGCAACGACTACCAAATACCTCAAGTTACTGATGTCATTGCAGAGGTCGGTCTTCGACGGGTAGACGACCTTCAGGTTGCCTATGGCAAGCCATTTTAACATTTAATAGCTAGGCTGGATATGTATTGCAGATATTCATAATTTAACTCTTCCTAGTCAAAAAGAACACTTCAGATATCCACAACGTCATACTTACACATGATGTCACGTTTCCCATTCATGTGTATGGGGCTTCAAATTTCAGATATCACGTCATTCTTCCTATCCAGAATGAACATTCCAGATATATGCAATAGAATTATTACCAAGCAGAACTCTCATTTTAGATATCTACAATTGTTATGATCAAAACTAAAGTGAGCCATTTCGGCATTCATTATCTTTTTGTCGTCAACGCTGCGTCAGTTACTGTTTCAATCACGAAGAGACTTCGTTGCAAAGGTGTATTTGTATATGCAAAATATGAAATGTACAGAGTTTGGAGATTAGACTCCATTGTTATAAAAAATATTTTAAAGGGGTAGAGAAGCCAAGGCATATCCCCCCCGATGGAGTCTAGACACTGGTGGTGGTGAAGGAGCCGACGGGAGTGATCTGCCGGAGGAGGACGATGACTGGAGGTGGAAGGGGAGGAGGAGGGTTGTACGCTTTACCTGATATGCCAACTGACAGCAGCAGAGAGAAGAACAGAATTAAAGCAGGGATGCTGTGATTGGCTCGTGAAAGTCATGGCCAATTCTGGTTGGTTTAACTGAAAAGTGTACACCTCGAAACAGCTGATCAGTTCGAGGAAGAGAGAGAGAGAGAGAGAGAGGTGGATGAAGTTTAGAAGTCTTCCTGAAAGAATTTACGCTGAGCTTCATTTCACATATATAAAATTACATTCTGGATGGGAAGCATTACTATTATAGATATCCACTATTGTATTTTTTTCTAGTAAAATTGCAGTTTGTATCCATAATGACATTTTTACTAGTCAATGTATTTTGGATAGTCAAAATTACAATATCGATATCTGGAATGTTTGTTTCATTTTGGATGTCTGAAATTAGAGTTTTGACTAGTAATAATTATTGTATTGTAGATATCTGAAATGGGAGTTCTTCCTAGTAATAATTATTTTGCAGATATCTGGAATGTTCATTCTGGATAGGAAGAATGGCGTGGATATCTAAAACTGAAAGCCCCCATACACATGAATGGTAAACAAGACGTCATTTGTACTAGTAAGAATGATCTGAAATTACACCTGTGACCTCGAAGAACACCTCTTTGGTAGACTTCTTGGTCTGTTAAGTACAATCAGCTGATCATGAAATTATTTCCATGTACCGTGAGAAGAAAGAGACAAACTGAGGGACAATGTGGCATGTCGGATGTTATTGGGTTCAGCTTTCTTTGTTGACATCATTTCCACTGTATGCCAGTATTTAATATGAAATTCTCTCTTATGGTAGGACACAATTGTGATAACCAGGAGGAAAACAGACATACACACCTTGGTTTTCTCACTGTTGGTAATGGGTGGGAATGAGATCACATGTCCTCTGCATCCACTAGGCAGGGATACATATCTTTCTTTTCCCTGCAGAAGCTGCAGGTATCTGTAAAAACAACATTATAAAAGGGCTTAAGCAAATGTAATAAATGCAAAGGGGGTGATATTCTTTCAATGATAAATTGGAAAACATAAGATTCAACTCTGTCGGGGCTGTCAGCTGTCACCCCCCAGTGAAGAAGATTTGGTGTGTGACACTGATCTTCCTCACTGGTCTATATTAAACTTGCAGAAAGTCATGTAGAACTTTACTTAAAGCACACTGTGATGCATTAGACACATATTCAAATAACATTTTGGGTTTAGATAATATAAGTCAGTCATGTCTATCATAATCAAGTTCAATAATATCTTTGAATCTTATTTTTTCAGCATTTTCCTTTTATCACGTAGGCCGATTACAACTACCCGCCTAAATGTGGGCTTAATAAGTATGTGATGCCTTATAATGTGTTAACAAGGCATTGGTTGAAACAAATCAGGCTAAAGCTGTGGTCCAACCAACATACTTACACTACCCTCATTTGTTCAAACCACAGACTCTAAAAATAGCATACCAAGTTACACAGATGTCTTGTACAACACTTTAATAGAAAAGTGTTTTGATATACAAGTTGTCTTTTATTTTAAAAGTCTGTTTGTGTTTGAAACCCAAAGGTTTTATCCCAAACTTTCCTCCCTGGACTACAGCCTGCAGTTATCTAATGAGGATCTTTCAAAAACCCTTTCCTCAACAGAGAACAGAGAGTCTTAAGTTGCACTGACTTGTGGAGGCCAGTGACATTCTGCCTCTTCTGCTTCCTCAGCTCCCCAATTCCAATGAAGTTGGGACGTTGTGTAAAACTTAAAACAGAATACAATTATTTGCAAATCCTTTTCAACCTATATTCAATTGAATACACTACAGAGACAAGATATTTAATGTTCAAACTGATCAACTTTATTGTTTTTTTTGTGTGCAAATATTCATTTATTTTGAATTTGATGCCTTTCCAAAAAACTTTTCACTTTCCACTTTTCCAAAAAGCTGTGACAGGGGCAACAAAAGACTGGGAAAGGTGAGGAACGCTCAAAAAACACCTGTTTGGAACATTCCACAGGTGAACAGGTTCATTGGAAACAGGTGAGTGTCATGATTGTGTATAAAAGGAAAATTCCCCCAAAAGGCTCAGTTGTTCACAAGCAAGGATGGGGAGAGGTTCACCACTTTGTCAACAACTGCGTAAGCAAATACTCCCAACTGTTTAAGAAGAATGTTTAGGCTGCAAGTGACAACTAGAACACGAATTATGTGGGTTCATGTAAAATTAGGAATTAAGTTGGATTTCTGCTGTCTGGCTGAGAGAAGCTTCTAGGCTATGTGATTGGAGTTTCAGGGTCCTGGGTGGAGTGTCGTGGTGAGACGGTACATCACTGTCTATTTGCCATAATACCAATAGGCTATGTTCCCGAAACAAAGAGGCCGATTCGCACACATAACTTCTGTGTTTGGTGCAATATGGTAGGTTATTTACGGTGGAAATTTTCTCCTCGACTTGAGTTTATTTGTAACAAATGTAAATCAGGTGAGACATGTTTACTGAGCTCAGCCTCATGGTAAGTTTTTTTTATTTTGTTTTAGATAGAACGTGACATCATCCAACCATCTAGCATGGGACAGGGGTTTAGGATAGAGCACAATTTAAAAAAAGGCTAGTTCCCTCTTTTCTTTTCAAGAGACTTTGTAACTTTTGCTTATGTTGGCTGGCACAGTTTGACAGTGATGTTTCTTTTCCAGTGCTGGCAGCAACATGTTCACTCATGACAGCAGGTAAATTATCTGAATGTAATAATAATAATGGTTGCATTTATTTTAAACATACTGTATGTGGCTTGAACACACTTTTCCTTTCATGTTATTTAAGTCTCCCTAGAGAAAGCGGTCTCCCTAGAGAAAGCTATCACCTGTGGCAGCAAAGGGAATGTCCAGAGCCTGAGCTGCGGTATGACTGAAGTCTTTGGGTCCACTGAGTGGTACTTGAGGTTTAAAGGTCTTGATAAACTGACTCAACCAGTATTGAGGCATTAAACATTTTGGGCTTTAAGTAACCAAAAAATTATACTGTGGCTGAGAGACTCATCTCTCAACAGCCACAAATGAATTCCATCAACTGTTAAAAAAAAAGATATGACAAAGATATTATTGCCATACAAATATACTGTATGTTTATAATAAAGTGATCCGTTTTGTTCTCCCTTGCTGTGTAACAGATGACGGAGTGATCAGTGTGCAGACTGCACTGTATGGACGTGCAGATGCTGTAACCTGCAGTGAGGGAAGACCTCTGGCACAGCTTGCCAATACACTGTGCTCTCAACCGGGCACAGTGGATGTTGTCAAGAAAAGGTACAATCATAGAATAATATACTAGTTTTTTGTTTTTTTTTGTTTATGTATTACATGTATTCTAAATGGGACAGTCTCATTAGGTCAATGATTCAATGTCACTAAGATTTCAAAAATGAATGCATCAAATGAATTACATTAATGAGCTAGCCTATAATGGGAAAGCATGCACCTCACCAACTGCAGCAGATCTACAATTTGTCACTTCGTAATGCAGCAGAGATGGAAGTGAAGATCTCATTTGCAAACGGGTAGAAGAACTAAAGACCATTAAATCATGATCTTTCATTCTGTGTTTTCATGAAGAGGTAAACATGGAATCAAACAGTGAGAATAGGTCTCCAGGGACACAGTATTTTCTAAAGGTCATCAAACACTACATCATGCAGGTGAATGAACAATGACATGATGCTGCATATTAAAACGAGTGGTACCTCGCGCAGTCTACGTTTCACACTACATATTGCACTTAAATAGTAGTTGGTAAAGTAGTGACACTATTTTGGTTTAAGTGAACTTTTGCTTTGTGCTAAAACATGCTTGTAATGTGTTTCCTACAGGTGTGATGGCAAGAGGGAGTGTGAACTAAACATCAACGGTTTTTATACCTCTGATCCCTGCTATGGCATCTACAAATACCTGGAAACAACCTATACCTGCCTCCCAGCGAGTGAGTCACATTGTCACATGTATGCATAAAGAGAAGAAGCTTCAGGTTTTATAGAGTAATGTGATTCCCTCATGTTACTTTGACAGTTCACCTTGTTACCTGTGAGGGCTCTTTGGCGCAACTCCAATGTGGTAATATTTTTTTTTGCATTCATGGTGGGTTGATGGGATAAACATAAATACATTTTCAATGCATCAGACCTGTCTAAACTACATTAGGTGCTTTCCGACCGGATAGTACTTCTACTTTTTTAGAGGAAAAGTACACTTCTAAGCAGTTCTAAGAACTACTCTTCCCCCAAAATCTTTTTTTCCGTTTGCATTCCCACTGGCCAAGTGGCCATAGGGACTGGTAGGAGGGTTAAGGGAGTGTCTTTATAGCATCGTCACTAGACCTTAGCGCCACATACAACAACAAATGACGCTAATACTTGTGCCCTTTTCCTATATTAAATGCACGTCCATTCTCATAGTAATTCACGTTAATGTTTTGCTCAACACAGACGGGGCTTCATTATACTCGGAACAGACCCTGTGTGCGTGCGTGTCGCAGGACACGCTTGCGGAGTTTAACTCCGAAAAGACAGTTAACCACAGGTTCCCGTTAATCTTATGATGGACATGTGTTGTGATATTTAAACAAACGAACCGTCAACGGCGAAATAAAAGCCTCTTATTTACGAGAGCGGTCTGAGAGACCTCCAGCTCACAGCGAGGTGTCTGAGCAAGACTGGACGAGCTAGAGGCCGGGGCAGGCGCTTGCCATTTTCACCAGACTGCCTATATTCAAAATCTAAACCGTTAATTTCTCGCCTAAAACGTCAGAAGTGAATTTAATGATGAATAAGATGGTGAACATTGTTAAAAATGTCCCGTTGTTGCTCTGCCTGCGAGTTCCGAGTTGGCAGTGGGCGTCACTTATAAGTTCGACCAATCAAGTACACCTAGGAAAAGGGGAAAGACCCTGCTCTGAAGTAGGAGCTAAAAAAGTACGCTACAGCGGCCAGAGGAACTTTAAAACCCCCAAATTTTTCCTGTCAGAACACAAGTGTTCTAGGAACGTTTAGTCCTAAGAACTGCAAAAATCCCTCCGGTCGGAAAGCCCCTATTGTCTTCTCCACCTTGCCAATTGTTTTTGCTTGACAGATCAAGGACAGGTTATATTTGTGTATGGTGCCGACTATGGACGTAGTGACCAGACCACCTGCATTTACCAACGGCCTCTCAATCAAATTCAAAATATCTCCTGCTCAAGCCCCACAGGCAAAGTTGCTAACAGGTACAGCTGCACAACCTTTGCTAAATGTACAGAAAAAAAGACTTCAAGAAACCATTTCCTATTGACAGATTAGTCCCAATGATTTGGAATTCTTGCAAGGTTAATTCAGTCAGTTAGAAATTGACAAAAGAAGGGCTCAAAGAAGGGAGGCATTTCACATGCACAAATCATTCAAGGCCTACAAAATGCATCTGGTGTTTGTCTTTCAAAGTATGGGGCATGCAGACAGGAGAAGCATTGGAGAAGCTCAGTTCAGTGTTGTACTGCAGCAAGAAGGAACAGTGTTCTGCAAAAATATGACTGCTATGACCGTCTGAAGTCATGCATGCGTGGCGTTTTTTCTTTGCTGATACAGGCTGAGATTTTATAATGTAAAGAAAATCACCACCTCAGATTTCATATGCTCCATAGTGTTCAAAGCCTGTTTTCACTCATGTCACTTTGCATCCACAGCTGTAATGGAAAAAACAGCTGTACCATCGCAGCGAGCAACTCTGTGTTTGAAAACCCCTGTGTCGGCACTTACAAGTACCTGGAGGTGGCTTACACATGTAGGCCTAACTGTGGCTGTAAGTATCTAAAATTCAGCTGTTCACTCTCGAACAGCCCAAAAACCAAAACCAACGGTTTTTCTCTCACTATTTAACTCCTCTGTTTCCCCCGGATTACGAGTCTGGGTGTCATCCTTGACGGCCCACTATCCTTTCAACCCCACATCAGTAACATTACCCGTCTGCCTACTTCCACCTACAAAACATCAATCGCTTCCGCACCTCCCTTACCCCTCCCCCCCCCCAACACACTGCTGCCATCCTTGTCCAGTTTTGTCACTTCCGTCTGGATTACTGCAACTCCTCTTTGGCCTCCCTCACAAATCCCTCCCATAAACTTCAACTGGTCCAGAATTCAGCTGCCAGTATCATAACTCAAACCCCCTCCATCCACCATATCACTCCTGTCCTCCAACCGCTCCACTGGTTCCCGGTCCAGTTCGGTATCAATTTAAAATCCTCCTGTTTGCATTCAAGGCCATCCACAACCTCGCCCCCATATTTGTCTGATCGCCAGCGTCCCACTCCTTCCCACTCCCTCAGATCCTCTTCCTCATACACCTGTCTGTCCCCTCCGCCCGTCTCACTACCAAGGGGAGCAGAGCATTCAGCCGCTCTGCTCCCAGTCTCTGGAATTCATTACCACCCTAACTCAAACATTGACTCATTCCCCAATTTCAAATTGCAACTCAAAACACATCTGTTAAACTGCCTATTCCACTTGATGTCAATTACTCTGCCTCGTTCTGTTTTCTTTATTTGCTGTTTTTAAATGACTTTCATATCCCTGTACGTGTCCTTGAGTGCCGAGAAAGGCGCGTTTTTTTATTTTATTTTTTTTCTAAAAAAAATAAAGAACTCGGCGACGATTAAAAGGTAAAGCCAATGCACTGATCAGTTGCTTAAATTGCCTGAAATTTAATATTTCCTGTTTTGCAGCTCCTGGGACCACTCCATTTAAATAGTTTGACCTATGTAAGCATACTGAAGTTTCAGTCATATCACAATAAACATGCATTCAATTAAATACATTTGTCAGTTTGTTCATTGGCTAGAGAAATGTGAAACATAACAGAATCCTGTTTCAGATACATAACTATACAACTATAAAACAATATGGAGTTGCTCGACCCGTAAAGGTTGTCAAGACGTTGAACTTTTGAGAGCAAAACAATCGTCTGCTGCACAGGATGCAGTTGGTTCCAACATCATTTGGTAGTTAACATTAGTCTCAAATTGCCAGACCGATCTACACAGCGCTGCGGAGGAGGGTCTGGCTTAGGGTGACCAGACGTCCCGGTTTGACTGGGACAGTCCCGATTCGGAGTTGCCTGTCGGGACACTAAAATGTCCTGGTTTACACCAACCGCTATGAAATTGTCCCGGTTGTCGGCAACTATATAGCCGACTTGGTCTTATGCCAGCGGCTGAGCGCTGGGTGAAAATGTTCGCATTTCAAAAGCGGAGAGATTCCGTTCAAAAATATAGGTCTCCTTTGTCAGTTCGCCATGTGTCTACCGGGCACAAATGCTCCCGTTGAGGGGATCTTTTCGCTCATGGACTGACGAGGAACTGTATGACCATTCCAAGTTAAAGGCGTTACGTGTCACACGGGCCAATTTTGCTGACACCTGTGTGCAATTTCAGACTTTCAGCCAACAAATTGATTCACTCCTAAACAAATATACGGAATTAATGTTTCCAATAGGGAAGCTATCTGCTCTATCAAATGAGATTACATTTGTGTGTATTTTTGGTTAGAATAACACTAACACTTTACGGTAAGGGTACATGAATTCATGCATTAATTGATGTAGGCTATGTATTATGTAATTTTATGTATTACTGCATTCCTTAATATCCCATGAATCATCAGGAACTGATGTGTTCATAGTCTGTCATTCATGACCTCATACATGAACAACACAAAGGATTAGGTACGTGGGCACATTATGAATTAAGCATGATTATTTTTCTGAAAAAAAATGTGGTCATCACTGTGCAAATTGTGATTTGAACATAACTTGTGCATAATGATGTACCCACCTTACCTAATGCTTTAGTTGATGTGGTGTTCATGCATGAGGTCATGAATGAGAGGCTATGAACTCATACCAATTCCTGATGATTCATAAATTATAAAGGAATGAATACACAAATCATGAATTAATTCATGCATGAATTCATAATTCATGTACCCTTGCCGTAAAGTGTTACCGTAACTTTAGTTCAAGCCTGTGGCAGCAGTTCCAAATAATTCATTCAGTGCCATGCAATGAAAAATACCTTTTCACAGTTTTTCACAAGTTCAGTGGGTGCATTTTCCAAAAGAATGCTTTAATTCTGAAAAATAAAGTTGGTCCCACACGAAACTCACTCAATGTCTTTTTAATATTTCTTAGATATGTAGGCTACATACCAAGAACATTCATGAATATTAACTGAGATACCCCATTATGTTGTGAGCAGTAGGCCGACATGTGCTGTTGGCAATATTGTGTCTAATCTGTCTGTGTCTATGTCTGACCTGGGCTGGCATATGTTCACGTTAAAAAGCGTGTGCGTGTACGAGCACTACGGTCACGTGCAAAGTGTCCCAGTTTTAGTTCCGGGAAATCTGGTCACCCTAGTCTGGCTAGTCCACACAGCATTCTGGGATAGGAGAAAAACATGCTCTGGTTGGCATTTCTTTAAACCAATAACAATCCAAATCGTCTTGGGTGGACGGTGCCTCTGCAAAATGGCCTCTAGAAGGAACTTTTGGTGGAACGTGTATGTTCAAAGGTTGTTTTAGTCGTGCAACAGAAAACTGGTCTAGCTAGCTGTTTGGATTTACCCTGGAGCGATCTGAGGAGCAGTTAACCATAGTCCTCATAAATCTGACATCCGGCCGAAATGAGGGACATCCGGCAAAATAACCAGCATCACCTGAAAAATCCCAGAAGTGAAACTTCATTGATATAGACTAGGTTAACATTAGCAGCTGTAGCTACAATGGCTGACAAAAAACACAAACCTACAGACACTCAAGCTAAACTGAAAACACTGTGGCATATGCAGTAAAATGTATGACAACAGGATTACATTTTATTAAGTCTAACGTAGACATTATTTGCTGCTGCTTAAAGGTGCTCTAAGCGATGTCACATGTTTTTAGGCTACAACATTTTTTTTTTGTCACATACAGCAAACATCTCACTAACCGCTAGCTCCCTGTCCCCTAAACACACTGTTAAAAAAACGCGGTCTCTGCAGACAGCCCAGGCTCCACAAATGGCAACAAAAACAAACTGGCCAACCTGCACTACGAAACATAAGTGTTCCAGCCAATAACCTACAAGAAGGATTTGGGGGTGGGGGTTAGTGCACGGAAGGGAGGGGAGCGGGATGAGGAGGAGGGAGGGGGCGAGATAGCCGTTTTGTTTGACAATACTTCGAACGTCAAGAAGTGACGTCACCCAACATCGCTTAGAGGACCTTTAATGTAGCGTGTGAATGAGTGTAAACCTCAGTTATTTGGTAGTTGTGCTGTGGACAACCTCTGTCAAGTTGCTGATGTCATTGTGGGGTGGCAGTAGCTCAGTCAGTAGGGAGTTGGGTTGGGAACCGGGGAGGGTTGCTGGTTGAAGTCCCCATACAGAACAAAGTATGGTGGTGGACTGGTAGCTGGAGAGGTGCCAGTTCACCTCCTGGGCACTGCCAAGGTGCTCTTGAGCAAGGCACCGAACCCCCAACTGCTCGGGGCGCCTTTACATGGGCAGCCTCCTCACTCTGACATCTCTCCATTAGTGCATGTATAGGTATTCAGCGTTTGCAATTCAGGCCTGTGTGTAAAGTGTATAATAACAACAGAGTGTAAAGTATAAATTATTATTATTGGAGAGGTCGGTCTTCGACGGGTAGACAACCTTCAGGTTGCTATCCTGGTCCACTGTGCGGACCTGCTGAATGATCAGTTCGCTGGAGGTCTCACTGCTGGCCGCCGGCTCTTGTGGGCTTTCCCCTTCCCCATCTGATCCCGATTCTCCGCCGTGACCTTGTTCAACTCTGCCATTTTCTGTGGTGAAACAGGAAATGCACTATAAATGGGTGCTTTGTTGTTGCATTGATGAGATGGACTTGAACAGATTGTGTAAAACTGAAGACACATTTTTTTAGATTGTTTCTGTGTTTTCTTTGATGCATTTCATTCAAAAATAATACGCCTGAGGTTTTGGAGGTTTAGATTCAAATATATATACATACAACCTTGGTTTTCTCACTGTTGGAAATAGTTTAACTGGAAACTCTGCAAGACAGTTTGTTTTTGTTTTTGTTCTTTTACAATCTATTAAAGAAATGACGACTAAGAAGTTAGCAGAAGAAATGGAAGAGATTAAAAAATCTCTGAATTTCATGTCAGAGGAACTGACCAAGGTGGTAAAACAACAGACGGGCCTACTGGAACTGATTGATGAAGTGAGACAACTGAAGGCTGTGATAAAAGATAACGATAAGAAAATGTAAGAGCTTGAAAGAAGACTTGAAGATCTGGATCTATACAATAGAATGGAGGACCTGGTGATATCTGGACTTGAGACAACCCACCGCACCTATGCACGGATTATAGCAGGGGACAAACAGGCCAACTTGCAGGAAGTCATGTCGGACTTTATTTAAAGCACACTGTAGTCTTGGTGCTGACAGACGTACTACATGCAGCAACAACGTCTAACGTCTTAGTGTCTAAATTTTATAAATTGAGATAGAGAGCCTTAGTATAAAATTCTAAAGCTCTTTATCATGGACCATCTATACATCAATTACAACACTTTGCTCCAAATGTCGTAGTTGGGTCACAAAATACTAATAATTAAGACAATCGAGCTGTAACTATTTAAAGGCCTCCAATGTTGAATTTGTCTCACTGAGGGTACATACTTGTCTTCTCTGGCCATTCCCATGTCGGATACACACTCTCTCTCATGGTCACTGCAGACACTGTTTTCAGATTTTAAATTGCTTTAATTTTAAAATGATTGGCTTTGATTTGGCTGAGGCTGCCCATTGGAATTGTGGGTAAGGCCTAATACTGCCGTGTTAAATGAATGTATACGAATTCTCATGACTTATATGCTGCGTTCCAGACACAATTTTTAGCCCGTAAGTTACCACTTCAAGTCACGACTCACGTCTTGATAGCGTTCCAGGCAAAGTCACAAAAAAACCCTTCTAGCTAGCGGCTACCTAACGTTGACGTTAGCTAGCGCTAGCGATTTCTAGTCTGCGACATATTTTGGGCTTCATTTAATAAACATAACCTGTAGTAGTACACAATCGTATGTGGTTCGGTACGAGTTCACAGGTAGTAAGTTACGGGTTTGACTGCCGTTCCAGGGCACTTTCATGGGTAGAAGGTTGTGAAACACAGGTTACGGGTTGCCTGAAATGCAGCATTATCCATAAAGTAAGAACTTTTATCAGGTATGCTGATGGTGTGGTGGGTTGTAAGCTAAATCACATTTCCTCTAGCCACAGCTGCAAATGTAGTACTGTTACTCGTATTTTGTCTGCTGGAAATACGAGCCCATCATGTTTTGCCATTTTGTTACAGAACGAAAATATATAAAAGGGACAACAGGCACGCAAGAACCCACAAAAAAATGAAAACCGAGCCAAAGATGGCCATACAGTTACTTAAGGTGTGACACAGAGAGAAATGGACCTCCAGATAAAGCATTTCATCAGTAAAAGGAAGATGTTACATTTACTAGGCTAAGGTTAGGGCACACAGGGTTAAAAAATACATTGTTATTATTGAAAAAGACATATTCTGATAATTGTGAAATATGTTGAAGTAGGGAAACGGTGGAACATGTGTTTCTTAGGTATAAGAAGTTTGTTGTAGAGAGGGGAAGATTAAAAGACAAGGTGGTAGAAATAGGAAGGGAATGGAGTGTTAAGAGAAATAGAAGAACATTTCAAGCTGAGATGAAAAGGTAATTATTTAAATTTTTATAGGAAACTAAATTAATAATTATAATGTAAGTAGGGTTTTTCATTTTTTTTTATCAATTAGAATGTGATTGTAACCAATGTCTGTTAAAAAAGGATTGTAACAGGGTCATTTTATTTGCATACTCCGATACGGTAGGTGGCGGCATACACCTATAAAAGTTGGTTTGTGGTCCGCTATTAAAATAAAGAAGAAGGAGATTGGTGGGTTTCTGGTTTGACTACGACGCTCAATGCTACGACCAGACGAGTACACAAGCAAAATGTTTGGTAAGAAATCATTTGCATACATCATCGTTTGTATTAGCTAGGTTCTTACTGTGTACTGTTTTGTTTCAGGAAGAACAGTGTGACGTTTTTAAGAAGCTGAAGCGAATGTTACATGCTAACGTTACCATAGCTAACAGTTAAGTTACGCTAACTTAGCTAGCTAGCTAGGTCTATTGTTTGAACCAGCTTTATTGTTTGTTTGCAGCGTTAAAGAAAATAGTTATTGGTAGCCAACCATTCAGTTTCTTTAACTGTCACATAGGCCAGTTTACTTTTTTTTACATTTGAGTTTTACACGACGGGTTCAATATGTCTCCGATTGACCACGTTGTGTGCATATGGCTATGGCTATGGCTAACCTGATTGGTTTGTCGTTGTACGCAGGCATTGCTGCTAAGCTAACTCTAATGAAGTCTTCACATTGCAGCGAGATTAGACTGGACGGTGCTACCTGTTGATCAGAAATGGGAACAGAAAGTACATCCAAACCCTTGCAGGCACGATGGTGTCTCCAACACAGGCGGGACGTCAGCGTTGCATGTTAAAAGTCGGACGGGTGATGGGTGTGAGAGTGATGAGTTGCACTAATCAGTTGGGGTGTTTGTTGCAGTGGCATCAATACCCCAATCCGACCCAACCTGAGGACACACTGTGTGCACAGGGGCCATCTGACTCAACCCTTCCACCTTTTTTGAAAGTGTGTGTGTTGTGCACACCATAGCATGACTTTAAGTAACATGAGATTACATTTTTTTGTTTTCTCTACAGTTTGAAAGTTTGCGATAAGCTGTTTTTTTTTTTTTTTTTTTTTTTTATATCAGTCTCTGCTAAATAAATCAATAGTCTAATAAGAATAATGTTCCACTGTTTCAGAAGACTTGAGTGTGTTTGAGGGATTCAATTGGACAGCCGAACAACCATCCCTGAACAGTGTTCAGGACACTGTTCAAACGTAAGGTGTATTTTCCAGAATTTGTTTTAATACTGTCCCCATGTTATTTGTTTCAGTCTACCATCTGGAAGTGGAGGGATGCTGTAGAGTTTCTCAAGCTTCTTTCTCCCTCAAGCAGGACTATTGGCTCACTGTCCTGGAGGCCAGCTCCTTCATAGCTCCAGGTTGGTTTCTGGGTGTGTTACGGTCTACCTTACTGCTTTCATCTTTTGATCTTTCTTTTTTTTCTTCTATTTTTATTTATTCATTTTTTTATAAACCTGGAGGTTTTTATGATAGCACTCTCGACATAAGGACAGATACAGGTTTTCTTCCTAGCTCGGAATGGGCCTTTGGGAGGGGAGGAGGGGGACTACGCACAACAGTAAGCGTGATCGGTGCGTGTACATTCAAATACATACAATTTGATAAACAAATGAAACGCCTATCAACAAAACTGCTTAAAAGTAATATTTATATACCACTGTTGAAGTCACCGGGAGGGTCCGACACAGCCTCTGGATGGTAAAACTGAGATAAGCACTCCTATTTAAGTTTATGTTCTGCTTTTCAACTGTTTGGAAAATTGCTATTAAACACAGTCGAAGTTGCTATTTTTTTTTCTTCTCAATTTTCATTTTGGCACGGATTTCCCTTTTGGGGCTGGCTAAAAAATCCTCTATGCAGGAAAAACCCTGAGCTAGCTCTATTTATTCATAGCGTTTACCAGGAATCTTCTTAAGAAGTCAGGGACTTAACCAGGCTTCAACCAAGGGAACTGGGTGAAATTCAGTTCCTGGCCCCACAAATGTCCCTCTTTTGGGGTTAGTACTTTTCACATAGCTCTGATTATTGGGGCAGAATTGGCAGTGCTGAGTAAAGCTGACTTGTGAAAATAAATCCTTGACGCTGTAAGAACTTGTATATAGCATTCAGTCACATGGCTTTCCAACTCCTAAGAGCGACAGTGAGGGGAAACCAAATTTTAATTTGTGTTTGTTAATTTTGTTTGTTTTTAATGTGTACTAAACCAGAAAATAAATGCTAGCGTATCATCAGCAGATACATGACTTGTCTTCCTGGTGTTTTCTGACTCCCTTTCAGAGGTGTCTTCACGTCACCACAAATATGCAGCAGTCATTTGCAAAGAACAATGGTTACTTTTTGTTTTTCAGTTCTGCAAATGTGGAAACAAATGGGAATGTGGTGACGTGGATTCAGGGAAACACAAATTGAAATGCCTTGACTATCCAAATCCATACAGTCCTGCTATAGCATATAGTGTTTTAGAGAAGTGGGCTGTGACAATGATGAGTTGCACTATTAGTCAGGTTGCTGATTGCAGTGGCACAGCGGCCCTGTCCTGACAACCTGTGGTGACACACACTGTGCACAGGGGCCATCTGAGTCACACCCACACCTGACAAGAGAAACGGTGAGGGCACTGCTTAATGATTTTCTCATCATTTCCTTTCCTACAATTCTGTTTTTGTTCTGATCTTCCTTTCCTAGACTGAAGATGGGAGAGTTGAAGGACGTGGTTAGCCGGGATGTTTGAGCCGTTGTGAAGGTGATGCCCAAAATGGATCCCGCCAGCAAAGGTTTTCCCTTCATAATCGGTGGAACCACTCCAACCCGAGAGCTGGTGAGGGCACGCACACTAATTCAGTCAACTTTTGTATTTTTTATGAAGTGCCATCTTTTATCCTTTTCAATTTGTCCTCTTGTGTGTACTACCTTATTAAAGTCAGAGCTTCACTCTTTGAGCTACTTGAGTCACTGCCTGAATTCTAAAGATGTTCCTACGGATTTCTGACACAAGGAAATGTCTGCAGCTTTTAAAGTTTCACACAAGTAGAGCTGGGCGATATGGAGAAAATCAAATATCCCGATATTTTTGTTGTAGCTCTTTCCGACGGCTCCACCGGTAGCTTAGCCTAGCAAGGATCCTGAAGGTAATCGGTTCCAACTAGCCTACTGCTCCGATAAGTGACAAAATAACGCCAACATGTTCCTATTTACATGTTGTGATTTGTATAGTCGGTGTGTACAAATAACAAGGTCACATGAGACGGCCATCTTCTAACCGTATACAAACTGCAGGGCTTGACATTGTGACACTTTTTGTGGCACTTGTCCTTTGGACAAGTACATTTATGTTTCGCTTGTCCATGCACAAAAGTCACTTGTCCGGGTAAAGATTTATCATTTTATAATTCTTTTTTTGTGTTTTGCTAATACAGAATTCAAACGAACCGTTGAAAGCATCCAAACACTATCAACATTAATAAAATGCAGTAGAAACAAACGTGTCCCAACAATAGATTTTCCCCTTCAACAAGAAAAAAGGATCTCCAGACTCATAATACAAAGTAATGCGTTGCACGCCAGTGTGCAGTGTACCACCAGAGGTGTTCTTTACCTTCATCGGGTAAAATTAGAACAATAACTGACGGACAAAAGAGCAGTGGAGTAGTAACGCTACAAGGCAGAGAGCCAGCCGCTAAAGAGTCAAATTAACTTAACGCTTCATCCACACAAGCACATTGCTATCGCTGTTGTGGAGATAATGGGTAGACGCTCAGTCTAGGTGCTAGTTCTGGGTTCACTCAGGTGTGTTGGCCAGAACACCACTTCAGGCCAAATATTCCAGAGGATGAATGAAGAGCTGAGAGAGAGTTCTTCTTATGTTTATTCCTTTCTCTTTCTTATGTGAGTGTGGTTTCTATAAAGAGAAACAAAATACAAATGAATAAATCAAATGTGTATACTCATTCCTCAAACAGTAATATACATTACCAAACGTAATATAAACAATAGTCAGGATATGGCTATATATCATTTAAACTCCAATAATGCAAGCAGAGAAAAAGGATTCGAACACTTATTATATGGGATTCTCAGACATTTTCTCCCATCCGTTACCGCTAACGTAGACAGCACTTCCTGTTATCTATGATATGCGTTAAAGCCTCCACCTAACTAAACGGCTGGATGCTTGTTATTGTGGAAACGCCAGACCGGATGCTATGTTCCGTTCGAACTAGCAAAGCCTCGCAAGAGAAGCCTTGACAGCGGTACAGAAAACAATATTTAACACCACTTACTTCTTATTTTACTCAACCACAACGTACCTAACAAGTAGTAAAAGTATAAACCCGAGTGACAACTGTATTCGTAGGAAAGGTTGTAACATTGGCTGCAACAACTTAATCAATTATAAAAAATAGTTGCCAACAAATTTCATAATTTATTAGTATGATGACATTTACATAAGCAATTAACTAAAGAGAACATGGCATGCATTGTATTCCATGTAAATGTTTAAAGGGCATTGTACAAGAAGGCAAGGCATATGTTTGCTTTTTGAATCAAATGCTGACATTAATAAAATGTAGCTTTTTGCGTTTTCCGATTTTAATTATCCAAATAGTCGTTAGTTGCAGCCCTAGGGAGTTTGTTCACCATAAAAAGGTACGAACTGAATCGGTGAGAATCCATATTGGTTTGTTCAACTGAAAGTAATGATACAACTTAACAGTCTTGTAAAAGGGAGGATACTGTAACTGGGACGTTGGAACGACCAACATTCAATACAGATTCATAGAGATCGTAGAGCTCTGCAGGTCTACTGTGATTTAAGATCAGATTGTGGTTTTGGGAAATATGAAGCAATGACGCCACCAGAGGCTACACGTAATGTCAAAATTGCCACCAGAGACGATGTTTGTTTCTTTGTCTGTCTCGGCGATGACTTATTCTCTTTGTAGACTGTGTCTGCTTCTTACTGTCTATGATTGTGACCCAAATCCTACCTCAATTTTGCTATATCCCAGAATGTAATTTTTTTTTAAAATTTTTTTTTAATTTAAGGCATACTAGTTAAAACAAATGGTGGAAAAAAAAAAAAAATACATTGAATTTGAAGCTGTCTGTGTTTTAAGATGAAACATTTTCTTCAGACAAAACTGTAGAAAATTGCAGTAATGAGAAATCCTGTCAACATGTCACTCTGAAGGAATACCTCTTTCTTTTCTCTCCTGTCCTTTACTAGGCAGATGGACGAGGTGTTGGACCAGGACGGCATGTCTGAAGTGATCAACATCGGCTGTGTTGCAGCTGCATGTCATTCACAGCACAGACGCTGGTGTACCCTTGGGAACACAGCTGTATTGTGGGCTTATTGCTGGTGAGCAACACAGAGGGAAGTCCGGTTTTGCTACATTCATCTTCAAATGAATTTAGGCTTTAGTGTCATCGCCACAAAAAACATGTTCCAGACACGTACTGTAAATATGCACGAACACCATCACATGTATTTCTAATAGTCCTTGTCATAGCATCCGGCTGTTCGGTAAACCCTTTGAGTCAGAGCAGTCGCGTACATCACAGGAATGACTTACTGTACACTGAAGCTGTTTTGCAGAGGTGACTGGAATGGGTTGACGGTGCCTGTGGATTCCTCCTGAAGGATTTCAGTTTTTGTGATTGCTTTGCATCATCAGAGGCCACAGCTCATCTTAAATATCTGCATGTTCTCTGTGAGGTTCTGTCAGCCAGCAGTGAGCCTCAGGCTTGGTAATGTGTGCATTTGGTCAAAGGTTGGGGCTAAGCAATATGACATGAAATTCGTATCATGATAGTCATAACCCTAAATCCCTGTAAACAAGATTGTCTTTTGAAGAAACATGTCATGTAACCGGCGATCAGACTTGGCAGTCCCCCCTTTCTTAAGGCAGTGTGTTCTCTGTACAGTAAACCTGAATATATCCCTGCCACAATAACGTTTTAAACACTAAAGGGTAAAAAAAAAAAAAAAAAAAAACGCAAGCTCTTAACTCACCAGGAGTTTGTGCAACAAGCGCCAGCACAAAGCAGTCCCTGGTTCTCTTTTCTTTCTAATTGAAATGAAGCTGCCGTCAAGTGCTGTCGGAAATTTCGATCTATAAACAATCTGACGGAAAACGATAATTGTGAAATATAAACTCTACTTGTGCTCCATTGGAGGGTTAAAGAACACAAATGGGTCATTTAAGTGACACTCGCAACCCTGCAGCGACTCGCCGGATTGCTTTTTCTCATCTGAAGATATGTCAACTGCTTGTGAAGCACTTTGAAGTAGGGCTGGGCCATATGGAGAAAATCAAATGTCACGATATTTTTGACCAAATACCTCTAGATACCGCAACGAGATTGTAGTGTTGACTATTGGTGCGTTCACAAAATATTTACACAATGATATTTTTGATAAATAATCATCAGTAATGTGGATATAATGACTAAGTGGGTAAATGCAAATAATAGAACAGTTACAACAGTCTGGTACGTTCAGAAAAGTACATCACTTTACTGTAAACCAGGAAAAGACACTTATGCCATATCACGATATCCAAAATCTAAGACGATATCTAGTCTCATATCACGATATCGATATAATATCGATATATTGCCCAGCTCTACTTTTGAAGTGAATTTGATTTGTTTCAATCAATGATGACCAATCAGTGATGTAGGAATGGAAATGTAACTGAAATGTTGAGTCTTTGTAAATGATAGTGTGGTCTAGACCTACTCGATCTGTAAAGTGTCCTGAAATGACTCCTGTAAAAGGCAAGGTAGAGACTTTTCTTCTAGTCTATGCCTGCCTAGGTCGAAGGTGCTATATAAATTTGAGATGATCAATTCACTAAATAAAATGTTTAAAGAATTTAAGCCACTTTTGTTTTATTAATAAATGCGACTACAAAACAGAATATCCACCATGAACAGCACGACTGGCCAAGGCTAGCACATTCTACAGACGGTTGCTGATTTTGAGTTTTTATATATATGGTTAGTATACCTGATTTCAAATCCTACTTCAGTTACACGATTGTGATGCCATTACAATTTTTAAGCTACTTTTTTTTTTTTTTCTTCCCAAGAAGCAAAGGGACTATTTTGACTTTGTGGTACTATGACTATAATTAGCTGTTTGTGATGGGGTTGCTTTTTTGAGGATGGAGACTTGCGAATATGGACTTGAACATAGATGCTTATGTTGGTGTAAACATTTCTTTCTGAAAATGGCAAGTGTCAAAGTATTGGCTATTTGAAGATCTGAACAAATGGTAAGCTTTGAAAGTGTTGAGGTAACATCCTTAAGGAATTTGTTCCAGATCTCTACAGCGCAATAGCTAAAAGCAGCTTCATGTTCGGACGTAATTCTGGGAAGAATCAGCAGACCAGTTGCAGGTAGCAAGACTGGTTGCCGACTTAAAAAAGCGTTGAATACTTCATGACTTACCAGTTCCTTCTGGATGAACTGCTGCAGAGCTCTCAAACCTTTGAAATGAGCAGCTGCAATGTGAATGATAACCTGCTGCCATCCATGACGGCCCCTGTATCTCTGCTGTACAGTATGATTATTTTTTTTACCACCAGGTGGCACTTAAACACCAATTTTCCTCCTGTCGGTGGACAGATACATGTGGCCTGATGCTCTCTGTCACATTTCACTGGATTGTAAAACATTTCACTGGATTTATTCTGTTACAGAAACACATGAGTCCCTGAAGGCTCCACGCAAACACTGATGGCTCCCACAGGGAGTAATCCTGTTAAGCTACAACTGCAATCCAAAGCTTCATCTTGCATGTTTACACCAAATTGTTATGAAGTTCCTGCACCAATCTCAAAAATCCCTATTTGAAATAAATATAATTTCTCACATTATCATAGAGAGGTTCTCTGGCCAAAACTTATTTGCTAAGAAATGTGTTTCAAATGAAATTGTTGCATGGATAGCCCTAGTACTTAGGATATCAAGGATTCTGGATGGAAGGGCTTTGTTGGGCTGAACGCTAGAAAAATATCTAATAGCGTTTATTTTGACTGATATTGCAATTGGGATATGATTCACGATATTGGAGGGAATAATTTGTATCATTCTCAATGAAAAATATTCAAATTAAAATGATAGTGTAGGATCTGTCTTTTCAGGGGCGTCTGCAGCGCCACAATACTTAATTCACAATGGTTTGCCACATTTTGACTTTAATAAATATTGCTAACCCTGCGATTTGGATATTGCACTAGTCCATATTGCGGTCTAGATAAAATTGTGATTAATTGTGCAGATCTATGCTCCCTAAGTTTGTTGTTCATTAGTCTATATCGACGACATTCCACTTCCGGGATTGCTCTGGTGCCGCCCGAAATTCCGGTGTCACTCTTTTCGGCCGGATGTCCGTTACCTTCCGCTTTCTTGACTATGGTTAACTGCTCCTCAGATCTCTGCAGGGTAAATCCAGACAGCTAGCTAGACTATCTGTCCAATCTGAGTTGTCTGTTGCACGATTAAAACAACCTTTGAACGTACACATGTTCCACCAAAACGAGTTCCTTCCTGAGGTTATTTATATGGAAGGGTACAATTAATGAGCCAAATAATTTTTTGACTTATGTAAATTCTACCACAGATTATTTGTCCTTTACTATGGAACGTAATAATCAGTCCATTGATTTGTTAGATCTCACTATTTCTAAGGACGAAAATATTATTTTACAATCCACCTTCTATCGCAAACTCCTTAGTAGGAATACCCTGTTAAGAGCCAACAGCAATCACTCGTCTCATCTAGTCTGCAACGTACCAGTGGGCCAGTTTTTGTGAGTCAGAAGAAACCGTAGCACCACAACTGATTTTATGTCAAAAGCAGCCCATTTAGTGCATCGTTTTGAACGAAGATATGACAAATCTGATATTACAAAAGCATGGGATAGGGCTCTTGGTACAGATCGCACCTCACTGTTGAAGAAAAAAACTGAAGTCACATACAACACCTAGAGTATTTTTTTTTCGACCGGCTACACTCCAGAAGCAGGAAGAATGAAAAATGTTATTCGCAAGCATTGGCATGTTCTGAAGAGTGACTCGACACTCAAAGACGTATGCGCCAATCCGGCTAGGTTTATATTTAGGCGTGCTGACAACATTCGTGACCGATTGGTCCATTCAGATGTGTCTAATCCACCTCTGACCACTTGGCTCCCCAATCCACCTCTGGGTTTCTATAAATGTGGTAACTGCACAATGCTCTAACTCGACCAATGCGAAGGAATTTTCACATCCTCGCACTGGCAAGAAATACTCCATCTCTTCATTTATTAATTGTAACAGTACACATGTAGTGTACCTTCTAAAGTGTCCCTGTGGACTGGCGTATATAGGCCAAACAAAACGTCAACTTAAACTAAGAATATCTGAACATAAGACGGCTATTCGTACCCAGAATTTAACACATGCCATGGCGAGGCATTACAAGCAGGCCAATCATGGCTCCCCTGCATCACTGAGGTTTTGGGGAATTGAGAAAATCACACCCCCATCCAGGGGTGGTGATATCATTAAACTTCTATGCAGGGAAGCGTTCTGGATACATACACTCGGCACTTTAGAACCTCTAGGTTTAAATGAATTTAATTTAACTTGCTTTCTCTGAAGTCAAAATATGTTAAAGTATAGTATTTAAGATGAATATACTTTTATTTCCATTGTATTGTGAACATTTTATATTTATGTATCAACATTGTTACTTAACATTGTTTTTTAATCCCTTTCGAACTGTGTGTGGGCATTCACCCTTTAATGACTGACTGAGTGTCAACACCTTGGTTGAGATGGGTGTATCTTCAGGCAGCTAACACGCCCCCCTTAGGCACCTGTTGATTCTTATTAAGGGCTTCATTGCCCGTTCTCTCCAAGGACTCTGATGAAGATGTAACTCTACATGAAAAATGTTAGTCACTGTTTTGCACCTTAAGTAATAAAATGATCACGTAAGAAGACATCTGCGTTGCACTGGCTATTTTCTGTTACTTTATACCGTTTTTGTCCTGCCTTGGTTGCACCGGATTGTTGTGGTCTGCAGAAGCGCAGAGAACTTTCTCTTTTTTTTACCTTCCTGAGGTTAGTTTGCAGCTGCACCTTTGCTCCGCTCGGCACTTAGCACCGCCCAAGACGATTGTGATTGGTTTAAAGAAATGCCAATTAATCAGAGCGTGTTGGTTTTTTGTTTTGTTTTTTTAGATTTTTGGGGCTTTTCTGCCTTTAATTTTTTTTGTTTTTGACAGCTAGGTGACAAAGGGGACAGAGAGGGGGAAGACATGCAGGAAATCGCCACGTCGGACCCGAACCCTTAACCCCTGCGTGAAACCTCTCAGCACATGTGCGCTCGTTCCACCACTGAGCCAACCTGGCCACAACCAGAGCATGTTTTTTCTCCCAACCAGGAATGCTGTGTGGACTAGCCAGACCCTCCTTCGCAGCGCTGTGGAAGGAGGTCTGGCGATGCGATCCTCTAAATGAAGAAATCATCTTAACTTTTTAAAAGAACAGTACATAAGCCCATAAGCAAATATTAGACAAACCCTTTGAGTTTGAGCACATAGTCATCCATTATTTATGCCAGTGCCACACAAGCACAGCTGTTCAGGTAGTGTACGACTCCATCGTCCTAGTTCATTGTGCAACCTGTGTGATAATAGGTCGAACATCATTTTCAACCGATCCTCCGCTAATTCAGAGTTTGGTTCACACATCCTGTTTGCTTCTTTCATTTGGTACCTTTTTCATCGGCTCTTCTCAGTACTGATAGACCTACGCTCAATGGAGAGTGTAAAGCTCAAACAGATTTTACAAATTGGGTATTTTAATAGCTGTGTGTCCATTTTACCTGGACACATTTCATTTGACCTCAGGGCTATGTAGGAGCTTGTTCTTTGTGCATATTTTCTTTTTAAAATATGGGATGAAATATGTTCTGGTGGGGAAAAATATAATCAAATTCCTGCAGTATAGTTTTATAAACCTATTTCATTCTTTAGTTTGTTTTAGCTTTTTAACTGCAGGGAACACTGATATATGAAATCTTGTGCAACTTTACAACATTCTGCAAAGAACATTTTGTATTCAAGTGAACATCTGCAGTGAAGGGCACTCTCTGCCTTCATTTGATGTAGAACAAGAAACAAATCAATTATTCATCTCGTTAATTGTGAACCGACGGCAGATTTCTTTTCAGAGTGGTGCCTTAAGGGTTGCGTCGTCTTGTTTACGGCAGAGCGTTGTCATTAACTTTAGAGATCGCAGAGCACCACGGGAGTCATTTTTAGCACTTGATTCCCAGTTAACATCAATACAGTCATAATTTTTACCAGAACCTGTCAACTTCAACCGAGTTGTCTGTCAGGCTGTCTCACAGAGCTGAACAATTCATTCCTTCTGAGCATTTTTTTTCTCTCAGACTGAACCCGGCTGTATTAGACTGTATCTAGTCTCGCATTGCCAGACATTCCTCCACTGCACTGTGGTGGAACACATGTAGGCTACGTTCAAAGGTTGTTTTAGTCATGCAACAGAAAACCCAGATTGGACAGATAGTCCAGCTAGCTGTCTGGATTTACCCTGCAGAGATCTGAGGAGCAGTTAACAATAGTCCTCTGTGTGTGTGTGTGTGTGTGTTTTTGACAGGAGGAGGTTATGTCAGCCATGGTGAAATGTTTGTTCAGAGATGTTTTTAGTCTCCTGTACTCTGAGTGAAATCTGGGTTGTGATGTGCTGTATGGTCTGTTCATTGAGGTGTTATCCTGTTTTCCCTCTCTTTGTCTGTCTGAGGATCGCAGTCATCCTCTCCTCTCTCACCCTTTTCTTCTTCCTTTCAGATTTCATTTCATTTAGAAAATGGTTAAAATTGCAGCAAATACTCACATTCAAAATGCTGAAACCAGAGAATGTTCAGCAGCTTAAAAAAATGACGTAAATGATTACCCAATCAGTATTGTTGTCAATCAACTAATTGATTAACCAACTACTTGTTTTTAGCACTAATATTGACGGAAAGAATTTAGTTTCCACGTCGGCTGGAGACTTTGTGTCTTTGGTTTTCTGGGGTTTTCACTCTTTTCACCAAGTCAGTTGAAAAATGAAAGCAGGGACGGTGTTTTGCAGTGACTTGTTGAAGCTCAAATGCTTACACTTAACATTTCTGGCCAAGATGGACTGTGGGAATATGGGTTTCAGAGGTGTGGAAGGGACACAATGTTGGCAGTCATAAATGAAAATGCAGTAATAATGCTAAGCGTTCTAATGTAATGCATCAGCTTTGGGCTCCACAGTAATAAATGTTGATTTTCAGCGGGACCGTTCTCTCGAGTCTGCCACAGTTCAACTCCAACCCACACATCATTTGGATTGATGCAAAGAGACTTTTGCAGTTAAGATCTGTAAAATGTTTTATCTACATTTCAACCAATGATGGTGCGTCTTACATTATACACCAACTGTATGCACACTTGACAGATAATCTTACACTGGCTGGTAGTTTAGTTTCTTAATTTATCAACCACTAGAAATATACTGTTTACCAAGAAATAAGAGTAATGAGAATTCAGTCTGAAAATTGCAACAAGTGTAATTTCAAAATTAAAAAAAATCTTTTTTTAATTGAAAATTGGTGTGAATTACAATTAGAAAAATTAGCTACTAAAAATGACTCACTGTTGAGATCCGAAAACCAAATGTACTGTTTTGAACTGAAAAGTTTGAAAATGAAAGTTTCTTCAAGTCATACAAATTACCATGAAGTACCATGAACTAGCTATCATTAGCTAGTTTGTTTGTCAGCTAGCAAGTTACCCAGTTAAAAACAAAGCACTATAGAAACCACATGACCTCATGGATCAAAAATCACACTGACTCCAGTCAGTGCCCTATTTGTGGGGAAAAAAGGCTGGGGACAGGGCTTTTTCTGAAGCGGCTCCAGAGTAGCCTGCCGGAGAACATTAGACAGGCTGAGTCCACATTTACTACTCCTGTGACTCCTTCAATCATGGTTATGCCATTGAAATGTACTGAAATCAACGCAAACATGTTTCGTCCTTAAGGCCCTGACACACCAACCCCTGACGGCCGACTGACGGCAGAAAAGGCAGTCGGACTGATCAGTCGGCTCCCGTCTCCCCGAGTGGGTCAAAAAAAGTGCCTCGGAACACAGCGAAGCGACGCCGACTTGAGCGTACGTTCTGCGCGTGCGCGAGACATAATATGTCTCCATAACAGCAGGCGGCGCTAATCTGTATTGTCGCCCCAAAAAATGAAAACGGGAAATGACGGAACATCTCTCTAGACCTAGTAAACACAGAGCACGCTGGCGTCAGTCATTGTTTTCATCAGAGAGTGTTGATAGTAGTCAAGTAGGATCGTTGTTGTCATTACTCGCTGAACGGAAGAAAATACAATGGCTAGTAATAAGAAGATACTGGCGTTGTCAGCTCCGGTTTTCTCGTGCACTGATTCGCTAGTCAAGGGCTAGTACTCCACCAATCAGATTGGTCATTGAGTTTGACTGCCCACTGGCCGATTCAACAAGTCAAATCGGCCAAAATGAACGCCGACAACGTCACCTCGGACAGACGACGGCACAGAACACACCGAGCAGACTCGAGTCACCGACCTCGCCAGACTGTCCGACGACGGCCGATAATCGGGTTGGTGTGTCAGCGCCTTTAGACCCACAGAATCTGACAGCTTAGTGGCCGAAATGGCTCTGTAAGTGTTCACATTTCAGATGTGTTGTTTCTTATTTGGCTTTGTATTATTTATATTGGCTGTTAGCGGAGTTGCTTATCTCGCTGAATATGTTCATTTCATGTCACTGTAGATGGACATTTAACAAGTAGAAAACGGTCATAGTTGCTTTCACACATGCCCACGATGGATTTAAAATAGGGCTTTTTGCTGCCGTCTCTCGTCTCATTTCCCTCTGTCCCCACAGAAAACTGTGACTCAGGGCTGTGATTGACAGGAGTGCAGTGAGTGATCATAGAGGGCTGATCGACTAGAATTTGTGACCGCAGGCAGCTCTTGTTTTGCTTTTAACTGAACTCACCGAAGAGTCAAGGAACATCCAGCTGCCCAAAGATGTTTCCTGAGTAAAAATATGCCCCAACACCTGAGAACGAGACAGAAGCTGAGATTGGGGCATCTCCAAAAGAGATAAATATGTCTGTGTGTAGCCTGAGGAGGCTGTCGTGGGAGTGTGCAGATCCAGAGGGAACTGCACCATTCACGGTGCTCTGAACACACTCGTACATGGTTACTGTGCAGATGTGAGATGGCGATCAAAGGAAGGTTTTTTCATATCAACAGCTAAAATAGCTTTTCTGCTAACCAGGGCATGTCGAGTTGTTCAGCTCCTAAAAATGACCCATCAGGGAAGTAACCTCAAGTCCCAGTGAGCTGTGTAGAATATGTAAACATAGGCTACTGGTCACACATTTCACCAACGCATGTTAATGGTAAGATGCAGCTCGCTGTCAGTGATTTCTAGTCATAACCTCTGTTAATGAAGAGTTATGCAGAAATATAATTAGTCGCAGTTGGGTCCAGGGCAGAAACTTTGTTTGGGTATTACTCTGCCTTAAAGGGCCTCATCAATCTGTGATGTTAATAGCTGCATTTCAGATTTACTGGGTATCATTGAAGCATGTATAGCTTGCGCGCATGGGCTTGTCTCAATTTGCCCCCATCCACATCAAATCTGCATCAACTGACATCTTTGCATTGACTTTATAGGCAATCACGCTTCTAAAATTGGTTTTAAATTAAGTCTGAAGAAACAGCCACATCTCTTGCCCACATGCATGAGCTGTCTCACTCCCTCATCCTCTCCTTGCAGTTTTCATGCTTGACTTTGAGTGTTATTGCCTGTGTAATTGTTGTGGCTGCTTTGACGTACAGTAGCCCATGTTGGTCAAATGTTCTGTTTTAGTGTAGTCTATATCAACGACCTTCCACTTCCGGGATTGCTCTGTTGCCGCCAGAAATTCCGTCGTATGTCCCTCTTTTCGGCCAGATGTCCGTCACCTTCCGCTTTCTTTGTGTTGGCATTTTAAACTCTGGTGGATTTCTGAGGACTATGGTTAACTGCTCCTCAGATCTCTGCAGGGTAAATCCAGACAGCTAGCTAGACTATCTGTCCAATCTGAGTTTTCTGTCGCACAACTTAAACAACCTTTGAACGTACACGTTAGGGCTGAACGATTTTGAAAAATAATCTAATTGCGATTTTTTTTTTCACCAAAATTGCGTTTGCGATTTAAAATGTGATTATTTTTTAAGCTCATTATCTGTTGTATTATTTAACAAAGACAAAAAAAGATTGTATGACTAACACAATATTAGATGGATTAAACAAACTGTCCTTTACTGTTATTATGTTGATTAAATTGGGTGATGCATGAATTTATATGAATGACATTATTTATTTATAAACTACTTTAATCACAGTGACTGATTTGTTGAACGTCCAGCCGTTTAATACAATGACATGTAATAATTACCATGTCAACATAAAGCAACTGACAAATAAGCCTGGTGTAAACATTAATATTAAAGTCAGCAAGAAATCACACTTACTAAAGCGCAGATTGCAGAAAAGCACTTTTTAAACACTGTCTGTGAACTTTACTGGTCTTTAAATATGTATTTGTGCACGACGAGTATGGCAGTGCCAGCCCCAGTGATCCTACGGCTTGACCACGTCAGTTGTAGCAGCGGAAAATACTCCTTTTTTCAGCTCCGCTGCGACTCTCTGTTTACACAACGTTAGCTTCGGTATGGCGACCTGGCTAAAATATGGCGACCTGGCTAAAATATGTGCGGTGGGCATGTTCTACCGCTTATCCAGTGTATTTATCAAAGCCGTCAGCCCAGGCTTGGTCACAGTACTGAGGTACATCCTTTCTTTCGCGATAAACTTACTGCTTGAGTAATTTCCACGTTTTGTTACTGAAGTACAGTCATGTGAAAAAATTAGGACACCCATGCTAAAGTTGACTAAAAAGAGGAATAAAGAAATCTTCTTTTGGAAATTGGTCTTAATGCCTTAATTAAAAAAATGAGGAAAACTCCAACCTTTAAGGACACCAATTTTCTTTGTGAATGAATAATGTATCGTAAATAAATAAATAGTCTTCCTTAAAATACAGGGGGCATAAGTAAGTACACCCCTATGTTAAATTCCCATAGAGGCAGGCAGATGTTTATTTTTAAAGGCCAGTTATTTCATGGATCCAGGATACTAGGCATCCTGATAAAGTTCCCTTGGCCTTTGGAATTAAAATAGCCCCCCCACATCATCACACACCCTTCACCATACCTAGAGATTGGCATGGTTTTATTTCAGTTAGCCTAATAGCTGGTTTGATTTGCATTGAGAGATGATTTTATGGAAAGTACCCCATGCCAATCTCTAGGTATGTATGAAAATTGGTGTCCTTAAAGATTGGATTTTTCCTAATTTTTTTAATTAAGGCATTAAGATCAATTTGCAAAAGATTTTTTTTATTCCTCTTTTTAGTCAACTTTAGCATGGGTGTCCTAATTATTTCACATGACTATGTTCATATGGATTTACGCGGTCAGTGATCCCTGTTGGGTGGTATTTCACTTACTTGACAGTTGACACCCTGCTGTTAGGCTTTTTAGCCATGCAACTATCGTACATGGCTTTGTGGTGTTTTTTGAAGTGGTGATACAGGTTAGTGGTGTTGCCCCATGAGGTAGCAACATTAGCAAGGCACGTTTTGCACAATACGTGACGGTTTGCAGAAACTTCCTAGGCTGACTGTTTTACTCTCGCGTGTCACATGACCAGGGTGTAATCGCTGCCTCTGCGATTAGAACATCTAATGTTAACATATCGCAATTTAATTGCAAATGCAATTAATCGTTCAGCCCTAGTACACGTTCCCCCAAAACAAGTTCCTTCCCGAGGCTATTTTGCAGAGCCACCGTTGCTCCGTCCTGCGCTTAGCCCCGCCCAAAACGATTGTGATTGGTTTAAAGCACATTTTTCTCTCATCCC